>NC_086448.1:192290256-192624631 GCF_028390025.1 Pseudophryne corroboree
GAATAAAATATGGTGGAATAAACAGAGAGGAAACCAAATGGAAATAGTCCTACTGATGTTGAAATAGGAGCCGCAGGTGTAAAGGTGCAAGGTACTCCCGGGAAATACCCTGCATCAGGCTCCTAAAGGCTTGATTCCCAAATGGCAGTTAACTTGATCAGACCATCTTTAAATAGTTGTTGGCACGGGAGCGCAACGCCTTAAACTGTCAGGAGGTTCACAATGTGACATGTCAACAGTTTCAGGATGCCAAAAGTTAGAGTTAGGCTCCACTGGGAGGGTTAAGGGTGGATTGGCCATAGGGTTCACAGGAAAGATTCCCAGTGAGCCAACATGTCTCTGACGCCTGTTTTGTCTGCTAACATGAGCCCCTGCATCACAGACAGCCCACCGCACTTAGTGCACTGCATTGTCCCCATTTATGCCATCTCTGTGGTACAGTAACTGCCATCCAGTGATGCTGCCATGGCTAAATAGCATGTTATATCTCTGGTGCTGCCCATGTCGGGCCACTTCTATAACATTTTCCAGGGCCACATTTAGTTCCCAATCCGCCCCTGGTTAGTGTTAGGCTGCAGGAAGAGGTTATTGTAGGTACTGAAGAGAGATTAGGGAAATACTCATTGGAGGTCCGCACCAGAAATGTGACTCTCACAGCATTACATGGACCCGGAAGAAGACGCTGTTGTGGCTATCCCATATTCTGCATGAAATGTCCTAATCCAGCTATGTTCTGACAAATATTTTCATCTGTTCAATTTGTGCAACATCTGATGCACTGATTAATCTGATCTGTGATCACAGAAATGGATTTGGCACTTCACCTTCACATTTCTTTATGCTAAATGACCCACTAAGTATGCTAATGTACTTACTAATATACCTTTTATTTTATCATAGCATCATACTTTAGTGATTTAATTCTTATACTTCATTATTCAATATGTTTTGGCTGTTTCCTTTGGTAGCCAGGCACAACAATTCCTCAGTAGAAGAATAGAATTTTGCTTATCATATTTTTCTATGATAATCTTCATTATGATTGGTAAACTATAACGGTCACATGATCACAAAAGAGTAGAAGCCACATTTTTACTTGATCAAACAGCATGCGTGATGCAGGGAAATCATGGTAAAGTAATTGACCATTAATAGAATTTAACAGACTGATCTCCTTCCCAAACAAACAGTGGTCATACCCCACTGGGTTCCAGGAGCCTGAGGGCCTCAGAAAAAAGTCATGTTTGTCATCCCCATGCATGTGTCTTGGACTACCTGCATATATTCTAGTACCTCGTAAATGATCAATGGCCAGTCTATGTAAAATAGTATTATTCCACATAGTTCAAATAGATGAGCCTAGAATTCGTACCTAGTATAACAAAGAAGGAAACTTCAAATAGTACTAGATCATTTGCCCACCCCTCTCTGTCTGACGTTTCCAGTGTTAAGGTACCATGAAATATCCTTTTTACAGCTGCAGCAGGATGATGTTTTATTGCTCTGTAAAGGAGTTTTTTTCTTTTATTTCTAACCATGATGTGTTTAATTTCATCTAATTTATATTTAGTGATTTTTTTTCTCTCTCTGTAAAATACAAAAAACAAAAGGGATACTGTACTTATTAGTAGGGATGTGCACCTGAAATTTTTCGTGTTTTGTGTTTTGGTTTTGGGTTCGGTTCCGTGGCCGTGTTTTGGGTTCGAACGCGTTTTGGCAAAACCTCACCGAATTTTTTTTGTCGGATTCGGGTGTTTTTTTCAAAAAACCCTAAAAAACAGCTTAAATCATAGAATTTGGGGGTCATTTTGATCCCATAGTATTATTAACCTCAATAACCATAATTTCCACTCATTTTCAGTCTATTCTGAACACCTCACAATATTATTTTTAGTCCTAAAATTTGCACCGAGGTCGCTGGATGGCTAAGCTAAGCGACCCAAGAGGCCGACACAAACACCTGGCCCATCTAGGAGTGGCACTGCAGTGTAAGGCAGGATGGCCCTTCCAAAAAATACTCCCCAAACAGCACATGACGCAAAGAAAAAAAGAGGCGCAATGAGGTAGCTGTGTGAGTAAGCTAAGCGACCCTAGTGGCCGACACAAACACCTGGCCCATCTAGGAGTGGCACTGCAGTGTCACGCAGGATGGCCCTTCCAAAAAATACTCCCCAAACAGCACATGACGCAAAGAAGAAGAAAAAGAGGCGCAATGAGGTAGCTGTGTGAGTAAGCTAAGCGACCCTAGTGGCCGACACAAACACCTGGCCCATCTAGGAGTGGCACTGCAGTGTCACGCAGGATGGCCCTTCCAAAAAATACTCCCCAAACAGCACATGACGCAAAGAAGAAAAAAAAGAGGCGCAATGAGGTAGCTGTGTGAGTAAGCTAAGCGACCCTAGTGGCCGACACAAACACCTGGCCCATCTAGGAGTGGCACTGCAGTGTCAGGCAGGATGGCCCTTCCAAAAAATACTCCCCAAACAGCACATGACGCAAAGAAGAAAAAAAGAAAAAAGAGGTGCAAGATGGAATTGTCCTTGGGCCCTCCCACCCACCCTTATGTTGTATAAACAGGACATGCACACTTTAACCAACCCATCATTTCAGCGACAGGGTCTGCCACACGACTGTGACTGAAATGACTGGTTGGTTTGGGCCCCCACCAAAAAAGAAGCAATCAATCTCTCCTTGCACAAACTGGCTCTACAGAGGCAAGATGTCCACCTCATCATCATCGTCCGATTCATCACCCCTTTCACTGTGTACATCCCCCTCCTCACAGATTATTAATTCGTCCCCACTGGAATCCACCATCTCAGATCCCCGTGTACTTTCTGGAGGCAATTGCTGCTGGTGAATGTCTCCATGGAGTAATTGATTATAATTCATTTTAATGAACATCATCTTCTCCACATTTTCTGGAAGTATCCCCGTACGCCGATTGCTGACAAGGTGAGCGGCGGCACTAAACACTCTTTCGGAGTACACACTGGAGGGAGGGCAACTTAGGTAGAATAAAGCCAGTTTGTGCAAGGGCCTCCAAATTGCCTCTTTTCCCTGCCAGTATACGTACGGACTGTCTGACGTGCCTACTTGGATGCGGTCACTCATATAATCCTCCACCATTCTTTCAATGGTGAGAGAATCATATGCAGTGACAGTAGACGACATGTCAGTAATCGTTGGCAGGTCCTTCAGTCCGGACCAGATGTCAGCATCAGCAGTCGCTCCAGACTGCCCTGCATCACCGCCAGCGGGTGGGCTCGGAATTCGTAGCCTTTTCCTCGCACCCCCAGTTGCGGGAGAATGTGAAGGAGGAGATGTTGACGGGTCGCGTTCCGCTTGACTTGACAATTTTGTCACCAGCAGGTCTTTGAACCTCTGCAGACTTGTGTCTGCCGTAAAGAGAGATCCAACGTAGGTTTTAAATCTAGGATCGAGCACGGTGGCCAAAATGTAGTGCTCTGATTTCAACAGATTGACCACACGTGAATCCTGGTTAAGCGAATGAAGGGCTCCATCCACAAGTCCCACATGCCTAGCGGAATCGCTCTGTTTTAGCTCCTCCTTCAATGCCTCCAGCTTCTTCTGCAAAAGCCTGATGAGGGGAATGACCTGACTCAGGCTGGCAGTGTCTGAACTGACTTCACGTGTGGCAAGTTCAAAAGGTTGCAGAACCTTGCACAACGTTGAAATCATTCTCCACTGCGCTTGAGACAGGTGCATTCCACCTCCTTTGCCTATATCATGGCCAGATGTATAGGCTTGAATGGCCTTTTGCTGCTCCTCCATCCTCTGAAGCATATAGAGGGTTGAATTCCACCTCGTTACCACCTCTTGCTTCAGATGATGGCAGGGCAGGTTCAGGTGTTTTTGGTGGTGCTCCAGTCTTCTGTACGCGGTGCCTGTACGCCGAAAGTGGCCCGCAATTCTTCTGGCCACCGACAGCATCTCTTGCACGCCCCTGTCGTTTTTTAAATAATTCTGCATCACCAAATTCAAGGTATGTGCAAAACATGGGACGTGCTGGAATTTGCCCAGATGTAATGCACTCACAATATTGCTGGCGTTGTCCGATGTCACAAATCCCCAGGAGAGTCCAATTGGGGTAAGCCATTCTGCGATGATCTTCCTCAGTTGCCGTAAGAGGTTTTCAGTTGTGTGCCTATTCTGGAAAGCGGTGATACAAAGCGTAGCCTGCCTAGGAACGAGTTGGCGTTTGCGAGATGCTGCTACTCATGTGAAGCTGAACCACTAGCCATGAACATAGGCCAGGGCCTCAGCCGTTCCTTGCCACTCCGTGTCGTAAATGGCATATTGGCAAGTTTACGCTTCTCCTCAGACGCTTTTAATTTTGATTTTTGGGTCATTTTTTTACTGATCTTTTGTGTTTTGGATTTTACATGCTCTGTACTATGACATTGGGCGTCGGCCTTGGCAGACGACGTTGATGGCATTTCATCGTCTCGGACATGACTAGTGGCAGCAGCTTCAGCATGAGGTGGAAGTGGATCTTGATCTTTCCCTATTTTTTTAACCTCCACATTTTTGGTCTCCATATTTTGCGCACAACTAAAAGCCACCACAGGTATACAATGTAGATGGATGGATAGTATAGTATTACTTATACTTATGGACGACGAGTGACGACACAGAGGTAGGTACAGCCGTGGCCTACCGTACTGCTGCTTAGTGCTTATATATAAATATAATATACTGTATAACGGACCTGGTGGACAGTGTCAGCAGCAGACTGCTAAACTAGTATGAAGAAAGAAAAAAAAAACACCACAGGTATACAATGTAGATGAATGGATAGTATAGTATTACTTATACTTATGGACGACGAGTGACGACACAGAGGTAGGTACAGCCGAGGCCTACCGTACTGCTGCTTAGTGCTTATATATAAATATAATATACTGTATAACGGACCTGGTGGACAGTGTCAGCAGCAGACTGCTAAACTAGTATGAAGAAAGAAAAAAAAAAACACCACAGGTATACAATGTAGATGGATGGATAGTATTACTTATACTTATGGACGACGAGTGACGAGTCGACACAGAGGTAGGTACAGCCGTGGCCTACCGTACTGCTGCTTTGTGCTTAATTATATATATAATATACTGTATAACGGACCTGGTGGACACTGCAGTGTCAGCAGACTGCTAAACAAACTAGCATGAAGAAAAAAAAAAAAAACACCACAGTATTTTTCAGGCAGACAAACGTATACTGGACTGGTGGTCACTGTCAGCAAAACTGTGCACTGTACTCCTGCTATAACTGCTCCCCAGTCCCCACAATTAGGCAGTGTGAGCAGTGCACTCAGCACAGATATATCATGCAGCAGTGCAGCACACTGAGTGAGCACAGATATGGTGGAGCGTTTTTTTCAGGCAGAGAAACAACGGATTAAACTCAAAACCCTGCACTGTACTCCCTAACAGCTGCTCCCCGTCCCCAATCCTCCCCACAATTATAACTAACTAAGTTCTAATATAATACAACGGACTCGGAGAGGACGCCAGCCACGTCCTCTCCCTATCAATCTCAATGCACGTGTGAAAATGGCGGCGACGCGCGGCTCCTTATATAGAATCCGAGTCTCGCAAGAATCCGACAGCGGGATGATGATGTTCGGGCGCGCTCGGGTTAACCGAGCAAGGCGGGAGGATCCGAGTCGCTCGGACCGGTGTAAAAAAAAAGGTGAAGTTCGGGCGGGTTTGGATTCCGAGGAACCGAACCCGCTCATCACTACTTATTAGTAGCCTGAATTTAATGGACTTTGCAACATAGGTCTCCAAATGACAGCTTGCAACATGGAGAGACTTATATACTAACAATACTCAAAGGCAGGTGTGCCAAAGAGGTAGGTAGGTAGGTGTGTGTGTGTGTGTGTCTTGGACTACAAGATAAGGATATCCACCTCCCCAAGATGGAACGTACACGCGGACAGCAACACAAGACAAAAGGGGCTCTGACGGGTTTGGCGACGCTCCCCATAGACAGGTGCCTGGACAATCCATTGATGTCCCTGTTCAAAGTTGTAGGTTTGTGCTAAATTCCTAATCTTTAAGTTATATTAAAGGTATAATACTGTCATTAATAAGATTACTGTTGCATTAACATAGTAATTTCCTGTAACATGTTTTGATACACTTATACTTACAGCACAATACTAAAAATGCATGCACTAATACACCGGACCTGTACTTTGCAAATATTAAGAAACATAAGTTCTAGTGAAATAATAGCTTTTAGTACCAGCCGACACCCTGCTTCATTTTGAAAAAATATATAATTTTTTACAGACTTAAAAAGAAAAAAAGGACTGTGTTTTCTCAATCCAATGAAATATGTTTCCTTGACTGACTTTGCGCTGTTATTAAAGGCACGTGAAAAATGTTTTGGAAAAGTAGTATAATGGGTTCTCGACCTTGTCTTCTGCTTACAATCAGGTTTCATATCACAAATGGTTGCATTTATTATATAATACTGTGCAGACGTTCTGGACTTTTTATGTTATAACAACACAAATAAACACTGCAAGGGCATTTCTTATTTTTCATAACTGGTTGTCGGTTTCATTAGCCAAAAATAAGTCTAACTTAAAATAGTCTTGAATTTAAAATTGGACACCACACTTTAGGTAGTTTGCAAAAATGCCGACATATGGTTGTCAGCACTCCTAAGAGATTATAACCAATAGTATTCCTAGGCGACCACCTTACAAACGTGTTGGCTGTGTACTCTTTTAGTTGTATTTTATTGACACAATTTTATACTTTGAACTGTGTATACGTTATTAAAATAACTTTATACTAATTGGCCTGTTGGCCTCATGTTTGGGTGACTATTTGGTGAGGGGTGTCTGTTACAGGTCCCCAGATTTAAATACCCTCCAGTCTACATTCCGACGAAAATAACGCTGGAAGAACTGTGTAATTACATTCCACTTTAGCGCACTTGGGAATTTGTGTTTATTCATATATATATATATATATATATATATATATATATTATATATACATACAAATATATAAATAATTATCTCTCTCCTTCCTTCTCCACAAATACCACAGTCTGTATCTCCCCCAATGACTCCTTGTTGCATTCCCAGCTCCCCCATCCCAAAGCCCTGTACCACCTCACTAAACCACTCTTACCACGGGGAAAGACTCAACTGCGCTGCACTTCCCAGTATCCAGACCCAATCACCACACAGCAGGAACCATGTGGCCCTCACACCCAGAAGAGGCTGGTGCAGGGCACAGGAATCCTAACCAGCGGAGCTGCTGCCGTGTTCTGTAACTGCCTGCAACAGAGCTGGACCCGGAAGAGCAGACGTAAAGTCGCGCTGCACAGTCACTGTATGTGAGAGGCTCCTGTCACTCTGAGGCTGCGCCCACACCGCCTACAGCTTGCTGCCCTATTTCATACCTCCCAGCATGACCCTCTCCAGGAGAGACACAATGCTCTGCTTCTGGACTTCCCTCCTAACTTGTGATTGCCGGCACCTGTTTTGAACAGGTTAATGGATAAGAAAGGTGTTTCAGCACAGGTGAGGGCAATCCTATATTAAGTCCATAGCATTCTGTCCCTCCTGGAGAAGGTCATGTTGGGAGGTATGCTATTTGGACAAAAAGGCTTGCATCCCTACTGGGCCCTAAATAGCATATACTTGGGGCCCCTCTGATCTTTGGGGCCCGGTATAGGTGTCTCCTTTGACTTCCCCCTGTCGCCAGCCCTGTCTCTCATATGTACACAAACCAACAAATACATATAGCTTGTGATATGTGGGCACCTGTATAATTCTGGTGAGATAACTAAAGAGATTTAAAGTGGCAATTAGTCTTTAGGCAATACCAGGTTAGTATTGTCACTTAAATCTCGCTGGTGCCCACGAAGCACAGGCTATTACATTTGAGCTATAGTTGTAAACTGTTCCTGATTTTTTTTCTTCAAATCTCATACAGTTCATACAATGTATTTGTATTACAGTACATAGCTTTTATAGTTTCATATTCACTGAATGGGAGTATTTAAAATTATATTAAAAATGTTATAACTGTTCCAAGTCACATTAAGTGCTAAGAATCACCCAGTTACCGTAACAGAAAAGTTTTGCCGAAAAGTATTAAAGTTAGTATGCATCAATCTATATATAAACTCTAACAATGATGGCCTCATATACTGTAATCACTGTGTCTGATCCGAGAGCTGACCAGTGGGTGCAGATTATAGCGAAGTCACACTACTAATGAGTGCGCTGCTCTGGAGCCCTTTGTGGAATCCTGTAACTTGATGTAGGGCTACCAGCAGTATAGCACAGTGGTGTCGAGAGATGGGGGGAGAGGGTACAAATTACCCGGGCCCATGTCTGATAGAGGGGCCCAGTGGTCCAATAGGGGCCCATTCCACCTCCCCGTTACCTAGCAGCAGCAGCTGCAGCTCTTTTCCTCAGCCCATCACACACCGCTGTGTACTGGGCTGCAGTGTGGCCATGGAGGTGCTTAAAATACTATTTTTTCAGTATTTTTTTCTAAGGGTACATGACCACACCTCCTGTGATTAGGCCACGCCCCTTGAAAAGTACCTGGGCCCATCCCGGCTCTCGACTGCCCTGGTATAGCAGCCCTACAACCAGCAAGACAAGAATGCAAGAGTAGCATGATAGTGTCATGATGACACTGGTCAGGTGGTGAGTTTATATATCATTTAGCTGCTGAGTTTATACTGGCTACATTAGTAATGATTGTCAAGCACTGTGTATATTATTATTGCTGGATATGAGCAATATTACCATGCATAATATTATCATACACTATACAAGGGAGACATTTTCAGAATCGTTTCGCAAATCATTCATCACATCCTCATTCAGCCACTCAATTTTTGCACATTTTGCACATAGCAAATTGATGTTACTGTTTTCATCCTAGTTTTATTTACAGTATCTATATAATAAAATGATATGCTGATAAGTGTTACATCACAAAATTAAGTGCTGATAAGTGTTAAGGTGCATACACACGGAGAGATTTTGACTATGAGAGATTTTGACTAACTTTTCCCTTGAACTGGCAGTAGGAGATTTTGACTAACTTTACCAGAGATTTTGTCTAACTATGCAAGAGATTTTGGCTATGGGAGATTTTGACTATCTCATTTAAATAAGGGGATGAGTGTCATATATAGGACGATTTTACAGGGTGGCTGGTATTTAAATAGCTAAAAGTAAAAAAAAAAATCTGCGTGGGGTCCCCCCTCCTATGTAAAACCAGCCTCGGGCTCTTTGAGCCAGTCCTGGTTGTTAAAATACAGAGGAAAAAATGAGTAGGGTTCCCCCATATTTGGACAACCAGCACCGGGCTCTGCGTCCGGTCCTGGTTTAAAAAATACGGGGGACAAAAGACATAGGGGTCCCCCGTATTTTTAAAACCAGCACCGGGCTCCACTAGCCAGGGAGATAATGCCACAGCCGGGGGACACTTTTATATTGGTCCCTGCGGCCGTGCCATTACCCCCCCCAACTAGTCACCCCTGGCCGGGGTACACTGGAGGAGTGAGGACCCCTTAAATCAAGGGGTCCCCCCCCCAGCCACCCAAGGGCCAGGGGTGAAGCCCGAGGCTGTCCCCCCCATCCAATGGGCTGCGGATGGGGGGGCTGATAGCCTTTCAATAGTAATATTGTTCTTTACAGGTGGCCTACAGGTCCCAGCAAGCCTGCCCCAGCATGCTGGCACTTGGAGAACCACAAGTGCCAGCATGCCCGGACATAAAGGGCCCGCTGGCACCTGTAGTCCACCTGTAAAGAAAATATTGAAAAAAAAACACAACACATTCTTTAAAAAATCCTTTATTAAACTGGGTCTTCACCTGGGGGCGGCGGCCTTTAAGCTCTTTTGCATGGCCGCCGCCTTCCCAGGGCTTCCGGCGTCTTCACCTGGTGGGCGGCGGCTGCTAAGCTCTTTTGCATAGCCGCCGCCCATCCAGGACTTCCACGGCGTCTTCAGGATTCAGGAGCTCTTCTCCGCTCCTCCTCCGCCGTCGGACTGAAAGGCGCTGCCTCGCGCTGACTTTTATAAGTCAGCGGGAGGGGGCGGGGCGGCCATCTTGATTGGCTCGCGGCGGCCATCTTGAATTTCAAAAATGACGCTGAGGCGCCATTTTTGAAACTGGTACCGCTCCGCTGCCAAACTCTGCAAGATAAAGATAAAGGTAAATTTCCCCCGCCCGCACCGCTGCCGCAACCCGCCGCCGCCCGCACCGCCGCCGCCCACACCACCACCGCAACCCACTGCCGCCCACACCGCAACCCGACGCCGCCCGCACCGCCGCCGCAACCCGCCGTCGCCCACACCGCCACCGCAACCCGCCGCCGCCCGCACCGCCGCCACAACCCGCCGCCGCCCGCACCACCGCCGCCTGCAAAATCGCTATCGCTGGGAAAAATCGCTGGCCTCTTAAAGTATAGCGATTTTGACTAACTTTAGCAGCGACATAGCCAAAATTGACTTGCCTGCACTGACTATTTTTCCCAGCGATAGCGACCTAGCGGGGACGCGCATCGCTATCGCTGCCTGTATACACACGGAGCGATCTGCACTAACTTTCTGAGCGATTTTGACTATATAGTCAAAATCGCTCAGTTATATCGCTCCGTGTGTATGCACCTTTACACACATGGATATACAGTAAGGTCTAGGGCACCCGCTGATATGACCAGAGCCAGATTATTGATAAGACAGAAACATTTGTTTTTGTTTTTAGGGAATGTGTACAGCATTTCCTTCCTGCCGCACTATCGTTGGTGAGACACCCAGAGTCAGAGGAGGATTTGCTACATCCTAATTGATGGAGCCCAGCACATGTTCCTCTGACCTGTACACAGGGGCGGGGCTACACCAGCTTGTGGCTGGCACTGTACCACTTTGACATCATGAGAAGGACAGCGCAAAGTTAGAGCTAAGCGCATTGTTGTGTGCCATAGTCTGTCTGGCTATCTGACCCCCCTTCCCCTATATATATGTGACCTTCAATGTATATGTGTGTCTCTGTGTGTGACCCACTGTCTCTGCCCATGTGTTAGGTTAGAAAGGAATATGGGAACACTTGTATAACAAGCATAAAATGTTGCCATAGGTTCCGTTACCTTAAACGTACGCTATCATGGTATATTCTACAGAACACTATGGGAGTCATGTAGAGTTGGATGGATCTTGCATCTAAATCTCAAGGCCAAAATGTGCCCACATATGCATCTGATTTACTCCTGGGGAGAGCGGTATATATTTGCCTGGTTCACTCCATGATATGTGACTTCACGGTGATAGCAGAAAATGGTAAGAATACTGTTCATAATAATTACACACTACAGTACAGGGCCAGACAATATTTCTAATAACTAAAAAAAAAAGTCAAATTCACCATGTCACAAGTCACTAAGACAAAATATCTGGGGGTAAATTTACTAAGGTGGGAGATTTTTAGAACTGGTGATGTTGCCCATAGCGACCAATCAGATTATATCTATTATCTGCTAGAAGCAGCTAGATAAATGGTAAGTAGAATCTGATTGGTTGCCATGGGCAACATCACCAGTTCTAAAAATATCCCACCTTAGTAAATTTACCCCCTGGAGTGGGATTCCTATTGTTTCTCTCAGGGCTGTAACTAGGGGTGTATTTTCGGTCAGGGCCGGTTCTAGACCAAGGGGAGCCCAGGACAAGACTTTTCATTGGTGTTAGTCTTCCCCCCTTGAGCTGATCCTGCTAATGTGGTGCCTCTGCTCAGAGTGCAGGGCTCTGCGCTGGCACCATCACTGCCCCACAGTCCTTGCATCTGGCTAGCAAAGTGGCTAGAATGGCACTCTGCAGCTGAAATCGTTGCTGCACTGCCACAGGAGTGCCCTTTAGATGCTTCAGTCAGCTTTGACAGCCGATTGGAGCATCCTCAGTCAGGACACTCTGGCCATGGCTGCAATACCAAGTGCTGCTGGCTCCTCCCATACATCCCAACATAATGACGTCATGGGCCAGCCCAGGGTGTATTTGAGCACTGTTACGGATTAGGATATACTTCTTGACAAGACCTCTGCAGAGGGTGTTGTAAATGCAGCTCCTGTATACACATTTATTATTTACATACTGAAAAGGTAAAAGTTTGACAGTTCTTTCTTCTCTAAGCTGACAATGCTGGTGGAATATGGCTGTAATTGGTGTCACATGAAAATAAATATGGATCTGTGGGCATACCCAAGGGCGTAGCTACCATAACATGCAAGGAGTGCATTTGCTATGGGGCCCAGAGCTGAGAGGGGCCCACCTTCCCCGTGAAAGTTACATGTGTTATATACATTTGTCAACATTGGGTGGTACATAGGGACCCTTGCATACCTTTGCCTTGGGGCCTGCAATAAATGTAGTTATGCTCCTTGACCTGCTAATTTTATTGTGGTATAACCTGTAGGGCATTATAATGTTACATAATATGAACTGGGACACTAATATGGCACAATATGAATTGGAGGCACTATAGTATGGCATAATATGAAATGGGGCACTGTAATGTGGCACAATATGAAGTGGAGGCACTATAGTATGGCATTATATCAACTGTGGGTACTGTGAATTGTTATAATGTGAATTAGAATTACTATGCTGCATAATGTGTACTGAAAACCCTACAATATGACATAATGTGAACTAGGGCGCTACTATGGTTCATAAAATGAACTAGGGCACTATTATGGGGCATCAAATTAACAACTGCTGTGGAGAGGTGTCTCTAGAAACATTGGATAAGGGGCCCCTTCAAAATGTTACTACGGGGCCCACAAAGTTCTGGCTATAGCCCTGGGCATACCTAAGGAGTATATGCTGATTAGAGGTGTAGAACCACTTTACCTGTGGAGTACAAAGATAAGGAGTGCGAGCATTTAAAATGGTTTAGTATTCACTAAGCATACTGATTAAAAATGTACCTTATGCAGAAAACCCCTAAACCCCCAGCATTCTGGATAAATATCCAGCACACCATATATTACATCACCATTTTTTATTAGTGCCACAATGACACAATACAGCAAATTGTAATTGCTGTTGAGTGTTTCTTATCAGAGCCGGCCCTAGGCATGAGCAAGCTAGGCAAATGCGTAGGGCATTTGAATGTCTAGCGGCACAAGCTTCTGCTGATTAAAATGATATGCAGCATGCCTATATTCTGTGTGTGACTGCAGCTGTATCTGCATATGAAATTCTACATTACAGTGATTTCCAGGAATAGAAGGTAGCTTAGCATTTCATATGCAGATACCGCCACAGTCACACAGAGAATAAAGGCATGCCACATATCATTTTAATCAACAGAAGCTGCTTGTGCATCCTAGCCATATAGCAATGCAAATAAGATGCATTTTCGGCAAAAAAGGTACCCGACTTTTCAGCAATAAAGGCATCTTCTGCTGCATGGCATATTGAGGCAAGATGTATGAGGACACATCTGTATCTAAGCAGAGGCAGAGGTCACAGTATTAGCAGCTGTGTGAGTGCTGATGGGTTGGTTGTGCGATAGTGTTCGGCATATGTGTATGGGGCATTATGTGTGTCATGTGTATAAATGCATTAATAATGTGCAACATACAGTATGTGTAAGGGACACTATGTATATAAGGGCATTAATAATGTGCGGTGTATGTGTAAGGGACATTATGTGTAAAAGGGCATTAATAAAGGTTGGCTTAATGTGTAAGGTACATTATGTTTATAAGGACATTAATAATGTGTGTCATATGTGTAAGGGACATTGCTGTGTGGTATTATGTGTATAAATGCATTACTACTGTGTGGCATTATGTGTATAAGGTGCTCTACTGTGTCTCGTAACGTATATACAAAAGGGCACTGTTGTGTGGTCTAATGTGATTAAAGAGCAATATGGTGTAGTGTAATGTGAACAAGGGGTACTACTGTGAGGAGTAACATATATAAGGTCAAGTGGTACTACTGTCTGATATAACGGGAATAAGGGACACTATTGTATGATAAAATGTGAATAAAGTTGCACTACTGTGTGGCCTAATTTTAGATGGGGGTACTATTGTGTGGTCATGACCCATCCCATCAAGAACATGCCCCTTTTTGGGCTCTGCGCCAAACGTGTGCACTGTTCCTATTTGAAAAATAGGGGGTAGGAGCACCAAAATGAGGACTACTATGGGTGAGGGGCGATGGTGCTGGGAAGGGGTGCTGGGTCAAAGGGGGAACTAGCGGCGGTGCTAGGGGACACCAGCCAAAAACTTGCCTAGGGCATCATATTGGTTAGGGCAGGCTCTGTTTCTTATGCAAAGTAAACAGACACAGATTGGATATTCACTCCTCAAAAATATTTGTTTCCACATTTATTTGACTATGTATAAAAGTTTGGGCATTTTATTCCTCCATCTCTTCTATAGTGTCTTTTTTAGTGACTGGAAGAAAGTTTATACAGTATACCTTTTATCATGAGTTCTGATAATGTCAATATTATCTTAAACCATAAAGCTATACCTCTAGATACACCGTGGAGCCGCTATGGCCGCTGGACTGAATATGAATACACGCGCTACGCACTTTGTACGCTATTTGCGTACAGAGTCCCGTACGTGGTACGTACTTGGCGTACACACGCCGCGCTGAGTGTACAGAGTACGCACAGCGCGCGCACACACAATTGATATCCTTTAAACCTTATTAGTAATACAATGTAATAATATGGTTACACTTTAAACCTTTATGCAGCAAAGCACTGCAATGATGTTACACCTTAAATCTTATGCAGCAATGCAGTGTGATGCTATTACACTTTAAACTTTATCAATACTTATAAACCTTATACCGTTAAATACGCTTTAAACCCTAGCAGGGAAATGAGGACACAACACCGATATGTAGTTGAACCACAGGGTTCTAAGGCCACAGTGGATTATTTCAAAAGGTAAAACAGTACAAATTATACACTACAGGCTAACAAGATAAATCTAAACAGAATAATGGCTACAGTCAATGTACATACGTGAGAATGTTCGCAAGCGCAACCCGGCCGGTCCTCCGCTTGTCAGGTAGAAAGCGTTCAGAGTCTTCTGACCAGCCAGGCAGCAACAGGCTTTTTTTATACACTACTTCCATATACAATACAATGGTCACTGTAATCCCTTTGTCTATTGGACACAGAGATGTATCTTTACATTACAGGAGAGGTCAAAGGTTGATTTGAAAAGGTGGGCGATGTCTTTCTCAACTGCTCTGGTGGGTGGTCTCCTCTGGATTCCCCCCGCATACATAATATACAGTAAATACAGTTTAAACCTATATTCTGCTTCTGCATCTAACTATCCTCAGGAACATGCAATCTTCCTCAAACCAACACCAGAATGTTTCCCTTAAAATACCCTACAGCTGGATACCAAACACCACCTTGTAACCTTGTTCTGTCCCCTCCTATCCTGTAAAGGTGAATCCCTTTGTTCTGTTACCATTTTAAACAGCTATTTCTTTCTGATGTGGTGCAGGGGGCTATGTGTACAATGTGCACTATTTGGGTTAAATATGTAATGTTCTGATAACCCTCTATGCGCTCACAAACTCCGCTGTAAATACCCATACCACGCGCATGATCGCAGGAGCGATCCTACGCAAATTGCGGATATGTGCACGCACGGCGGAATAAGTGCACGCGCAGCGGGCATGTGTATGGGGTTATGCATTATGTATGGTGTATGCATTACAATATTTTTCGACTTTGACAGTTCATTAGCAACTTTGACATAATCATGCTTTTCTTTGCACAAAGCAATCTAGTATAGTGATTACATCATCCTATAGCCATCTAGGTTTAAGGCCAGGAAACCAATGTTCCAGAGCACTCCCTTCCACTGGTCCTAGTTCGCTGTGCCCCAGTTAAGTTCCAGTTCAGTTCTAGTTCCTGTTTGTTTACATTATCATCCTGGCTTCTAACCTGTGTTTGGATTCTGTAGTAAGAGCCTTTGGCTTAGTTTCTACTTTGTACGTCTTGGCTCAGAACTCTAACATTGGCTTGGCTAATCAACAGCTAGTGACTTGACTGTTGGTGACCCTCGTACATTTCAGTCTTTTTATTTCGGGAACTTACAAGCCTTCTGGATGTCTGTAATTGGTATACATGGTAACAGCAAAGACTATACCAGCTCTGTATTAACTATTGTGGCTCCACTGGGATACTGAGCTCTGAATTGGGCATGAATAAACTGTTATGCCTAATGTCACTGCAAGGAGCTCCAGAAAAATAAGCATGGAGAAAACTAATTATTGGCCATTGCTGCATATGTCACATGGTGTTTCTTCTTGTGTGAGCACATGTTCCTATTCCATTAACGTTTTCCTTTTTCTCCTAAAATACTTTTCTCTGCTGCTTAATTTAGAGCTTACGGAAGGTATTCCATTAGACCCAAAATTTTTTCGTTCCTTCTGAATCCATCACCTAGGCAAAAAAACAGCCTTGCTGTTGAATAGGGTGAATCCCCATTCGCCCTACAAATAGCGAAAAGTCACTTTTTTTCACCTATGTGAAAAAAACGGACCTAATTGAATACCCTCCTAAGTCTGTGTTCACCATTGCTTTATCTAATAATCCTATCTGCACTATTGACAGATGCTAGTGGCAGTAATACCAACACTTAGCAAGGAATGCCCTCAATCCACCCTACACTTCCGTCTGGGACACTCCACCCAACAGTTCGCTCCGGGCAACTTCTACATAAACCTTATCATCTTCAGGGTGAGCTGTATGGTAATGCAGCAGGAGGCATCTCTTCCACCATCAGGCAGCTTGCAGCAACAATGGTGATGCACAAGCTGCCCATAGCAGAGGCCAGGAAATCTCCAATCTCTGCAAAGTACCGAAAGTCAGTACTTTACAACGATGGACGCAGGTGCAACCTCACCTGAATGAGGCCCACTGTCCTTTGTAGCCAATATGGTGTGAGACTTTTTGAAGTTGTAAAAGATATGGGGGTACATTTTCTATAACTTCTAAAAATGAAATATCAAAGTGTTGTACATAACAACCAATGAGATACTAGCCTGTATTTTGTACAATGTACTAGAAAATAATACAATAAAAGGTAACACATTCACTTTTTAGTAATTATACAACATGATGGTACTTTACCCTCTTCCAAATACCTTGTAAATGTAACTAGCAATTCAAGGTAATGTACTGTAGCCTTAAGAAAGGAAGCCGGAAAGAACTTTTGTACTTCTTGGTTAAACTCTGGTTTAAGTCTAACCTGAAAAATAAAAATGAGAAAATAATATCCAAATTTTGTATTATAAACCATAGAATGATAGTGTGATTTATTTATCATATTTGTCTGATTATAGGTAGTTGACATGTTGTAAAAATATACTTTTACTTGATTTGTTCTTCTTGTCGGTACTCTTGGGGGCTTAAGCACAATCTTCTGAATAGCAGACGAGTGTGATAACTAAATGGAATTGATAGTGTCTTGAAAATGGTGAATTCGTTGTGTTGTTTCACTACTCCATAGAGTATACTACCATGTTATTATAAATGCACTAATCTCTTTTGTTAAAAAAATTATTGATCTGTTTTATGTCCTCCCAGAGTAAAGATTGATGTTTTGTCGAAAATTACAAGTATTAAGATGGCTATATTAAAATGTAGGGTTTTGTCTTTATCTATCTATCTATCTATCTATCTATCTATCTATCTATCTATCTATCTATCTATCTATCTATCTATCTATCTATCTATCCTTCCAGTTTTCCTGTGGGTACGGAAATTTTTATTTGTTGGTAAAAAGATAATAGAAAAAGCCTTTAACACAAGAGAAAATCAGTATGAATATTTAGTTATGGTGGAATTTGCTCTTTTCCAGGATTTTACCAACATATTTAGGAACAGCAATTTCTTACTTTTTTTTTCACGCTCCATAAAAGAACCCATACCTACTGTACTGTATATGTTGTACATGAATTCAGCAGTGCATCAATGAATAATTCAGACTATTTTCACATTTGAAACTGTTTCTGTAAACATAAAAAAATTGGACAAAATTTAGCCAATAATTCTTTTATACCTTAAAAAAGATTTTAAAGGAGCAATAGCAATGCCACTCATTTTTATTTCTACCATAATTATTACATTTTTAAAATTATTATTATTATTACTACTACTATTATTATTATTTATTTTTATATAGCAAGTAAAGTACCATTTTGATTTTCTACAAGATCCCATGCCTAGATATTGGCATAGATGAAGTTTATACATTTATGAGCCTCTGCTCTCAGCTTGTCTGGTGAGAGCAGGGTAGATAGTGGAACATCCTTGTTGGGTGTCAGTTATCATTATGATATTTGGTTTTATTTTCAGGAGTCTAATAACAGATGTTCTCAAAAACATCTGAGTTTGAAAGTATTATTTATTTATCTTCTCTTGTGATCGTGAAAGTGTACTCAGCAATGGTTTAGAATAGATGACTGATCAGCTTTCTAAAGGAATAAGACCGGTCACATAAAGCTGGGTTGATTTGTTCATGTGCTTAAATTAAAAATAAAAAAATTCTTTTGACTGTCAAGTCTGCCATCTAGTGGTCACTATAAGATTTGTAACAATGTGATGTTTTAAAGGCCAAATGATTCTAAACTGGTTTTGATTCTGATTAGATATCTAAATAGGAGTATTGCCACATTGTATTACATTTTTATGTATGTATGGTACCCAGTAACAAACAGACTAAGTAATGTATTATTGATAAATACAGATAAAATCTTATGTTGTGACTTATTCAGTTTAATTTCACTGTTAAAATTCTACACAATTTTATAACTTCTATCCAGCACTATTTCAAAAATAAACAAAAACAAGTCACGAATTAAAAATATCCAATTCAGGCTGGAAATATAATTATGAACACGTGATACAGACAGCAGTCAGTCTAATATCTGCAACATGTTATTATGTTGCCCAACAGTACCTCTTAGTTGCAATGGGATATGCCTGGCACGATATAAGCACCTGTTAATAAATAAATAAATAAATAAATAAATGTCACTTTAATTCCCTTTTAAATGTATAGTCATCAACAGTCATTGCTCTACCTACCAATCCATGCTCTAGATCACTGACGTTTATTTAATGGGTGCAGTGTGTGCGGTGCACACTGGCCCCTGAGTCCAGAGGGGCCCCCCACCGCACATGCTGAACCCATTTTCTAAATACTCACCCCACCGGAGTCCCTCGCCGTCGTCCACAGCGGTGTTAAAACTCTGGAAAAATGGCCGCCCGCCGCACCATTTTCCCGGAGATATGTGCATGCACAGTAGAGTATGAGCGCTCCAGTGCTCAGACTCTCAGCGCTGCCGGCAGACAGGAGGGGGCCCGAACGAAGGAGGCTGCACCCGGGCCTCCTCCTCTCTTAAAGCGCCCCTACTCTAGATAAGGTATTATTGCGTATTAATCCTATCTTATACACTGTGACTTATGTAGTGTAGCTGTCTGCATGCCCCCAAAAAACAAATACATACCTCATTTATGCATCCAATATGTAGGCTTACCGTACTATCCCTTTAAACTGGGACACTTATGGATTACACAGATTCTGTGGCTGGCTGACTTCAAGCCTGCATTTCATCTGGTTTTAAGCAGCCACAGAACCTGTGTAATCCATGAGCGTCCCGGTTTAATAGGATAGTATGGTAAACCTAAATACTGTATGCGTGATAATCCTGCTGTTAAAGGTAGAACTCTAGCATGCAAGTTTCACACAAAAGAAAAGACCAGCATTGCATAGCAGTACTATCAGGATATGGTGACACAATTCTTAACCTAACAGGACATCATGCCTACCTTTACTTAAAATTAGATATATTTAAATTTACATTGGGGGTTAATCAGATGTGGATGCAAATCAAAAAAGAAAGCAACTGGGCAAAACCATGTTGCACTACAGGTGGGGCAGATGCAACGTGTGCAGGGAGATTTAGATTTGGGTGGGGTGTGTCCAAACTGAAATTTAAATTGCACTGTAAAAATAAAGCTGTCTGACATTTGTGGGCTACATGCAAAAGCAGCCAGTATTTATCCTGCACAGAAACAATATAAATGTATTTTCTCCCCTTGAGTTTGAGAAAAGTTACGTGCACTTTCTACCTTGCTTCCAAATCTGAATCAGACCCATTTTATATAGATTTGATAGGCATTTTAATAAAGGACTTCAGACTTTATTTGTAGTATTTTTGCACTTCATAGAGGGACGTGATGTGATATATAGGCTACCTAAGATGACATATTTACATACTGTTAAAAACTAGGACAATGGACCTTGGCAATCCATTTATTGTGAAGTACAGTAAATCATTGAAAATGTTAAAGTTATCATCAAGTTAGACAAAGAAATAATATGATTCCCAAAGGCCCCAGCAGCTAAAACTCTCTGCCCTATCATAATCTCAGACATGATTGGTTAATCTGCAGTCTTTACCTGAAAGTAGAGATGTGCGGCGGCCACTTTTCATGTTTTGTGTTTTGGTTTTGGATAGAGATGAGCGGGTTCGGTTTTACTCAGTTCTCAAAACTAGAGATAAGCGGGTTCGGTTCCTCGGAATCCGAACCCGCCCGAACTTCAGCTTTTTTTACACGGATCCGAGCGACTCGGATCTTCCCGCCTTGCTCGGTTAACCCGAGCGCGCCCGAACGTCATCATGACGCTGTCGGATTCTCGCGAGGCTCGGATTCTATCGCGAGACTCGGATTCTATATAAGGAGCCGCGCGTCGCCGCCATTTTCACACGTGCATTGAGATTGATAGGGAGAGGACGTGGCTGGCGTCCTCTCCATTTAGATTAGAAGAGAGAGAGTGAGATTGAGACAGAGACACTTGATTTACTGGAGTTTAGGAGTACTAGAGAGTGCAGAGTTTACTAGTGACTGACCACTGACCAGTGACCACCAGTGCAGTTTTATTTAATATAATCCGTTCTCTGCCTGAAAAAAACGATACACAGTGACTCAGTCACATACCATATCTGTGCTCAGCCCAGTGTGCTGCATCATCTATGTATAATATCTGACTGTGCTCACACAGCTTAATTGTGGGGGAGACTGGGGAGCAGTTATAGGTTATAGCAGGAGCCAGGAGTACATATTATTAAAATTAAACAGTGCACACTTTTGCTGCAGGAGTGCCACTGCCAGTGTGACTGACCAGTGACCTGACCACACTGACCACCAGTATAGTATACTATATTGTGATTGCCTGAAAAAGTTAAACACTCGTCGTGTGACTTGTGTGGTGTTTTTTTATTCTATAAAAAACTCATTCTGCTGACAGACAGTGTCCAGCAGGTCCGTCATTATATAATATATACCTGTCCGGCTGCAGTAGTGATATATATATATTTTTTATATCATTATTTATCATCCAGTCGCAGCAGACACAGTACGGTAGTTCACGGCTGTAGCTACCTCTGTGTCGGCACTCGGCAGTCCATCCATAATTGTATACCACCTACCCGTGGTTTTTTTTTCTTCTTTATACATACTACATCTCATTATCATCCAGTCTATATTAGCAGCAGACACAGTACAGTACGGTAGTCCACGGCTGTAGCTACCTCTGTGTCGGCACTCGGCAGTCCATCCATAATTGTATACCACCTACCCGTGTTTTTTTTTTTCTTCTTTATACATACTACATCTCATTATCATCCAGTCTATATTAGCAGCAGACACAGTACAGTACGGTAGTCCACGGCTGTAGCTACCTCTGTGTCGGCACTCGGCAGTCCATCCATAATTGTATACCACCTACCCGTGGTTTTTTTTTCTTTCTTCTTTATACATACTACATCTCATTATCAACCAGTCTATATTAGCAGCAGACACAGTACAGTACGGTAGTCCACGGCTGTAGCTACCTCTGTGTCGGCACTCGGCAGTCCGTCCATAATTGTATACCACCTACCCGTGTTTTTTTTTTCTTTCTTCATTATACATACTACATCTCATTATCATCCAGTCTATATTAGCTGCAGACACAGTACAGTACGGTAGTCCAAGGCTGTAGCTACCTCTGTGTCGGCACTCGGCAGTCCATCCATAATTGTATACCACCTACCCGTGGTTTTTTTTTCTTTCTTCTTTATACATACTACATCTCATTATCATCCAGTCTATATTAGCAGCAGACACAGTACAGTACGGTAGTCCACGGCTGTAGCTACCTCTGTGTCGGCACTCGGCAGTCCATCCATAATTGTATACCACCTACCCGTGGTTTTTTTTTCTTTCTTCTTTATACATACTACATCTCATTATCATCCAGTCTATATTAGCAGCAGACACAGTACAGTACGGTAGTCCACGGCTGTAGCTACCTCTGTGTCGGCACTCGGCAGTCCGTCCATAATTGTATACCACCTACCCGTGGTTTTTTTTTCTTTCTTCTTTATACATACTACATCTCATTATCATCCAGTCTATATTAGCAGCAGACACAGTACAGTACGGTAGTCCACGGCTGTAGCTACCTCTGTGTCGGCACTCGGCAGTCCATCCATAATTGTATACCACCTACCCGTGGTTTTTTTTTTCTTCTTTATACATACTACATCTCATTATCATCCAGTCTATATTAGCAGCAGACACAGTACAGTACGGTAGTCCACGGCTGTAGCTACCTCTGTGTCGGCACTCGGCAGTCCATCCATAATTGTATACCACCTACCCGTGGTTTTGTTTTCTTTCTTCTTTATACATACTACATCTCATTATCATCCAGTCTATATTAGCAGCAGACACAGTACAGTACGGTAGTCCACGGCTGTAGCTACCTCTGTGTCGGCACTCGGCAGTCCATCCATAATTGTATACCACCTACCCGTGGTTTTTTTTTCTTTCTTCTTTATACATACTACATCTCATTATCATCCAGTCTATATTAGCAGCAGACACAGTACAGTACGGTAGTCCACGGCTGTAGCTACCTCTGTGTCGGCACTCGGCAGTCCATCCATAATTGTATACCACCTACCCGTGGTTTTTTTTCTTTCTTCTTTATACATACTACATCTCATTATCATCCAGTCTATATTAGCAGCAGACACAGTACAGTACGGTAGTCCACGGCTGTAGCTACCTCTGTGTCGGCACTCGGCAGTCCATCCATAATTGTATACCACCTACCCGTGGTTTTTTTTTCTTCTTTATACATACTACATCTCATTATCATCCAGTCTATATTAGCAGCAGACACAGTACAGTACGGTAGTCCACGGCTGTAGCTACCTCTGTGTCGGCACTCGGCAGTCCATCCATAATTGTATACCACCTACCCGTGGTTTTTTTTTCTTTCTTCTTTATACATACTACATCTCATTATCATCCAGTCTATATTAGCAGCAGACACAGTAGAGTACGGTAGTCCACGGCTGTAGCTACCTCTGTGTCGGCACTCGGCAGTCCGTCCATAATTGTATACCACCTACCCGTGGTTTTTTTTTCTTTCTTCTTTATACATACTACATCTCATTATCATCCAGTCTATATTAGCAGCAGACACAGTACAGTACGGTAGTCCACGGCTGTAGCTACCTCTGTGTCGGCACTCGGCAGTCCATCCATAATTGTATACCACCTACCCGTGTTTTTTTTTTCTTTCTTCTTTATACATACTACATCTCATTATCATCCAGTCTATATTAGCAGCAGACACAGTACAGTACGGTAGTCCACGGCTGTAGCTACCTCTGTGTCGGCACTCGGCAGTCCATCCATAATTGTATACCACCTACCCGTGGTTTTTTTTTCTTTCTTCTTTATACATACTACATCTCATTATCAACCAGTCTATATTAGCAGCAGACACAGTACAGTACGGTAGTCCACGGCTGTAGCTACCTCTGTGTCGGCACTCGGCAGTCCGTCCATAATTGTATACCACCTACCCGTGGTTTTTTTTTCTTTCTTCTTTATACATACTACATCTCATTATCATCCAGTCTATATTAGCAGCAGACACAGTACAGTATGGTAGTCCACGGCTGTAGCTACCTCTGTGTCGGCACTCGGCAGTCCATCCATAATTGTATACCACCTACCCGTGGTTTTTTTTTCTTTCTTCTTTATACATACTACATCTCATTATCATCCAGTCTATATTAGCAGCAGACACAGTACAGTACGGTAGTCCACGGCTGTAGCTACCTCTGTGTTGGCACTCGGCAGTCCATCCATAATTGTATACCACCTACCCGTGGTTTTTTTTTTCTTTCTTCTTTATACATACTACATCTCATTATCATCCAGTCTATATTAGCAGCAGACACAGTACAGTACGGTAGTCCACGGCTGTAGCTACCTCTGTGTCGGCACTCGGCAGTCCATCCATAATTGTATACCACCTACCCGTGTTTTTTTTTTCTTTCTTCTTTATACATACTACATCTCATTATCATCCAGTCTATATTAGCAGCAGACACAGTACAGTACGGTAGTCCACGGCTGTAGCTACCTCTGTGTCGGCACTCGGCAGTCCATCCATAATTGTATACCACCTACCCGTGTTTTTTTTTTCTTTCTTCTTTATACATACTACATCTCATTATCATCCAGTCTATATTAGCAGCAGACACAGTACAGTACGGTAGTCCACGGCTGTAGCTACCTCTGTGTCAGCACTCGGCAGTCCATCCATAATTGTATACTAGTATCCATCCATCTCCATTGTTTACCTGAGGTGCCTTTTAGTTGTGCCTATTAAAATATGGAGAACAAAAATGTTGAGGTTCCAAAATTAGGGAAAGATCAAGATCCACTTCCACCTCGTGCTGAAGCTGCTGCCACTAGTCATGGCCGAGACGATGAAATGCCAGCAACGTCGTCTGCCAAGGCCGATGCCCAATGTCATAGTACAGAGCATGTCAAATCCAAAACACCAAATATCAGTAAAAAAAGGACTCCAAAACCTAAAATAAAATTGTCGGAGGAGAAGCGTAAACTTGCCAATATGCCATTTACCACACGGAGTGGCAAGGAACGGCTGAGGCCCTGGCCTATGTTCATGGCTAGTGGTTCAGCTTCACATGAGGATGGAAGCACTCAGCCTCTCGCTAGAAAAATGAAAAGACTCAAGCTGGAAAAAGCACAGCAAAGAACTGTGCGTTTTTCGAAATCCCAAATCCACAAGGAGAGTCCAATTGTGTCGGTTGCGATGCCTGACCTTCCCAACACTGGACGTGAAGAGCATGCGCCTTCCACCATTTGCACGCCCCCTGCAAGTGCTGGAAGGAGCACCCGCAGTCCAGTTCCTGATAGTCAGATTGAAGATGTCAGTGTTGAAGTACACCAGGATGAGGAGGATATGGGTGTTGCTGGCGCTGGGGAGGAAATTGACCAGGAGGATTCTGATGGTGAGGTGGTTTGTTTAAGTCAGGCACCCGGGGAGACACCTGTTGTCCGTGGGAGGAATATGGCCGTTGACATGCCTGGTGAAAATACCAAAAAAAATCAGCTCTTCGGTGTGGAAGTATTTCACCAGAAATGCGGACAACATTTGTCAAGCCGTGTGTTCCCTTTGTCAAGCTGTAATAAGTAGGGGTAAGGACGTTAACCACCTCGGAACATCCTCCCTTATACGTCACCTGCAGCGCATTCATAATAAGTCAGTGACAAGTTCAAAAACTTTGGCCGACAGCGGAAGCAGTCCACTGACCAGTAAATCCCTTCCTCTTGTAACCAAGCTCACGCAAACCACCCCACCAACTCCCTCAGTGTCAATTTCCTCCTTCCCCAGGAATGCCAATAGTCCTGCAGGCCATGTCACTGGCAATTCTGATGATTCCTCTCCTGCCTGGGATTCCTCCGATGCATCCTTGCGTGTAACGCCTACTGCTGCTGGCGCTGCTGTTGTTGTTGCTGCTGGGAGTCGATGGTCATCCCAGAGGGGAAGTCGTAAGCCCACTTGTACTACTTCCAGTAAGCAATTGACTGTTCAACAGTCCTTTGCGAGGAAGATGAAATATCACAGCAGTCATCCTGCTGCAAAGCGGATAACTGAGGCCTTGACAACTATGTTGGTGTTAGACGTGCGTCCGGTATCCGCCGTTAGTTCACAGGGAACTAGACAATTTATTGAGGCAGTGTGCCCCCGTTACCAAATACCATCTAGGTTCCACTTCTCTAGGCAGGCGATACCGAGAATGTACACGGACGTCAGAAAAAGACTCACCAGTGTCCTAAAAAATGCAGTTGTACCCAATGTCCACTTAACCACGGACATGTGGACAAGTGGAGCAGGGCAGGGTCAGGACTATATGACTGTGACAGCCCACTGGGTAGATGTATGGACTCCCGCCGCAAGAACAGCAGCGGCGGCACCAGTAGCAGCATCTCGCAAACGCCAACTCTTTCCTAGGCAGGCTACGCTTTGTATCACCGCTTTCCAGAATACGCACACAGCTGAAAACCTCTTACGGCAACTGAGGAAGATCATCGCGGAATGGCTTACCCCAATTGGACTCTCCTGTGGATTTGTGGCATCGGACAACGCCAGCAATATTGTGTGTGCATTAAATATGGGCAAATTCCAGCACGTCCCATGTTTTGCACATACCTTGAATTTGGTGGTGCAGAATTTTTTAAAAAACGACAGGGGCGTGCAAGAGATGCTGTCGGTGGCCAGAAGAATTGCGGGACACTTTCGGCGTACAGGCACCACGTACAGAAGACTGGAGCACCACCAAAAACTACTGAACCTGCCCTGCCATCATCTGAAGCAAGAAGTGGTAACGAGGTGGAATTCAACCCTCTATATGCTTCAGAGGTTGGAGGAGCAGCAAAAGGCCATTCAAGCCTATACAATTGAGCACGATATAGGAGGTGGAATGCACCTGTCTCAAGCGCAGTGGAGAATGATTTCAACGTTGTGCAAGGTTCTGATGCCCTTTGAACTTGCCACACGTGAAGTCAGTTCAGACACTGCCAGCCTGAGTCAGGTCATTCCCCTCATCAGGCTTTTGCAGAAGAAGCTGGAGACATTGAAGGAGGAGCTAACACGGAGCGATTCCGCTAGGCATGTGGGACTTGTGGATGGAGCCCTTAATTCGCTTAACAAGGATTCACGGGTGGTCAATCTGTTGAAATCAGAGCACTACATTTTGGCCACCATGCTCGATCCTAGATTTAAAGCCTACCTTGGATCTCTCTTTCCGGCAGACACAAGTCTGCTGGGGTTGAAAGACCTGCTGGTGAGAAAATTGTCAAGTCAAGCGGAACGCGACCTGTCAACATCTCCTCCTTCACATTCTCCCGCAACTGGGGGTGCGAGGAAAAGGCTCAGAATTCCGAGCCCACCCGCTGGCGGTGATGCAGGGCAGTCTGGAGCGACTGCTGATGCTGACATCTGGTCCGGACTGAAGGACCTGACAACGATTACGGACATGTCGTCTACTGTCACTGCATATGATTCTCTCCCCATTGAAAGAATGGTGGAGGATTATATGAGTGACCGCATCCAAGTAGGCACGTCACACAGTCCGTACTTATACTGGCAGGAAAAAGAGGCAATTTGGAGGCCCTTGCACAAACTGGCTTTATTCTACCTAAGTTGCCCTCCCACAAGTGTGTACTCCGAAAGAGTGTTTAGTGCCGCTGCTCACCTTGTCAGCAATCGGCGTACGAGGTTACATCCAGAAAATGTGGAGAAGATGATGTTCATTAAAATGAATTATAATCAATTCCTCCGCGGAGACATTGACCAGCAGCAATTGCCTCCACAAAGTACACAGGGAGCTGAGATGGTGGATTCCAGTGGGGACGAATTGATAATCTGTGAGGAGGGGGATGTACACGGTGATATATCGGAGGATGATGATGAGGTGGACATCTTGCCTCTGTAGAGCCAGTTTGTGCAAGGAGAGATTAATTGCTTCTTTTTTGGGGGGGGTCCAAACCAACCCGTCATATCAGTCACAGTCGTGTGGCAGACCCTGTCACTGAAATGATGGGTTGGTTAAAGTGTGCAGGTCCTGTTTTGTTTATACAACATAAGGACAATTCCATCTTGCACCTCTTTTTTCTTTTATTTTTCTTTGCGTCATGTGCTGTTTGGGGAGGGTTTTTTGGAAGGGCCATCCTGCGTGACACTGCAGTGCCACTCCTAGATGGGCCCGGTGTTTGTGTCGGCCACTAGGGTCGCTTATCTTACTCACACAGTCAGCTACCTCATTGCGCCTCTTTTTTTCTTTGCGTCATGTGCTGTTTGGGGAGGGTTTTTTGGAAGGGACATCCTGCGTGACACTGCAGTGCCACTCCTAGATGGGCCCGGTGTTTGTGTCGGCCACTAGGGTCGCTTATCTTACTCACACAGTCAGCTACCTCATTGCGCCTCTTTTTTTCTTTGCGTCATGTGCTGTTTGGGGAGGGTTTTTTGGAAGGGACATCCTGCGTGACACTGCAGTGCCACTCCTAGATGGGCCCGGTGTTTGTGTCGGCCACTAGGGTCGCTTATCTTACTCACACAGCTACCTCATTGCGCCTCTTTTTTTCTTTGCGTCATGTGCTGTTTGGGGAGTGTTTTTTGGAAGGGCCATCCTGCGTGACACTGCAGTGCCACTCCTAGATGGGCCCGGTGTTTGTGTCGGCCACTAGGGTCGCTTATCTTACTCACACAGCGACCTCGGTGCAAATTTTAGGACTAAAAATAATATTGTGAGGTGTGAGGTATTCAGAATAGACTGAAAATGAGTGGAAATTATGGTTTTTGAGGTTAATAATACTTTGGGATCAAAATGACCCCCAAATTCTATGATTTAAGCTGTTTTTTAGGGTTTTTTGAAAAAAACACCCGAATCCAAAACACACCCGAATCCGACAAAAAAAATTCGGTGAGGTTTTGCCAAAACGCGGTCGAACCCAAAACACGGCCGCGGAACCGAACCCAAAACCAAAACACAAAACCCGAAAAATTTCCGGCGCTCATCTCTACTCAAAACGGCATCTTATTGGCTCACGGATGTCACGTGTTTTGGATAGCCAATCAGATGCCGTTTTGAGAACCGAGTAAAACCGAATCCGCTCATCTCTAGTTTTGGATCTGGATCCTCGCTCGTGTTTTGGATCTGGATTGGTTTTGCCAAAACCACCCTTTCAGGTTTTGCTTTTGCATCTGGATGATTTTTGAAAAAAACACAAAAACAGCTAAAATCACAGAACTTGGGGGTTATTTTGATCGTATAGTATTATTAACCTCAATAACATTAATTTCCAGTCATTTGCAGTCTATTCTGAACACCTCAGACCTCACAATATTGTTTTTAGGCCAAAAGGTTGCACCAAGGTCGCTGGATGACTAAGTTAAGCGACCCAAGTGCGCGGCACAAACACCTGGCACATCTAGGAGTAGCACTGCAGTGTCAGACAGGATGGCACTTTTAAAGACTAGGTCCCAAAGAGCACATAATGCAAATAAGAAAAAGAGGTGCAATGTGGTTGCTGGATGACTAAGCTAAACGACCCAAGTTGGTGGCACAAACACCTGGCCCATCTAGGAGTGGCACTGCAGTGTCAGACAGGATGGCACTTTTAAAACCTAGGCCCCAAAGAGCACATAATGCAAAAAAAGAAAGAGGTGCAATGAGGTAGCTGGATGTCTAAGCTAAGCGACCCAAGTGCGCGGCACAAACAGTTGGCCCATCTAGGAGTAGCACTGCAGTGTCAGACAGGATGTCACTTTTAAAGACTAGGTCCCAAAGAGCACATAATGCAAAGAAGAAAAAGAGGTACAATGAGGTTGCTGGATGACTAAGCTAAACAACCCAAGTGGGTGGCACAAACAACTGGCCCATCTAGGAGTAGCACTGCAGTGGCAGACAGGATGGCACTTTTAAAAACTAGGCCCCAAACAGCACATACTGCAAAGAAAAAAAAGAGGTGCAAGATTGAATTGTCCTTGGGCCCTCCCACCCACCCTTATGTTGTATAAACAGGACATGCACACGTTAACAAACCAATCATTTCAGCGACAGTGTCTGCCACATGACTGTGGCTGAAATGATTGGTTTGCTTGGGCCCCCACAAAAAAAGAGCAAATAATCCCCCCACCAAAAAAGAAGCAATTCATCTCTCCTTGCACAAACTGGCTCTACAGAGGCAAGATGTCGTCCTCATCTTCATCTTCCGACTCCTCACCCCTTTCAGTGTGTACATCCTCTTCCTCACAGAGTATTAATTTGTCCCCACTGGAATCCACCATCACAGGTCCCTGTGTACTTTCTGGAGGCAATTGCTGGTAAAGGTCTTCCTAGAGGAATTTATAATTCATTTTGATGAACATTATCTTCTCCACATTTTCTAGAAGTAACCTTCTACACCGATCGCTGACAAGGTTACCGGCTGCACTAAACACTCTTTAGGAGTACACACTGGAGGGGGGGGGGGGGGGGCAACTTAGGTAAAATAAAGCCAGTTTGTGAAAGGGCCTCCAAATTGCCTCTTTTTCCTACCAGTGTACATACGGACTGTCTGACATGCCTACTTGGATGCTGTCACCCATATAATCCTCCACCATTCTTTCAATGGTGACAGCATCATATGCAGTGACAGTAGACATGTCAGTAATCGGCAGCTCCTTCAGTCTAGACCAGATGTCAGCACTTGCTACTGACTGCCCTGTATCACAGCGGGTGGGCTCGGAAATGTTATCCTTTTCCTTACAGCCCCAGTTGTAGGAGAAAATGAAGTAGGAGCTGTTGACTGGCCACGTTCCGCTTGACTTGACAATTGTCTCACCAGCAGGTCTTTGAACCTCTGCAGACTTGTGTCTGCTGGAAAGAGAGATACAACGTAGGCTTTAAACCTAGGATCGAGCACGGTGGCCAAGATGTAGTGCTCTGATTTCTACAGATTGACCACCCTTAAATCCTGGCAAAGCGAATGAAGGGCTCCATCCACAAGCCCCACATATCGCTCCGTCTTAGCTCCGCCTTCAATTTTTCCAGCTGCTTCTGCAAAAGCCTGATGAAGGGAATGACCTGACTCAAGCTGGCAGTATCTGAACTGACTTAACGTGTGGAAAGCTGGAAGGGTTGGAGAACCTTGCACAAGACGAAAATCATTCTCCACTGCGCTTGAGTCAGGTGCATTCCCCCTCCTTTGCCTATATTGTAGGTGGGTGTATAGGCTTGAATGGCCTTTTGCTGCTCCTCCATCCTCTGAAGCATATAGAGTGTTGAATTCCACCTTGTTACCACCTCTTGCTTCAGGTGATGGCAGGGCAGGTTCAGGAGTGTTTGTTGGTGCTCCAGTCTTCGGCACATGGTGGCTGAAAGCCGAAAGTGGCCCGCAATTTTTCGGGCCACCAACAGCATCTCCTGCACATTCCAGTCATTTTTCAAATAATTCTGCACCACCAAATTAATTTTATGTGCAAAACATGGGACGTGCTGGAATTTGCCCAGATGTAATGCACATACAATATTGGTGGCGTTGTCCGATATCACAAATCCCCAGGAGAGTCTAAGTGGGGTAAGCCATTGTGCGATGATGTTCCTCAGTTTCTGTAAGAGGCTGTCAGTGGTGCGCCTCTTACGGAAACCGGTGATCACAGCGTAGCCTGCCTAGAAACAAGCTGGCGTTTGTGAGATGTTGCTACTGGTGCAGCTGCTGTTGTTGCTGCGGGAGGCAATACATCTGCCCAGTGGGCTGTCACAGTCATGTAGTCCTTAGTTTGCCCTGCTCCACTTGTCCACATTTCCGTTGTTAAGAGGACACTGGGTGCATCCGCATTTTTCAGGGCACTGAGGACACTTTTCTTAATGTCCCTGTACAGTCTGGGAATCGCTTTCCTAGTGAAGTGGAATATAGATGGGTTTTGGTACCGGGGACACACTACCTCCATCAATTGTCTAAATCCCACTGCACCAATGGCGGATACCGGATGCACATCTAACACCAACATAGCTGTCAAGGCCTCAGTTATCCACTTTGCAACAGGATGACTGCTGTCATATTTCATCTTCCTCGCAAAGGACTGTTGGACAGTCAACTGCTTAGTTGAAGTAGTACAAGCGGTCTTCCGACTTCCCCTCTGGGATGATTGACTCCCAGCAGCAACAACAGCAGTGGCAGCAGCAGAAGCAGTAGGCTTACCACTCAAGGATCCTCCGGAGGAATCCCAGTTAGGAGAGGACTCGTCAGTCATGCCAGTGACATGACCTGCAGGACTACTGACGTTCCTGACTGAGGAGGAAATTGACGTTGAGGGAGTTGGTGGTGTGGCTTGCAGGAGCTTGGGTACAAGAGGAAGAAGGAATTTAGGAGTCAGTGGACTGCTTACGCTCTTCGTTCCTCCTCAGCACCAGCAACACCCATATCCTCATCCTGGTGTACTTCAACAGTGACATATTCAATTTGAATAACAGAAACTGGACTGTGGGTGCTCCTTCCAGCACTTGCAGAGGGCGTACAAATGGTGGAAGGAGCCACCTCTTCCCGTACAGTGTTGGGAAGGTCAGGCATTGCAACCACTGACACACTTGGACTCTCCTTGGGAATTTGTGATACCATCTTAGAATGCACAGTTCTTTGCTGTGCTTTTGCCAGCTTAACTCTTATCATTTTTCTAGCTGGAGGATGAGGGCTTCTATTGTCATGTGAAGCTGAACCACTAGACCATGAACATAGGCCAGGGTGTTAGCCGTTTCTTGCCACTCCATGTCGTAAATGGCATATTGGCAAGTTTACATTCTCCTCAGATGATTTAAATTTATTTTTTGGGTCATTTTACTGAACTTTGTCTGTTTGGATTTTACATGCCCTCTACTATGACATTGGGCATTGGCCTTGGCAGTCGACGTTGATGGCATTTCATTGTCTATGTCATGACTAGTGGCAGCAGCTTCAGCACTAGGAGGAAGTGGTTCTTGATCTTTCCCTATTTTATCATCCAAATTCTTGTTCTCCATCATTTTTCTGGAGTTATATAACAATATAGTAACATAGTAACATAGTAATTGAGGTTGAATAGAGGCAAAATGCCCATCGTGTTCAACCTGTATTAAGTTGTGTTGATTATAATGGACCTGCTGAAGTAATGTTTTATGACTAGTTAACAACTATAAATCATGTTACACCCGGATAAACGTTGTCAATATTTTAAATGTTATAACCTTGGATATAATTTTCAATCAGAAATGTATCCAATCCTTTTTTAAATGCATTTTACAGAGTATGCCATTACCACCTTCCCTGGCAGGGAATTCCAAATCCTTATTGCCCTAACAGTGAAGAACCCTTTCCTCCGTTGCGTACGGAATTTTCTCTCCTTCAGCCTCAGTGAGTGCCCACGTGTCCTAAACAGTGTTCTTTTAATAAATAATTCCTCTGATAACCCTTTGTAATACCACTTTACATATTTGAAGAAATTAATAATGTCTCCTCTTAGACGCCTCTTTTCCAGTGTATTTATATTCAACATAGTAAGCCTTTCCCCGTACTCCAGTCCCTCTAGCCCTTTAATCAATTTAGTAGCTTGTTTTTGAACCCTTTCGAGTTCACCGATATCTTTTTTATACAGTGGTGCCCAAAACTGAACACAATATTCCAGCTGCGGACGTACCAATGATTTATACAGCTGCAGGATTACATCCTTGTCCCTTGTCTCAATTCCCCGTTTTATGCACGCTAGCACCTTACTTGCCTTCTTTACTGCGCTTTGATAATGTATACTGTTATTAAGCTTATTATCAATGAGTACCCCCAAATCTTTTTCCAAAACTGTTACCCCTAGACTTTCCCCGTTTAATATGTAGGATGCAAGTTTGTTTTTAGTCTCGAAATGCATAACCTTGCATTTTTCTATATTGAGCCTCATTCTCCATTTAGACACCCAGGTTTCAAAATTAGATAAATCATTCTGCAGAGACTCCACATCTATTTCCGAATTAATTACCCTGCACAGTTTAGTATCATCTGCAAAGATTGACACTGTGCTTTCCAGGCCTATTTCTAGGTCATTGATAAATATGTTGAACAGTAGTGGCCCGAGTATGGACCCTTGTGGTATTCCGCTGACTACCGGGGTCCAGTTTGAGGACTTCCCGTTGACCAGTACTCGTTGTACCCTGTTATCCAGCCAGTTACTTATCCATGTGCGAACAGTTTTTCCTAGGCCAACCTCCTTTAAGTTGATGATCAGTCTCCTGTGAGGCACTGTATCAAAGGCTTTTGCAAAATCTAAGTAGACCACATCCACTGCTTTTCCCTGGCTGAGATTATTGCTCACTTCCACATAGAAGCTAATTAAGTTAGTTTGACATCATCTATTCCTCACAAACCCATGCTGGTTCTTGCTAATAATCATAGCGGTCTGTATATACTCCTGTATGCTATCCCTTAGAATTCCTTCCAATATTTTCCCCACTATAGACATCAAACTAACCGGTCTGTAATTACCCAGATGATTTTTGGATCCCTTTTTAAATAATGGCACTACTTCAGCTATAAGCCAATCCTTCGGTACCGTGCCTGATCTAATTGAACTATTGAAAATCAAGTATAGGGGTTTTGCTAGTTCTGACCTAAGCTCCATAAGAACCCTTGGGTGAAGTCCATCAGGACCAGGTGATTTATTAATCTCAATTTTGCTTAGTCTCTCCCGGACTACTTCTTCACTTAAACAAGTACCTAACAACAAATCATTACTGTCACTATCGTTATGCACTGCTCCCACCATCAGTTCTTCTCTGGTGAACACTGATGAAAAAAATGTGTTCAATATTTCCGCTTTTATTTCGTCATCATTTATCAATACTCTAAATTCATCTTTTATTGGACCTATGTTCTCCTTTTTTAACCTTTTACTGTTTATGTATTTAAAAAACTTTTTAGGATTAGTTTTAATCTCTATAGCGATTAGCTTTTCATTTTCCATTTTGGCTGCTCTTATTGCTTTTTTGCATTTTTTATTGCATTCCTTGTAATACTTGAATGACTTCTCCTCTCTATTAGATTTAAATGCTTTGAAAGTACGCTTCTTGTTATCCATTTCTGCCTTGACCTTCTTGTTAAGCCACATCGGTTTGAGTTTAGTACTCCTGCGTTTACTGCCCATGGGAATAAATTTGTGAATATTGCTATCTAGCAACCCTTTTAAAGCATCCCACATTTCCGAAGTGTTCTTGTTATGAAACAAAACTTCCCACTCAATGTCGTTAAGTGCACATCTCAGCATACTGAAATTAGCCTTCCTAAAGTTAAATGTTTTGGTTGAACCCTTATAGCTATGTTTCCTGAAACTGATGTCGAATGTGATCATATAGTGATCACTGTTACCCAAAGTCTCCCCAACTTTAGTGTTTGATATAATGTCCACATTATTAGTAATTACTAGATCCAGAGTAGTTTTACCGCTAGATGGGTCCTCGACTAATTGAGACAAGTAGTGATCCTTTAACATATTTAAGAACCTGTTGCCCCTAGCTTTAACACATGAATCATTACTCCAATTTATATCAGGATAATTAAAATCCCCAATCACTAGGATGTCCCCCAATCCTGCAGCTCTTTCGATTTTCTGCAAGAGTTGTTCTTCCTCATGTATGCTAATATCCGGCTGTTTGTTGCACGTGCCTATGACTAGTTTTTTTGCATCAATACCCCCACTTGAGATTTCTACCCATAGTGACTCCACATTATCGCCAGTCCCCTCATAAACAACCTCCTTTAAGTATGGTTTAAGAGATGGTTTAACATAAAGACATACACCTCCTCCTCTCTTGCTTGCCCTGTCCCTCCTGAGAATACCCCTCCAAGTTTGCAACCCAGTCATGAAAGTCGTCCCACCATATTTCCGTAATACCTATAATGTCATACTCAGCCTTTGATGCTAACAATTCCAATTCCCAAATTTTACCTGCTAAACTTCTTGCGTTTGCAAGCATACATTTTAGTTTAGCGGTTCCCTTGTCATTTGTTTTTTTAAAGTTAACCTATCTTGGTTTACTAGTGCGTCCCTAGAGTTACTCTTACTGACTGTCCTTCTTGCTCCCTCTTCACCTGCACCCCCACCATACTTAATACTGCCCATCTTACGCTGCAGCACAGGAGAGCGTACCTCTATACCACACAGGACAAACCCTGTAAAAATTATTTGGATTAAATATTAATAACGCCTTTCTTTGGAGTAAATAATATACAGCACAGGACAGCACCACTGGCCTTATATGGCAGTACCACTGGACTTAACTGGCATTACCACTGGACTGGATTTATATGGCAGTACCACTGGACTTATACGGCAGTACCACTAGACTGGATTTATACGGCAGTACCACTGGACTGGATTTATATGGCAGTATCACTGGACTTATACGGCAGTCCCACTGGACTTATATGTACCAGTGGACTGGATATATACAGCAGTATCACTGGATTTATACGGCAGTACCATGGACTGGATTTATATGGCAGTACCACTGGACTTATACAGCAGTACCACTGGACTGGATTTATATGGCAGTATCACTGGACTTATACGGCAGTATCACTGGACTTATACGGCAGTACCACTGGGCTTATACGGCAGTACCACTGGACTGGATTTATACGACAATACCACTGGACTTGTATGGCAGTACCACTGGACTGGATTTATATGGCAGTACCACTGGACTGGATTTATACGGTAGTACCACTGGACTGGATTTATACGGCAGTACCACTGGACTTATACAGCAGTATCACTGGACTTATATGGCAGTACCACTGGACTTATACGGCATTACCACTGTGCTGGATTTATATGGCAGTACCACTGGACTTATATGGCAGTACAACTGGACTTATACAGCAGTATCACTGGACTTATATGGCAGTACCACTGGTCTTATACGGCAGTACCACTGGACTGGATTTGCACGGCAGTACCACTAGATTTATTTGACAGTACCACTGGACTTATACAGCAGTATCACTGGACTTATACAGCAGTATCACTGGACTTATATGGCAGTACCACTGGACTTATACAGCAGTACCACTGGACTTATATGGCAGTATCATTGGACTTATACGGCAGTATCACTGGACACCACCACTAGACTAATGCAGGACAACACAGCACCACTGCACTGGACTGGACTTATACAGCAGCACTGGACATATGGCAGCAGAGGACACCAGTGGCGGTTACAGGGGGGGCACCAAGGCACGTGCCCCCCCTGTCGTTTAGAGATTTTTTTTTATACCGCGGACAGCTTCATTACTCTAGGCTCCGCTTTCAGCAGCTCTGCCTCCAGCATTCTGCTTGCTGAGCTAGGCTTGATCTGAGCTCCTCTGCAGTGCAGTGCAGAAAAGCTCAGCAGCCACAACGCGGATGCCATACTGTAAGTGACAGCTCAGCCCAGCCATCAGCACCCGGAGGAGGTGGACCCAGTGCTGTTGAGGGACAGCGCAGCGCCGCTGCAGGGACTTCCGGTCAGGTCAGCCACCATGACCACGACAACGCCGGTGCCGTGGTCCGGATGCCCAGCAGGCCACGAGGTGAGCACTGACCTGAATCAGAAGATGATGCCCTGGCCCTGCTTTCATTAGTCTGGGATTGGGGAGTAGCGGTGCTGCCGTGTGCAGGGAGAAGGGCCAAGAGGTGGAAGTTAAGAGACTGCTGCTGCTGAGGTGAGGAGTGGATGAGGACGGAGGTCTGCTGCTGCTGAGGGCTGGGGAGGGGGTGCTTTGAGGAGCAGAGTCGCAGTGCTGGATGGGCTAGGTGTGGAGCGGGTGGGGTTGAACTTAGAGACAGCAGAAAGGTCATTACAGAGGTGGAAGTAAGGAGACTGCTGCTGCTGCCACCTCTGTCATCCACTCCACAGTCAGTCACCCACTTACTCCTCGTCACCCTCAGTCTCTCTCTCTGTCACCCACTTACTCCCCGTCACCCTCAGTCTCTCTCTCTCTCTCTGTCACCCACTTACTCTCCGTCACCCTCAGTCTCTCTCTCTGTCACCCACTTACTCCCCGTCACCCTCAGTCTCTCTCTCTGTCACCCACTTACTCCCCGTCACCCTCAGTCTCTCTCTCTCTCTGTCACCCACTTACTCCCCGTCACCCTCCGCCTCTCTCTCTCTTTGTCACCCACTTACTCCCCGTCACCCTCCGTCTCTCTCTCTGTCACCCACTTACTCCCCGTCACCCTCAGTCTCTCTCTCTCTGTCACCCACTTACTCCCCGTCACCCTCAGTCTCTCTCTGTCACCCACTTACTCCCCGTCACCCTCAGTCTCTCTCTCTGTCACCCACTTACTCCCCGTCACCCTCAGTCTCTCTCTCTGTCACCCACTTACTCCCCATCACCCTCAGTCTCTCTCACTCTCTGTCACCCACTTACTCCCCGTCACCCTCTGCCTCTCTCTCTCTGTCACCCACTTACTCCCCGTCACCCTTCGTCTCTCTCTCTGTCACCCACTTACTCCCCGTCACCCTCAGTCTCTCTCTTTGTCACCCACTTACTCCCCGTCACCCTCAGTCTCTCTCACTCTCTGTCACCCACTTACTCCCCGTCACCCTCTGCCTCTCTCTCTCTGTCACCCACTTACTCCCCGTCACCCTCCGTCTCTCTCTATGTCACCCACTTACTCCCCGTCACCCTCAGTCTCTCTGTCACCCACTTACTCTCCGTCACCCTCAGTCTCTCTCTCTGTCACCCACTTACTCCCCGTCACCCTCAGTCTCTCTCTCTCTCTGTCACCCACTTACTCCCCGTCACCCTCAGTCTCTCTATCTCTCTCTCTGTCACCCACTTACTCCCCGTCACCCTCCGTCTCTCTCTCTCTCTCTGTCACCCACTTACTCCCCGTCACCCTCCGTCTCTCTCTCTGTCACCCACTTACTCCCTGTCACCCACAGTCCGTCTGTCACCCACTTACTCCCTGTCACCCTCAGTCTCTAAATTACCACCAAAAAAAAAGATCATGCAGTGTAATATTGAATTATAATAGTATTAAAAAGTAGAAATGTCAGTGGTTTTCAATAGAAAAATTTATGCTTTATCACAGATTAAAAAACACAAATACATTACAACAAACTATAAAAGGAATTGATTTTATCTGAATATATTCATCACTTCAATATATCCAATTCATAGTTTTAGCACAAACTTGTTGCCAAATTGTAACTATATTGCAGAGTGTCAGTCACTTATGTAACAACTGTGTGGATGTCCAGACACTTGTATCTTATTACAATGGCTCTCCAGCTGGGTGGGATGAGCTGTAAATCAGTGAATATGGGCTATAAATATACTTTGTATTACCAGCTGATCAACATACTCACAGCACCAGTTAGCAGTCCCATTATCACATATATGAATGAGTCGCCGCTCTGCCCGTATGGAACCCGAGTTGGAATTGCCGCTTGTTCGATTGTGTGTTCGGTCACCACTTGGCCCTCACACGGAATGGGCTACCTTAATTAGGTCAGAGACTCCCCTGCAGTGAGCAGTGTCTTGATGTTGTGCACAGTTCTGAGAGCCGGGCGTCCCCGGCTGTCTCAACTACCGCTATCCTTACTGCTCAGGCCACGGGAATTGTCATCAGTCTCTCTCTGTCACCCACTATTTCCCTGTCACCATCAGTATCTCGCTCTGTCACCCTCAGTCTCTGTCACTCACTATCACCCTGTCAGCCTCAGTCTCTCTGTCACCCACTATCTCCCTGTAACCCTCAGTCTCTCTTGCTTTCTCTCTTTGTCACCCACTATCTCCATGTCATCCACTCCCTCCACGTCACCCACTACCTCCCCACTCACCCACTATCTCCCTGTCACCCTCTGCCTCTCTGTCACCCTTGCTTCTCTATCACCCACTGCCTCCATGTTACCCACTATCTCCCTGTCACCCTCTTCCTTTCACTATCACCTCTGCCACCCACGTCACCCGCTGCCTCCCCAGTCATCCACTATCTGCCTGTCACCCCTGCCTCTCCCTGTCACCCACTATCTCCCTGTCACTCTCTGCTTTTCTCTGTCACCCTATACCATCACTCACTGTCACCCACAGCCTCCATGTTACCCTCTGCCTCCCTTTCACTATCTTCCTCTCTCTGCCACCCACGTCACCTGCTTCTTCCCCAGTCACCCACTATTTGCCTGTCATCCACTGTCTCCCTGTTACCCACTGCTTCCATGTCACCTCTGCCTCTCTCTGTCACCCACTACCTACCCAGTCACCCACAATCTCCCTGTCACTCACTGCCTCTCCCTGTCACTCCCTACCCTCACCCACTGCCTCTCACTGTCACCCTCTGCCTCTCTCTGTCTGCTACTCCCTTTCCCCATCCCCCTTTCCTGCCACTCACTGCCTCTCCCCCTCACCTACTACTTCTCCATTTCCCACTATCTTTCCCTGTCACCCACTGCCTCTCACCATCATCCTCTACATCACCCACTGATTCCCCCTGGCATCACCCACTTCGTCCCCTTGTCACCCATTCCCTGGCTTTACCCACTGCCTCTTACTATCACCCACTGCCTTTCCATCTCCCACTATATATCCCCATCATCCACTGCCTCTCCCCTGCGTCACTATCTCCCAATCACTCTCTCTGTCCTATCATCCTCTGCCTCTTCAAGGCATCACACTCTTCCCCATTATATGGATACTGCATTCCCTTTGAGGCCACACCCTTTGTTGAGAGGTTATACCCTTGTTGCAAGGCCAGGACCACTTTCCCAGGGGCGTTCTTACTTTCTGTGCGGAAAAAATAATACCCACATTTTTTTTTCCTGTCATGGTGCCCCCCCCCCCTGTCATTTTATCCTGGATCCACCCCTGGAGGACACCACCATTGTGACTGGACTGATGCAGCACAAGACACCACCACTGGACTAATGCATCACAACACAGCACCACTGGACTGGACTTATACAGCAGCACTGGACATATGGCAGCAGAGGACACCACCACTGTGACTGGACTGATGCAGCACAAGACACCACCACTGGACTGATGCAGCACAAGACAGCACTGGAATGACACATAAGACAAGCAGGTTGCCACACCACTTTCCCGCACAGACAGACACTGAGGAGCGAGACACGTCCTCTCGCTACACTCTCTAGGACTGGAGTGAAAATGGTGGTGATGTGCGGCTCTTTATATGGAATCCAAAACCCGCAAGAACCTGACAGCGGGATGATGACTCTTTGCCTCGTTCCGGTTTCCAAGTCTAGTGGGAAGTTCCGAGCCAGACTCGGATCCGGGCTCGGGATGTGATGTTCAGTAGGGTTCGGTTCTTAGAGAACCGAACCCGCTCATCTCTACTTGTATCCCACAATAAACTTTGCAATACAAAAAACTCCTGCTGAAGAAATATAGTGAGTTTCCATTTGTCTGTTGGCCAATGGAGAGTGACAGCAGCCCACATTTTTAAATGTCTTTAGTAAAATGAAGCTAGAGTACATAAGGGGAAAAATAATAGATAAAAAGCAGGTTACCCTTTGTAATTCTACTGCTCCAACATCTAATTAGACTATGATGCTCCGTAGGGCTTTCCACAAATCCAGACCTATTTATTTTCAACTACTAGCAGACAATGCCAGCGAAGAGCTTGACAAAGTATTTTCAGTATACTAAAGTGCTGATGAGTTTACAGGTGGGTCAGGGAAATTATTATAACGATATGTAACCAATATGAAAAGGTTATGTTGCCAATAATGGCTGGCAGCAATCAAATAACTTTAAGTATTCCAAACAGTAAGTCCCGGTAAATTGCACAATAAAAGCAATAATAGTACTTTTTTTGGCATTAAAATTTCTAGGTAAACCAAGGAAATATTCACAAAAATATAATTTATTAAACACACACACACAAAAAAAAAAGAGATTGGTCTTCAAGCTGGTGTAAATTTGTACAATTCACAATTGATGTTTCTATTTTTCAACCACAATTTAAAAAAAGGTTTGTTTTTATTAGAGATGAGCGGGTTCGGTTTTACTCGGTTCTCAAAACGGAATCTTATTGGCTCACGGATGTCTCATTTTTTGGATAGCCAGTAAGATGCCTCTTAGAGAACCAAGTAAATCCGAGTAAAACCGAGTAAAACCCGAACCAACTCATCTCTAGTTTTTATGTTTATAAATGTGAATTTATAGTGTTAAACGGTTGGCGTTAACAGTGATTAAAGCTTCCACTGAAGGCAGCATTTTATTCAAGCTTAATAAATGTCTTAAGTTAAAAAAATTATATTTTCAAAACAATTTACTGTTCCAAATATTAAACTTTTCACTTTTAAAGGCTATTTGTATCGCTATGATTCAGGAAGTCTTATATTTGGGAAATAGTTGTAAATTTCACAGTAGACTAAAAGTTTTCATGCTTTATCTATGTGGTATTTATTTACTTTTGTTTTTTTCAACCACAAATTTTGTAAATTCAGTTCAAAGTTTTATCTAAAGTTTATCAAAGTTACTTCATGAATATGTGATGAGGCAGCAGTGTTCCTGGTCTCTGGTGTGGATAATCTACGGCTGTACTAGCCCTGATGATCTAAAAGTTGTGTTGTCAGAGCGTGAGCCACAGGGACCAAAAGTCTGCTCTAGACAAATACATGGGTTGCTATAATAATTACTGCTCAGTATCTAATTACTGTGTTCTTTGCTGACATAGAAGGAATAGAGATTGGTGCTGTGGATTTGTGTAAGTGCCTAGTAATTGCCTTGGAAGCTTATGTGAATGTTACTAAGAACTGCCTTCATACAGGGAGAATATGTCCTATCAGACTTGCTGTATCATTAATTATTTGAGCAACCACTGTATATTGGCAGCTAAAGGATGGTATCAGGGGCAAATTCAGGATTTTTGGTGGGATGTGGGGGGTGGGGTGGGGGAGGTCGGGGGAGGGAATTTCCAATGTCTAGGAAATAATACCTCGGAAACAGCATTCCCTGAATATAAGTGAAATACAGTTTGGAGATTAATTAGATGACATACTGCAGATAGTTGAGTGCCATGGATTAAAGACCATTTATAATAACATGTTGTGGTCACATTTTCTCTTGTACCTCATTTGCATACGTAAAGCCGGTTCTTCTAAATTAATTCCGCAGGTGTCCATTAATTGGGAAAGTTTCTGTCTCTTTAAGTCAATCATGAAAAAATCTCAGTCTGTGTGTAAAATCTATGTGGTACTAGTGGCAAAGGATGCAGAGCAAATCTTCTTTCTTCAAGTTTTTGTGGTCAGTATAGGGACTGGCCAGAGGCACAGACTTTGATGGAATTGGCTGACTTAGCAATTTATTGCAATATCTTGGAACTAACATTCCCTGAAATTAAATGAAGTACAGTTTGGAGTGTAATTAGGTGACTGCAGAGTACGTGTGATTTTTTTCTATTTAGATGGTGTGGTCACATGCGTTGGGCACCACAGAGTTACGTGCCATGTATTTTTTCTTATCTTAGCAGGAGCTGGAAGCCGAGTGAAAAGGAGGAGCAGTGAGCTGGAACAACTGCAACTGCTAAGTGGAGTATAGGTGCCGCAGGAGAGAGTACTACGGCTGCATAAAAGAGAAGGACCAAGAACCGCACAAAGATAGATAAGTATAAGCCAGCTTAATTATTGTATAAGTGATATTGCTTGTCTTCTATTTTTTATTTTTGCTGCTTTTTCTTTGAGTGTAACAGGGAGTTAGACCTTGCAAACAATATGGGAGGGGCTGTGATTGAGGACCTCACTCAGTGCATGTCATGCAAGATGTATGCACACCTGGAGCTACCGGCACAGTGTGAATACATCTGCACGAGGTGTGTGCGAACGGTTGCCCTGGAAGCCCAGGTAACTGATCTAGAGCAAACCGTTACGCGACTGAGGGAGATTCACAATCTCGAGCGTAGTTTAGACAGAACGGTGGAGGAGTTGCGGGAGGGGTCACTGGTAGAAGAGGATGATGATCAGGTAGCCAGTTGGGTCACAGTTAGAAGGAAGAAAAAGAGGGGGAGGCACGACATCTCCGAACTATCAAACCCGAACAAATTTGCCCGATTGGACGAGGAATCGGAGGATGATAGTGAAGAAATGACGGTGCCGGAGGAGACTGCTCCATCTAGCATCCAGAGGTGCGGTCCCTCTGGCACGGTTGGGATAAAAGATAGAGAGGTACCTAGTCAAATGGTGGTGGTAGGGGAATCTATCATCAGGAAGGCAGATAGGGCAATCTGCTACCGGGACCGTGATCGCCATACAGTCTGTTGTCTCCCGGGTGCTCGGGTACGGCACATCGCGGACCGGGTAGATAGATTGTTGGGAGGGGCTGGCAAAGACCCAGCGGTCTTGGTGCACGTTGGCACCAATGACAAAGTTAGCGGAAGGTGGGATGTCCTTAAGAAAGACTATAGGGACTTAGGAAAGAAACTGAAGGCAAGGACATCTAAGGTAATATTCTCGGAATTATTACCCGTGCCACGCGCTAGTCCAGGGAGGCAGAGGGAGATTAGGGAGGTAAATGTGTGGCTTAGGGATTGGTGCAGGAAAGAGGGGTTTGTGTTCCTGGAACACTGGGCGGACTTCTCAGTCAGGCGCCATCTCTTTTGTCGTGACGGATTGCACCTGACTGAGGAGAGGGCAGCGGTGCTGGGGGGAAGGATGGTTAGAAGGTTGGAGGAGATTTTAAACTAGGAGCCTGGGGGGAGGGTTTAGCTAGAAACTACGGGTCATGTAGTGAGAATAGTGGGGACGGCGGTAGTAAACGAAATGGGGGAGAAGTTGGGGGGAGGGTAAGAGCAGGCAGTAAGGTTACTAACATGGGTACTAAAAGGGATTTTACCAAAGCACTAACCAATGACGATTACAGGTCATCCTTGCCACATAAGGTGAAAGATGTCCCTAACGCAAGGGAAAATACTTATCTTAGTTGTATGTATGTAAACGCCAGAAGCATTACTGGTAAAAAGGGTGAACTAGAAATACTTGCAGCAAGCAAACAGTATGATATTATTAGAGATGAGCGGGTTCGGTTTCTCTGAATCCGAACCCGCACGAACTTCATGTTTTTTTCACGGGTCCGAGCAGACTCGGATCCTCCCGCCTTGCTCGGTTAACCCGAGCGCGCCCGAACGTCATCATGACGCTGTCGGATTCTCGCGAGACTCGGATTCTATATAAGGAGCCGCGCGTCGCCGCCATTTTCACACGTGCATTGAGATTGATAGGGAGAGGACGTGGCTGGCGTCCTCTCCATTTAGATTAGGGTTGAGAGAGAGAGAGAGAGATTGACCTGAGGCTGTGATACTGTAGAAGAGAGTGCAGAGTTTAGTGACTGACGACCACAGTGACCACCAGACAGTGCAGTTGTTTGTTTTATTTAATATATCCGTTCTCTGCCTGAAAAAAACGATACACACAGTGACTCAGTCACATACCATATCTGTGTGCACTGCTCAGCCCAGTGTGCTGCATCAATGTATATATATATCTGACTGTGCTCAGCTCACACAGCTTATAATTGTGGGGGAGACTGGGGAGCACTGCAGTGCCAGTTATAGGTTATAGCAGGAGCCAGGAGTACATAATATTATATTAAAATTAAACAGTGCACACTTTTGCTGCAGGAGTGCCACTGCCAGTGTGACTAGTGACCAGTGACCTAACCACCAGTATATATAATATTAGTAGTATACTATCTCTTTATCAACCAGTCTATATTAGCAGCAGACACAGTACAGTGCGGTAGTTCACGGCTGTGGCTACCTCTGTGTCGGCACTCGGCAGCCCGTCCATAATTGTATATACCACCTAACCGTGGTTTTTTTTTCTTTCTTTATAGTCATACTAGTTACGAGTATACTATCTCTTTATCAACCAGTCTATATTAGCAGCAGACACAGTACAGTGCGGTAGTTCACGGCTGTGGCTACCTCTGTGTCGGCACTCGGCAGCCCGTCCATAATTGTATATACCACCTAACCGTGGTTTTTTTTTCTTTCTTTATACATACATACTAGTTACGAGTATACTATCTCTTTATCAACCAGTCTATATATTAGCAGCAGACACAGTACAGTGCGGTAGTTCACGGCTGTGGCTACCTCTGTGTCGGCACTCGGCAGCCCGTCCATAATTGTATATACCACCTAACCGTGTTTTTTTTTTCTTTCTTTATAGTCATACTAGTTACGAGTATACTATCTCTTTATCAACCAGTCTATATTAGCAGCAGACACAGTACAGTGCGGTAGTTCACGGCTGTGGCTACCTCTGTGTCGGCACTCGGCAGCCCGTCCATAATTGTATATACCACCTAACCGTGGTTTTTTTTTCTTTCTTTATACATACATACTAGTTACGAGTATACTATCTCTTTATCAACCAGTCTATATTAGCAGCAGACACAGTACAGTGCGGTAGTTCACGGCTGTGGCTACCTGTGTGTCGGCACTCGGCAGCCCGTCCATAATTGTATATACCACCTAACCGTGGTTTTTTTTTCTTTCTTTATACATACATACTAGTTACGAGTATACTATCTCTTTATCAACCAGTCTATATATTAGCAGCAGACACAGTACAGTGCGGTAGTTCACGGCTGTGGCTACCTCTGTGTCGGCACTCGGCAGCCCGTCCATAATTGTATATACCACCTAACCGTGGTTTTTTTTTCTTTCTTTATACATACATACTAGTTACGAGTATACTATCTCTTTATCAACCAGTCTATATATTAGCAGCAGACACAGTACAGTGCGGTAGTTCACGGCTGTGGCTACCTCTGTGTCGGCACTCGGCAGCCCGTCCATAATTGTATACTAGTATCCAATCCATCCATCTCCATTGTTTACCTGAGGTGCCTTTTAGTTGTGCCTATTAAAATATGGAGAACAAAAATGTTGAGGTTCCAAAATTAGGGAAAGATCAAGATCCACTTCCACCTCGTGCTGAAGCTGCTGCCACTAGTCATGGCCGAGACGATGAAATGCCAGCAACGTCGTCTGCCAAGGCCGATGCCCAATGTCATAGTACAGAGCATGTCAAATCCAAAACACCAAATATCAGTAAAAAAAGGACTCCAAAACCTAAAATAAAATTGTCGGAGGAGAAGCGTAAACTTGCCAATATGCCATTTACCACACGGAGTGGCAAGGAACGGCTGAGGCCCTGGCCTATGTTCATGGCTAGTGGTTCAGCTTCACATGAGGATGGAAGCACTCAGCCTCTCGCTAGAAAAATGAAAAGACTAAAGCTGGCAAAAGCAGTAGCACCGCAAAGAACTGTGCGTTCTTCGAAATCCCAAATCCACAAGGAGAGTCCGACTCCAATTGTGTCGGTTGCGATGCCTGACCTTCCCAACACTGGACGTGAAGAGCATGCGCCTTCCACCATTTGCACGCCCCCTGCAAGTGATGGAAGGAGCACCCGCAGTCCAGTTCCTGATAGTCAGATTGAAGATGTCAGTGTTGAAGTACACCAGGATGAGGAGGATATGGGTGTTGCTGGCGCTGGGGAGGAAATTGACCAGGAGGATTCTGATGGTGAGGTGGTTTGTTTAAGTCAGGCACCCGGGGAGACACCTGTTGTCCGTGGTAGGAATATGGCCGTTGACATGCCTGGTGAAAATACCAAAAAAATCAGCTCTTCGGTGTGGAAGTATTTCACCAGAAATGCGGACAACAGGTGTCAAGCCGTGTGTTCCCTTTGTCAAGCTGTAATAAGTAGGGGTAAGGACGTTAACCACCTCGGAACATCCTCCCTTATACGTCACCTGCAGCGCATTCATAATAAGTCAGTGACAAGTTCAAAAACTTGGGCCGACAGCGGAAGCAGTCCACTGACCAGTAAATCCCTTCCTCTTGTAACCAAGCTCACGCAAACCACCCCACCAACTCCCTCAGTGTCAATTTCCTCCTTCCCCAGGAATGCCAATAGTCCTGCAGGCCATGTCACTGGCAATTCTGACGAGTCCTCTCCTGCCTGGGATTCCTCCGATGCATCCTTGCGTGTAACGCCTACTGCTGCTGGCGCTGCTGTTGTTGCTGCTGGGAGTCGATGGTCATCCCAGAGGGGAAGTCGTAAGACCACTTTTACTACTTCCACCAAGCAATTGACTGTCCAACAGTCCTTTGCGAGGAAGATGAAATATCACAGCAGTCATCCTACTGCAAAGCGGATAACTGAGGCCTTGACATCCTGGGTGGTGAGAAACGTGGTTCCGGTATCCATCATTACTGCAGAGCCAACTAGAGACTTGTTGGAGGTACTGTGTCCCCGGTACCAAATACCATCTAGGTTCCATTTCTCTAGGCAGGCGATACCGAAAATGTACACAGACCTCAGAAAAAGAGTCACCAGTGTCCTAAAAAATGCAGCTGTACCCAATGTCCACTTAACCACGGACATGTGGACAAGTGGAGCAGGGCAGGGTCAGGACTATATGACTGTGACAGCCCACTGGGTAGATGTATGGACTCCCGCCGCAAGAACAGCAGCGGCGGCACCAGTAGCAGCATCTCGCAAACGCCAACTCTTTCCTAGGCAGGCTACGCTTTGTATCACCGGTTTCCAGAATACGCACACAGCTGAAAACCTCTTACGGCAACTGAGGAAGATCATCGCGGAATGGCTTACCCCAATTGGACTCTCCTGTGGATTTGTGGCATCGGACAACGCCAGCAATATTGTGTGTGCATTAAATCTGGGCCAATTCCAGCACGTCCCATGTTTTGCACATACCTTGAATTTGGTGGTGCAGAATTTTTTAAAAAACGACAGGGGCGTGCAAGAGATGCTGTCGGTGGCCAGAAGAATTGCGGGACACTTTCGGCGTACAGGCACCACGTACAGAAAACTGGAGCACCACCAAAAACTACTGAACCTGCCCTGCCATCATCTGAAGCAAGAAGTGGTAACGAGGTGGAATTCAACCCTGTATATGCTTCAGAGGTTGGAGGAGCAGCAAAAGGCCATTCAAGCCTATACAATTGAGCACGATATAGGAGGTGGGATGCACCTGTCTCAAGCGCAGTGGAGAATGATTTCAACGTTGTGCAAGGTTCTGATGCCCTTTGAACTTGCCACACGTGAAGTCAGTTCAGACACTGCCAGCCTGAGTCAGGTCATTCCCCTCATCAGGCTTTTGCAGAAGAAGCTGGAGACATTGAAGGAGGAGCTAACACGGAGCGATTCCGCTAGGCATGTGGGACTTGTGGATGGAGCCCTTAATTCGCTTAGCAAGGATTCACGGGTGGTCAATCTGTTGAAATCAGAGCACTACATTTTGGCCACCGTGCTCGATCCTAGATTTAAAGCCTACCTTGGATCTCTCTTTCCGGCAGACACAAGTCTGCTGGGGTTCAAACACCTGCTGGTGAGTAAATTGTCAAGTCAAGCGGAACGCGACCTGTCAACAACATCTCCTCCTTCACATTCTCCCGCAACTGGGGGTGCGAGGAAAAGGCTCAGAATTCCGAGCCCACCCGCTGGCGGTGATGCAGGGCAGTCTGGAGCGACTGCTGATGCTGACATCTGGTCCGGACTGAAGGACCTGACAACGATTACGGACATGTCGTCTACTGTCACTGCATATGATTCTCTCCCCATTGAAAGAATGGTGGAGGATTATATGAGTGACCGCATCCAAGTAGGCACGTCACACAGTCCGTACTTATACTGGCAGGAAAAAGAGGCAATTTGGAGGCCCTTGCACAAACTGGCTTTATTCTACCTAAGTTGCCCTCCCACAAGTGTGTACTCCGAAAGAGTGTTTAGTGCCGCCGCTCACCTTGTCAGCAATCGGCGTACGAGGTTACATCCAGAAAATGTGGAGAAGATGATGTTCATTAAAATGAATTATAATCAATTCCTCCGTGGAGACATTGACCAGCAGCAATTGCCTCCACAAAGTACACAGGGAGCTGAGATGGTGGATTCCAGTGGGGACGAATTGATAATCTGTGAGGAGGGGGATGTACACGGTGATATATCGGAGGATGATGATGAGGTGGACATCTTGCCTCTGTAGAGCCAGTTTGTGCAAGGAGAGATTAATTGCTTCTTTTTTGGTGGGGGTCCAAACCAACCCGTCATATCAGTCACAGTCGTGTGGCAGACCCTGTCACTGAAATGATGGGTTGGTTAAAGTGTGCATGTCCTGTTTATACAACATAAGGGTGGGTGGGAGGGCCCAAGGACAATTCCATCTTGCACCTCTTTTTTCTTTTCTTTTTCTTTGCGTCATGTGCTGTTTGGGGAGGGTTTTTTGGAAGGGACATCCTGCGTGACACTGCAGTGCCACTCCTAGATGGGCCCGGTGTTTGTGTCGGCCACTAGGGTCGCTTATCTTACTCACACAGCTACCTCATTGCGCCTCTTTTTTTCTTTGCGTCATGTGCTGTTTGGGGAGGGTTTTTTGGAAGGGACATCCTGCGTGACACTGCAGTGACACTCCTAGATGGGCCCGGTGTTTGTGTCGGCCACTAGGGTCGCTTATCTTACTCACACAGCTACCTCATTGCGCCTCTTTTTTTCTTTGCGTCATGTGCTGTTTGGGGAGGGTTTTTTGGAAGGGACATCCTGCGTGACACTGCAGTGCCACTCCTAGATGAGCCCGGTGTTTGTGTCGGCCACTAGGGTCGCTAATCTTACTCACACAGCTACCTCATTGCGCCTCTTTTTTTCTTTGCGTCATGTGCTGTTTGGGGAGGGTTTTTTGGAAGGGCCATCCTGCGTGACACTGCAGTGCCACTCCTAGATGGGCCCGGTGTTTGTGTCGGCCACTAGGGTCGCTTATCTTACTCACACAGCGACCTCGGTGCAAATTTTAGGACTAAAAATAATATTGTGAGGTGTGAGGTATTCAGAATAGACTGAAAATGAGTGGAAATTATGGTTTTTGAGGTTAATAATACTTTGGGATCAAAATGACCGCCAAATTCTATGATTTAAGCTGTTTTTTAGGTTTTTTGGAAAAAAACACCCGAATCCAAAACACACCCGAAAAAAAATTCGGTGAGGTTTTGCCAAAACGCGGTCGAACCCAAAACACGGCCGCGGAACCGAACCCAAAACCAAAACACAAAACCCGAAAAATTTCCGGCGCTCATCTCTAGATATTATAGGCATTACTGAAACTTGGTGGGATGAATCTCATGATTGGACAGTCAATCTAGAGGGCTATACACTGTTTAGGAGAGACAGACTGAATAAAAAGGGTGGAGGGGTGTGTCTGTACGTAAAGCCGTTTTTAAAACCTAATATATGGGAAGATATTCAGGAGGGGACTGTAGACACTGTTGAGACATTATGGGTAGAAATTGCATGCGGGGAAAAAGGAACAAAAAAGTTAGTATTGGGTGTATGCTATAGGCCGCCTGGTATCAACGCATCTGATGATGAATTGTTACTAAAGCAAATTGAAAAAGCAGCAGGAGTAGGAGACATAGTAGTGATGGGCGATTTTAACTATCCAGATATAAACTGGAAAAACGATTCATGTGATACTGCTAGGGGCAGTATGTTTTTAAACACACTAAATGATAACTACCTAGTCCAACTAATTGAGGAACCAACTAGGTACAATGCAATCTTAGACCTGGTATTAACAAACAATCAGGATTTGGTATCGGGTATTATAGTAGGGGAACCCATAGGAAACAGCGACCACAATATGGTCACATTCAATATCAGTTTCTACAAACAGCCCTATACTGGTTCAACTAGGACTTTAAACTTTAGAAAAGCAAATTTTGAAAAGATGAGGGTATTTTTCAGGGATATTGAATGGGAAGGTTTGTTTTTAGGAAAAAATACTACGGAGAAATGGGAGGTACTAAAATTCCTGCTAGCTAAAAATACACTCAAATATATTCCTATGAGTAGCAAAAAAGGGAATAAAAATCATAAACCGATGTGGCTTAAAAAGATTAAGGAACTTATGGGCAAGAAAAGGCGAGCATTTAAAAAATACAAATCTGACGGGGAAGCAGAGTCATTTCAGCACTATAAGGAATATAACAAAAATTGCAAAAAGGAAATAAGAGCAGCTAAAGTAGAAACTGAAAAACTAGTAGCAAAGGAAAGCAAAGCGAATCCCAAAAAAATCTTTAAATACATTAATAGCAAGAGATTAAAAAAGGAGAGTATAGGCCCTTTGAAAGACAAGTTGGGAGTCTTAAGCAAAAATAATAATGACATAGCGGACATACTAAATGAGTTTTTTTCAACAGTATTCACTAGAGAGGACCCAATTCAGGGACTGACACACAATCTCAATAATGACAATATCACACTGATAGGTACTTATTTAAGCGAGGAAGTAGTCTGTGACCGATTAAAACATTTAAAGATTAATAAATCACCAGGGCCCGATGGTATTCATCCAAGGGTTCTAATGGAGCTTCACTCTGAACTGGCAAAACCGCTATCTTTGATCTTTGAGGATTCAGTTATATCAGGTATAGTTCCCAAAGACTGGCGTATAGCGGAAGTAGTTCCTATATTCAAAAAGGGAAGTAAAGCTGAACCAGGTAATTATAGACCAGTTAGTCTTACATCTATAGTGGGGAAAGTATTGGAAGGTATTCTAAGAGATAGTATTCAGAAGTTCCTTGAAACCAATAAGGTCATTAAAAGGAATCAACATGTGTTTATGAAGGACAGATCCTGTCAAACCAACTTACTTGGCTTTTATGAAACAGTAAGCGCAAACCTAGATCAGGGTAAAGACGTGGATGTAATCTTTTTAGACTTTGCCAAAGCGTTCGATACTGTACCACACATGAGACTTATATACAAGTGTCAAAGTCAGAAAAATATCACGCTACACACTGCCATATTTGCACCTCATGCGAGTGCCTGTTGCACGTTCATGAGCCCTGCCGTGCGTGCGCATACTCGCTGTTGCGTGCACCCGCGGGCGCACAGTGTGCGCATTTACGGTAAAGTTTATGTGCGTCTGGCGGGCGACTCGTTCGTAACATATTTTAACTATATAATGTATTTTATAGATTATGGTCCCTTTGATAGATTCTGAAAGTTTAGTTAATATAGCATGTTCATGGACATAGAGATCCCTCTTTGTTTGATACGAAGGGTCAGACATGAGTCATACAGTGGTGTTTAGTATCCATCGGAAGAGTATTTAATTAGCAATATTCCGGTGTTGGTTTGAAGCGGATTAATCGCTCGTGCGAATAGTTATGGACATAAGAAGTTTATGTACTTTTACTATTATTTGCACTTACTTATCCATGCGGCGGGAAACCTAGTTTCCCACCCACCTGAGCAGTTGGAAATAGTCACAGCCCACCTGTATGAATCAACCTATGACCTTTTGTTATAATGCGAAGACGAATTCCTGTGTCCAATGAACAATGAGATTGTAGGGACCATTGAATTGCATTGTGTGTGGGGCATAAATAGACAAGCCGATCATATCCAGGTCTCACTCTTCAACGGTTCTCATTGCTGATAATCGGGAGCTGGATATCCAGAGGCGCATGCGATCGTTCCCCTTGTGCGTAAGTTTTCTCCGCAATCATATTGTCTTTCTTGTTATTGTGAGCCATATCTCTCTCTCTCTCTTCTCCTCTTTCTCTCATTTTCCCTTAAACGTACTTGTATTGTATTGTATTTCCTGTGTAGTTATCTGGTTAGTTAGTCTATGTTATATTGGTAGTGTATGACTTGTATTGTATTATTCTTTTGCAAGTATAACATTCATATAAGGCGTTAGACCCTAAGCCCGGTATTTGTGTATTTCTTATAGTGTTAAGTATTCTCAGAGCGTCGGAGACGCTCGAACAGCTTTAAGTTAATAAGGTTACATTGTGTTGCATCTACACCCCACCATTACACTAAGGTTTTTCTGTATAAGTACATTGTTTATGGTATAGTTATAAAGATTTAACATTGTGAGCGTCTGCGCCGCTGGTGATCTCCTCGTGGTCCCGAGCGTCCGCTACGCTATAGCGAATCATTACGTTAGTCGGCAGCCAATAGCGTGCCTGCCTGTGATCTCTTGGCCGTGAGCGAACGTGACGCTTGAGCGTCTCGACTACGGCTAAGCGATTGTTACGCAACGTGCGTACCCTTACGGTATTCCATACGTCAATAGCGTACATTGTTCTTAGACCTCTTAAAGGGTTTTATGTAAGATAAATATTTAGCTTTATCACAAGCTACAAGAATCAGGGCTAGAAAGCACAATATGCACTTGGGTCAAAAACTGGTTAGATAATAGGAAGCAGCGCGTTGTGGTTAATGGATCTTTTTCAAATTGGACTGAAGTGCTAAGTGGTGTGCCGCAAGGCTCAGTATTAGGACCGCTATTGTTCAATATTTTAATTAACGACCTAACAGAAGGTCTAGAGAGCATGGTGTCAATTTTTGCAGATGATACCAAATTGTGTAAGGCTATAAATACAGAGGAGGATGCCGAGTCTCTTCAGAATGACTTAGTTAAATTAGAAGCATGGGCAGCCAAATGGAGAATGGGCTTCAACACAGACAAGTGTAAGGTAATGCACTGTGGTAACAAGAACAAAAATTACACCTACCTACTAAATGGGGTAAAATTAGGGGATTCTGTACTGGAAAAGGACTTAGGTGTCCTCATAGATAGCAAGCTAAGCAGTAGTACCCAAAGTAGGACTGCAGCAAAGAAGGCTAATAAGATATTAGCATGCATAAAACGGGGTATTGATGCTAGGGACGAGAGTATTATACTCCCGTTATTTAAATCACTAGTGAGGCCACACCTTGAATACTGTGTACAGTTCTGGGCACCGTACTACAAAAAGGATATCCTGGAGCTTGAAAAGGTACAGAGGAGGGCGACCAAACTAATTAAGGGCATGGAGACGATGGAATACAAGGAAAGGCTTGAAAGACTAGGCATGTTTACATTGGAAAAGCGAAGACTAAGAGGGGATATGATCAACATCTACAAATATATAAGGGGACAATACACAGAGCTGTGTTGTTTTTGGTTAGATCAACACAGAGGACTCGTGGACACTCGCTCAGGTTAGAGGAGATTCCGCACAATACGGCGTAAAGGCTTTTTCACGGTAAGGACAATACGTGTTTGGAATTCCCTGCCCGAGGGAGTTGTAATGGCGGAATCTGTCAACACCTTTAAGAACGGGTTAGATAAATTCCTATTGGTTAAGGATATCCAGGGGTATGGTGCATAGTCATGCATTATAGTTACTATAAATAGGGATAAAATGCAATGGCTGACAGCAGCATCAGTCAGAAATTTTAGTCAAATCATCATGCATAGGACACCACAAATAGGTTGAACTCGATGGACAATTGTCTTTTTTCAACCTCAGATACTATGTTACTATGTTACTATGTTACTATGTATTAAAGCTTATTTCTTATTTAGTGGGGCAGACACTTTGAATCATTTGGCCAATAATTCTTATAGAAAGGAGTCATATTGGCAATACACCATAAGGGGGTGGCGTCCTGTCATACAGCCAGTATAGAGACAGAGACAATGGGCCTGGTTCCGACTTGTACACTAACCCAGTGGTTTGGGGTCTGTGCATGTGCAGAATGCTTCTTGTGCAGGCATGGCTTGCAACCTCCTCTTAGCCGCAGAATGATTGAAATGCAGCAACATTTAGGGCGGAGCAACCGACACAGTTCGTGAAAAGTTATTGGACGCAGACTTCATGGACCTGGGTGTTCGGATCCTACGATTAGTCTGAGTAAGCTTCAGCTTACACAGATTGATTGCGATCTGCTAACATTGCGAGTTACGACCGATGGTGGCGATGGTTACAATGATGATCTGAGGATTTCCTCCTCAGGCGCAGCATCCAGATCTCACAGATGCATGCAGGAGGGTCTATCTCCTACAGATGCCTCTTGCATGATTTGTATTTTATTGCACTGTTTGGTTCTTCCCGTGTACTCAGAAACCCCTCTGTGTGTGCACTGGATATAGGAAGCAAAGTCATTTGTCACTCTATATAATGCACTGCGTAATGGGCCTAATTCAGACCTGATTGTAGCAGCAAATTTGTTAGCAGATAGGCAAAACCATGTGCACTGCAGGGGGAACACAGATATAACATGTGCAGGGAGAGTTAGATTGGGGTGGGTTATATTGTTTCTGTGCGGGCTAAATACTGGCTACTTTATTTTTACACTGTAATTTAGATTTCAGTTCTAACACACCCCACCCAAATCTAACTCTCTCTGCACATGTTATATCTCCCCCCCCCCCCCCAACTGCTAACATATTTGCTGCTACGATCAGGTCTGAATTAGGCCCATTGGTGGAGTGGTTTCCAGGGTGACCACAATGTTTTCATCAGACCTAAAATGTGTAATTATGCATTGAGTTTTGCAAAAGATGTGATGTCTACATGTGCAATTATTGGAGTAAAATAAGATATTTTTATTTGCAATTTCTTTTATATTTGCATAGACAGTTACATTTATTATCCATTCCTCCACAAATTAATGTAATCTTTATAGCTATTTTACATATTTTTTTATTATATTTGAATGTAATTGAATGCTTACTATATGCTAAATGTTATTTAGAATATTATGGAATACATTTTATTTTCTTTATATGTAAGTGTGTTGATATTATTTCAAATTGATTTTTGTATTGCAGTACCATTAATAACTTATTTTGAACCACTGTAACATCAAAGATGGGAAGATGAAACTATCACAGGATGACTGGAGCTGGTTAATGCGACTAGGCGGTTTAGCTAAGGTGGAAGAGGGAAGATCAGGAGCCCAGTGTGACAGGACTCCAGAGGACAATCTGTCAAATGGAGATACATCTCGCTGAAGGACACAGTGGAAGGGATCTGAAAATATCACTCTCAGGGTCATCTTAACATTTAGGCACACTAGGCAGTTGTCCAGGACCCCACAATTCTAGGGGCTTTCAAGCAGGGGAGGGCTGGTTCCTCTGCAGCTTCTTGGGAGGAAGGTAGAGAATGCTGCCTGGCTGCTCTGTTTATTTGTAATTTAGAGCCAGATAGTGAATGGCTGTGAGCATGCTGATTGGTGGATGGCTGAAGCTATCCACAAATCAAAGTGCTGACAGCCATTCATTGAATGGAAGCATGTGAAGAAACAGTGTGGGACCACAGGAATGGGTGGGTAGGGGCCCCAGTGCATGTGCTGTGTGAACGGCAGCTTGTGAAACTGCTGAAAAGAGTGGAGAGTGGAAAAGTGAACCCAGTGAATCGGGGCAATACAACACATAAATGGGCCCCATAACTTGTATGGACGGTGCAACTGCTTTATATTAATTATCCTTGTCTAATGCCTATGGGCAGGATGTACTAAATGGAGAATGCAGTAAAACCCAGTTATTAGGGTTTTTACCACATTTCATATATACTAACCCCCGGCCGCCAGGTTTTCGCTGCCTTGGGTATCTTTTGATGGCGATACCCTATAGAAGCCTATGAGCTTCTTACCGTCGCTGCCGCCGCATTCTTCCGCCCCTCGCCGCTCACGACGACCTCGCCCCCCCGCATACCTGTGTGCAGTAAGCCCAGGGCCGGGTTAACAATGGGGCGGGTGGAGCTGCAGCTCCAGGCCCTCCCTTGAAATTAGGCCCACAGGACTCCCTGCAGTGCTGTGCAGCCAGTATTGACAGGAGAAGAAAAATCCTGTCATCAGCAACAGCGCAGCTCCCCTCCCAGTTGCCCCACTCACCCTCACCCCACGATCAGCAGATGTCACTCCCATCTACACATGGAGCAGTCAAGCTCTGCCCCTGACGTCCGTAGCTCCGCCCCCTTTGCCTAAGGCTTTGACATGCCTCCGTTGGCTGAAGCCCATTCACGGCCCCTTCAGACCTCAGTCTCTGAGTTTAGTTAGCAGCAAGGCACTAATGGTGTGATAGTAAATGCTGCTGTGGGTGGAGGCTGGAGCACAGGAGGAAATACAGTTGTCACTGGCTGTGCAGAAACCAGTAGGCATGCCCGAACTACCTTCCCACAGGTCAGTGTAAGATCTCGCCCCTGTCTATGTATTTACATGTATCCGCCCGATAACAAGGCATCAGTGCGCCCTGTGCAGCACACGCCCCCTGAGCGGCACCCTTAAATCTGTGCCCCATGGGGTGGGTGGGTGAAAGTGCCTTCTAGGGTGCAGAGATTGTGGCAGCGAGTGAGCAGTGGCGTAACTCACCCCCCCCCCGCAGCCACTGCGGAGGCTTGGAGGCACAGGCCAACCACAAGAGTGACCCCACTTAACCTCGCGGTCTACCGCTGACCGCAAAGTTCCCACCAATGGATATAATGTAGCGCCGCTGCGCTACATTGTATCTACAGTGCCCCGCCTGACTGACAGTGCAGGAGCACACAGCCAATCAGGAGAGTGCCATGACGTGGTGCTCCCTGATTGACTGAAGGGACCCTCTTTGACAGGAGTCACGGGGGGGTCCCGCCAGTCGGGGAAAGGGGTTCCATGTGTAAACATGGGACCCCTTTCAGTTCGTGGATCGGGTTTTTTCATTTTTTATTTTTACAAGTACGTGGATTATAACTTATAAGAAGAGGACCGATCTACCCCGGATTCTTTGTAAGTATAATTTTATTTACAGGTACCCCTGGATTCTACTGGAGAAGAGGACCGACTGCTTCGTGTCAACATAAGTAAATATGTATGTATGTAAGTGTTCATGTATGTTTAATAAAATTGTACTTTCACGGTGTGTGTGTTTTGTTTTTATTTGGGTATTTTTTTTGTAGTAGAACTACAGGTACCAGCGGGCCTGTTTTCCCCCCGCATACTGGTACTTGTGGTTCTCCAAGTACCAGCTTGCGGGGGAGGCTTGCTGGGACTTGTAGTTTTGCTACAAAAAAATATATTCTATTTTTACACAAAAGGCTATCAGCCTCCCATCCACCGCCCACGGATGGGGGGACAGCCTCGGGCTTCACCCCTGGTCCCTGGGTGGCTGGAGGGGGGACCCCTGGCCAGGGGTGACTAGTTGGTGATTTAATGCCAGGGCCGCAGGGACCAATAAAAAAGTGTCCCCCCGGCTGTGGCATTATCTCTCTGGCTAGTGGAGCCCGGTGCTGGTGTTAAAAATACGGGGGACCCCTACGTTTTTTGTCCCCCGTACCAGGACCAGGTGCAGAGCCCGGTGCTGGTTGTTTAAATATGGGCGAACCCCTGTCAGTTTTTCCCCTGTAATTTTACAACCAGGACCAGCTCAAAGAGCCCGAGGCTGGTTATGCTTAGGAGGGGGGACCCTACGCAATTTTTTGGGGGATTTTTACACTAAACAGACCCTTTCCCATAGATAACCATGCACAGATCTCACTGATCCGTGCATGATTATCCAAACTCGCCTGGAAAAAGCAGGTCTATTTTTTTGTTGCTTTTTTTAATGATTCGCAAAAAATACGACCGCAATTGAGCATTCAGAAACTAACACCCAAATACGAATGAATAGTAAATTCCCGTGTTGTATGAACAAACAGCCGTGTTTGACCGATGGTCTAGTCATTCGTATTTCTGAACTTAGCCGTGAAAACCATTACGAATAGCCCCAACACTGCCGAGATTTGTGCTTAGTAAATTCCCGTGTTGCCACTTTGAAAAAAAAAAAAAAATCGGACCAACTCGAAATTTTAGTAAATATACCCCCAGGTCCTAAACCCAGAAGTCCTATCATCACAAAGGGCAGCTCTTACAGCAAGAGCTGTCCATTGTAATTTACTTCATGCATACAGTGGTTGTAAAAGCTATATGCATGCTTGCTGCATCCCGCCTATATACACACACACATACATTGTGTGTATATATATGTATACATACACATATACACACACACGTTGGGTATGCGTTGCCGGCTGCCAGGATCCCAGAGGTCAGCATGCCGGCAACAGAATGCCGGGGAGGGGTGGGGGGGTGAGTGCAGCAAAGCCCCTTACAGGCTCGCTGCGCTCGCCACAGATTCTATTGCCACTTTATGGGTGTCATGGATATCGATGAGTGGGAATAGTCCCTGTGGGTTATTCCGTCTGCTGGCATTTTTAGCGTTCGGGATTGCGGCGTTGGCATGCTGACCGCTGGTAACATAACCACATCCCATATAAAGCACTAATCCACGGCACTCACCTATTCCTAGGTTTGGGGTGCAACACGGTGTGTGTCTACACTGTTTAAATACACACATACATAGATACACAATTGGAAGGGTACAGGAGCTTGAGGCACAGAAGTGAAAAGGAGGTTGGACAGTATGGAAGGCGTTAGAAGCCCTCCCAACACCATATAGAGTACCCGGGCACCTCCTCTGCACTGTGTGATGTTACACACCACTGCACCCAGCACAGAGGCAGAGTACCTTCTGACTGACCGAGATCTGTCACCTGGTAGAGTTGAAACTGAGGTAAATAATCTGAATTATAGTCAGGTTTTTTTGTCATTATAATATGTGGTAGATTAATGTATTTATATTTATGCTGTGTATATATATATATATATATATATATATATATATATATATAATGTATGCTGGGGTGTAAGGGACGGGTGGGGCATATTACCCAGGTGATGGAGAAGAGGGTGGCTGGGAGTGAGCTGCAGCGCATAGGTGGCGTGGACCGTGGCTGGTCCTGCCTTGGCTCTGCTTCACTACAGTGCGTTTGTGCTGACACTGGAGTAGATGTAAGATTAGTCGTTATGAGGGAGAAGTGGTATCAGGGCATGTAATGCACCCTGACTCCGCTTCTCCCCCATGTATTACTGTGGAGATGTGTGCTGCGCTCGCCACAGGATCTGTTCCCACTCTGTGGGTGTCGTGGACACACAAGAGTGGAAATAGCCCTGGTGCACTGGGATTCCAGCTGTCGCTATTTCAACGTCGGTATCCTGAACACCGGGATCTGAACAGCCGGCATTTTAACTGCATCCTATTCCTGCATGATCCATGTCAGAATACTACATCTCCCCCACTATCTCTGGAGCACACAGTATAAAGGGAGTCAGAAGGATAGAGGCGAGAGTAAAGACCAGAGAAGGGAGGGGGGGGGGGGGGGCTGTGCCTGGTGTGCCTTGTTTATCCAAGCATTCTTCCAGTGAGGTGTCTGACCAAAGCCACTGCCAGTGCCCAATGCTAAAAAGTGTGAATTCCAATAATTTCCTATTATAGATAGACACTGTAGATATACTTGCAGTCTGATTTACCCATGACTCAGGCCACACCCAGTGGCGGATTTAGCGGGGGGCGATTAGGGCGAACGCCCCCCCCCCTACATGTACCGGCACCGGGATGGAGGCCGGGTCCCGCTGCGGTGGTGGGAACGGGGTGGAGAGCGGTGCAGCGCGGCGGGGGAAGGGGAGAGAGAGAGAGCGTCCTGACACGCGTACAGCGGCCTCTGTTTTTACCACGCCCCCTCCTCCCTGTATGCGCGTCAGGACGCTATCTCTCTCTCCTCGTCCCCCGCCGCGCTGCACAGCTCTCCACCCCGTTCCCAATACCGCGGCGGGACCCGGCCTCAGGCTCCATTCACTGTCAGGTGTGTGTGTGAGTGTGTGTCTGTCAGGTGTGTGTGTGAGTGTGTGTCTGTCAGGTGTGTGTGTGTGTGTGAGTGTGTGTCTGTCAGGTGTGTGTGTGTGTGAATTTCGCCTCATACATTGTGCTATAATGTGCATTTAGGATCATTCAGTGTGCTATAATGTGCATTTAGGATCATTCAGTGTGCTATGATGTGAATTTCGGATCATTCAGTGTGCTATGATGTGAATTTCGGATCATTCTGCGTGCTATGATGTGCATTAAGGATCATTCTGCGTGCTATGATGTGAATTTTGGGTCATTCTGCGTGCTATGATGTGAATTTTGGCTCATTCTGCATGCTATGATGTGAATGTCGGCTCATTCACTGTGCTATAATGTGAATTTCAGATCATACTGTGTGCTACATTGTGAATTTCAGCTCATACAGTGTGCTATAATGTGAATTTCGGCTCATTCTGTGTGCTGTAGAAACAGAATTTGTCGGCAGATAAGAACCACTTGGCCCATCTAGTCTGCCCCTTTTTTTTTTTTTTTACATTATTTTTATCTCTAACCTTATCTGATCCTTATTTCTTTGTAAGAATATCTTTATGTCTATCCCATGCATGTTTAAATTGCCCTACTGTCTTAGCCTCTACCACCTCTGATGGAAGGAATGGTGATTCGCCAGTCTGTATCACCAGTGCGCAGGGTTCTCTCCACTAACTGGCAACATTTTATTAGTAATGGCAACAATAGGAAATTTTAGAAGCGAATGGGAAGGGCATTACTAAGTGGGAGGGGCTATGATTAGGGGGAGGAGTCATAATTCTTAACCCCCCCCCCTAAAAGTTAAGTCTAGATCCGCCACTGGCCACACCCCCTACATAGACACCACCACATCACTAGTCATACTGCCACAGCGCTAGTCACATTGCGGCATGCAATAGGCCTTTCCTGATTTTCAGCTCCAGGCCCATGTGGACCTTAATCTGGCACTGAGTAAGCCGCTGCCTCCGTGATGCTGGTGCGGCCCCCCTCCTTCTTCTCCCCCGCAGCACAGCCATTTGTCCTTCTTGCTGCAGTGGGGAGGAGGAGGAGCCCAGGGAATCCCTGCACACGTCACCTTCCGGGTCTGGGAGGTGACAGAACCCACAGAGATCCCCCGCAATCCTTCTCACAGGTATCGCGGGGGGGATTTGCACCGCATTGCTGCGGTAGGCGGCAAGGGGCGGCAATGTATTTTAATTAGAGATGAGCGGATTCGGTTTTACTCGGATTTACTCAGTTCTCAAAACGGCATCTTATTGGCTCACGGATGTCACGTGTTTTGGATAGCCAATCAGATGCCGTTTTCAGAACCGAGTAAATCCGAGTAAAACCGAATCCGCTCATCTCTCATTTTAATACATCCCGCCCTAATTCTGAGATGGGAGTAAAGCAAAATGTTGCACCATGATAAAACCATGTTGCACTGCAGGTAGGGCCAGTGGCATTACTACAGGGATGCAGGGCCCACCTGGGTGTCACCCACTGAGTGGTGACACCAAAATGCTGCCCTTCCCTCAGTGACAGGAGCCGGGTGCTGCACTGTAACATTAAGTGCAGCACTCAGCTCCTGTCACAGTGTAGGAGCCGGCACTGCAGACAGACAGTCTCCGGGAGCAGTTCATCATCTCCAAGACACCTGGAGTGATGTAAAACGCTACATGCAAAATATATGTATTTGTACCCCTTGCAATACAGCATGGTTTGTGCAGGTACACAGTTATTTATTCTGTTTTGCTCTATTTCCAACTCAGTATCAGGCCCATAAAGACACTTCTTGCATTCTTAAGGGTAGATTTACTAAAGCTTCTAAAAATGAAAAGTGGTGGTGTTGCCCATAGCAACCAATCAGAGTCTAGCTATTACAACTTTTCATTTTTAGAAACTTTAGTAAATCTACCCCTTAATTTATTATGTTGCGACTGACAGTTTATCTTACATATATTAATTTTCTGCAATACACATATCCAACTGTCTATGCATGATATTGCATATGGAGAACAGGTCAATAACGTACCTACCGTTTGGGATGAATATGAGATCTGGGAAGCACTTCCTTTCTCCGTACCAATCTGTACTGAGTACGATAAAGAATTTTGTAGTTGGAAGTTTCAGAATACAAAAAAGTGTAGGTAACCTTCACCATGCACTAAACAGGCAGCTACCTACTGTATAGTGGGGTAACCACACAGGGTGTTCCCCTCACCCACATACAAAACTTATATAATGCTAAATTGGTTACTTCCCTACTGAAATCTATAAAGGGGGAATTCAATTAAACCTTGCCGCTCTTTGCCACTGTCGGACCTTTTCAAGTAGTGGGGAATACCTCATGTGTGAGTGCCTGCATATGGACTGAGCTGTGAGGTGAAGTCCGAATAAAAAAAACACAAAATCGGGTCACGTGCAGGAAAAAAACCCATTGATTCCATAGTTTATGTGTAACAGAAATGAAGCAAATACCGGCAAGGCTTTTATAAATGACAACAAAGAGTCCTAAAAAGCAACGTGTATGACACCAATAGAATCCCGGGTCTCTCCCTGGCGCCATCGCTGTCAGGTCCACAATTGCCACAATCTGGATACACTATTATCCTATTGAGCTGTGATTATTCTTTGATGAGTGTTCGCACACCTGTCTTACCAGTGACAATGCTTTACAGTGGTAAAAATGTCTGACAAGTATAGTATATTTATTATTGCTGTGTACTGCCTTTTCTTGAATTACCTACATGGCTAAACTGATTAAAAGCGTTTGTCTGCAAAAGCTTGAATTTATTTATTTTATTTATTAACAGTTTCTTATATAGCGCAGAAAATTCTGTTGCACTTTACAATTGGAAATAACAATGATATAACAAAACTGGGTAATAACAAACAGTCATAGAGGTAGGAAGGCCCTGCTCACAAGCTTACAATCTATAGGGAAATAGGCGTGGATATGGGTGGTCTTCAGGTTGTCGACTGTCGGGATCCCTGCGCACAGTATACCGGTGCCGGAATCCCAACAGCCGGCATACCGACAGTTTTTCTCCCTCGTGGGGGTCCACGACCGCCCTGGAGAAAGAATAGATAGCGTGCCACCGTGCCCGCAGCGTGGCGAGCACAGCGAGCCCGCAAGGGGCTCATTTGCGCTTGCCACGCTGTCTGTAAGCCGGCGGTCGGCCTTCCGGCGCCGGTATGCTGGTCACCGGGAGCCCGGCCGCCGGCATACCATACCTCACCTATGGATACACAAGGATAGGTGCTATCTATTGCATAGTTGTCCACCAGATTGCAAAGGTTCTTGGTAGGCTGTATATATACAGCCTACCATACAGGTCACACAGCAATGATGAACCGGAGTCGGTGTTGCAACTTCTTATTAGAGATGTGCAGTGGGCATTTTTCGTGTTTTTTGTTTTGGTTTTGGATTCGGGTCCGCGGTCGTTTTTTGGATTCGGTCGCGTTTTTGCAAAACCACCCTTTCGGATTTTTGTCGGATTCGGATGCGTTTTGGATTCAGGTGTTTTTTTAAAAGAACCTCAAAAACAGCTAAAATCATAGAATTTGGGGGTAATTTTGATCCTATAGTATTATTAACCTCAATAACCATAATTTCCACTCATTTCCAGTCTATTCTGAACACCTCACACCTCACAATATTATTTTTAGTCCTAAAATTTGCACCGAGGTCGCTGGATGACTAAGCTAAGCAACCCAAGTGGGCGGCACAAACACCTGGCCCATCTAGGAGTGGCACTGCAGTGTCAGACAGGATGGCACTTAAAAAAATAGTCCCCAAACAGCACATGATACAAAGATAAATAAAAAAAGAGGTGCAAGATGGAATTGTCCTTGGGCCGTCCCACCCACCCTTATGTTGTATAAACAGGACATGCACACTTTAACAAACCAATCATTTCAGCAACAGGGTCTGCCACATGACTGTGGCTGAAATGACTGGTTGGTTTGGGCCCCCACCAAAAAAGAAGCAATCAATCTCTCCTTGCACAAACTGGCTCTACAGAGGCAAGATGTCCACCTCCTCCTCATCCTCCGATTCCTCACCCCTTTCACTGTGTACATCCTCCTCCTCACAGAGTATTAATTCGTCCCCACTGGAATCCACATCACAGGTCCCTGTGTACTTTCTGGAGGCAATTGCTGGTAAATGTCTCCACGGAGGAATTTTTTATTTATTTTGATGAACATCATCTTCTCCACATTTTCTGGAAGTAACCTCCTACGCCGATCGCTGACAAGGTGACCGGCTGAACTAAACACTCTTTCGGAGTACACATTGGAGGGGGGGGGGGGGCAACTCAAGTAAAATAAAGCCAGTTTGTGCAAGGGCCTCCAAATTGCCTCTTTTTCCTGCCAGTATACGTACGGACTGTCTGACATGCCTACTTGGATGCTGTCACTCATATAATCCTCCACCATTCTTTCAATGGTTCAATGGTGAAAGGATCATATGCATTGACAGTAGACATGTCAGTAATCGTTGGCAAGTCCTTCAGTCCGGACCAGATGTCAGCACTTGCTCCTCACTGCCCTGCATCACTGCCAGCGGGTGGTTATGGAAATGTAATCTTTTCCTGGCAGCTCCAGTGGCGGTAGAAAATGAAGGAGGAGCTGTTGGCAGGTCACGTTCCGCTTGACTTGACAATTGTCTCACCAGCAGGTCTTTGAACATCTGCAGATTTGTGTCTGCCGGAAAGAGAGATACAACATAGGCTTTAAAACTAGGATCGAGCACGGTGGCCAAAATGTAGTGCTCTGATTTCAACAGATTGACCATCCGTGAATCCTGGTTAAGCGAATGAAGGGCTCCATCCACAAGTCCCACATGCCTAGCGGAATCGCTCCATTTTAGCTCCTTCAATCCCTCCAGCTGCTTCTGCAAAAGCCTGATGAGGGGAATGACCTGACTTAGGCTGGCAGTGTCTGAACTGACTTCACGTGTAGCAAGTTCAAAGGGTTGGAGAACTTTGCACAAGATGAAAATCACTCTCCACTGCGCTTGAGTCAGGTGCATTCCCCCTCTTTTGCCTATATCGTAGGTGGGTGTATAGGCTTGAATGGCCTTTTGCTGCTCCTCCATCCTCTGAAACATAGAGAGTGTTGAATTCCACCTTGTTACCACCTCTTGCTTCAGGTGATGGTGGGGCAGGCTCAGGAGTGTTTGCTGGTGCTCCAGTCTTCGGCACGCGGTGGCTGAATGCCAAAAGTGGGCCGCAATTTTTCGGGCCACCAACAGCATCTCCTGCATGCCCCTGTTGTTTTTCAAAAAATTATGCACCACCAAATTAATTGTATGTGCAAAACATGGGACGTGCTGGAATTTGGCCACATGTAATGCACGCACAATATTGGTGGCGTTGTCTGATATTACAAATCCCCAGGAGAGTCTAATTGGGGTAAGCCAATCTGCGATGATGTTCTTCAGTTTCCGTAAGAGGTTGTCAGCTGTGTGCCTCTTATGGAAAGCGGTGACACAAAGCGTAGCCTGCCTAGGAACGAGTTGGCGTTTGCAAGATGCTGCTACTGGTGCCGCCGCTGTTGTTGCTGCGGGAGGCAATACATCTATCCTGTGGGCTGTCACAGTCATATAGTCCTTAGTCTTCCCTGCTCCACTTGTCCACATGTCCGTGGTTAAGTGGACAGTGGGTACAACTGCATTTTTTAGGACACTGAGGACACTTTTTCTGACGTCTGTGTACATTCTCGGTATCGCCTGCCTAGAGAAGTGGAACCTAGATGGGATTTTGTCACGGGGCACACTACCTCAAGCAATTTTCTAAGTCCCTGTGAACTAACGGTGGATACCAGATGCACATCTAACACCAACATAGTTGTCAAGGCCTGAGTTATCCACTTTGCAACAGGATGACTGCTGTGATATTTCATCTTCCTCGCAAAGGACTGTTGGACAGTCAATTGCTTACTGGAAGTAGTACAAGTGGTCTTCCGACTTCCCCTCTGGGATGACGATCGATTCCCAGCAGCAACAACAGCAGCGCCAGCAGCAACAGCAGCAGTAGGCGTTCCACTCAAGAATCCATTGGAGGAATCCCAGTTAGGAGAGGACTCGTCAGACTTGCCAGTGACATGGCCTTGAGGACTATTGACATTTCTGTCTAAGGTGGAAATTGACATTGAGGGAGTTGGTGGTGTGGTTTGTGGGAGCTTGGGTACAAGAGGAAGAAGGGATTTAGTTGTCAGTGGACTGCTTCCGCTGTCACCCAAAGTTTTTGAACTTGTCAATGACTTCTGATGAATGCGCTCCAGGTGATGTATAAGGGAGGATGTTCCTAGGTGGTTAACATCCTTACCCCTACTTATTACAGCTTGACAAAGGCAACACATGGCTTGACACCTATTGTCCGCATTTCTGTTGAAATAATTCCACACCGAAGGTGATTTTTTTTGTATTTTGACCAGGCATGTCAATGACCTTATTCATCCCACGGACAACAGGTGTCTCCCCGGGTGCCTGACTTAAACAAACCACCTCACCATCAGAATCCTCCTTGTCAATTTCCTCCTCAGCACCAGCAACACCCATATCCTCATCCTGGTGTACTTCAACAGTGACATCTTCAATTTGAATATCAGGAACTGGACTGTGGGTGCTCCTTCCAGCACTTGCAGGGGGCGTGCAAATGGTGGAAGGAGCCACCTCTTCCCGTCCAGTGTTGGGAAGGTCAGGCATCACAACCGACACAATTGGACTCTCCTTGGGGATTTGTGATTTAGAAGAACGCACAGTTCTTTGCTGTGCTTTTGCCAGCTTAAGTCTTTTCATTTTTCTAGCGAGAGGATGAGTGCTTCCATCCTCATGTGAAGCTGAACTACTAGTCATGAGGAACATAGGAGAGGGCCTTAGCCGTTCCTTGCCACTCCATGTCGTAAATGGCATATTGGCAACTTTACGCTTCTCCTCAGACGATTTTAATTTAGATTTTTGGGTCATTTTACTGAACTTTTGCTTTTTGGATTTTACACATGCTCTCTACTATGACATTGGGCATTGGCCTTGGCAGACGACGTTGATGGCATTTCATCATCTCTGCCATGACTAGTGGCAGCAGCTTCAGCACTAGGTGGAAGTGGATCTTGATCTTTTCCTATTTTACCCTCCAAATTTTTGTTCTCCATTTTTTCATGTGTGGAATTATATGCCAGTAATATATCTGATATTAGACGGCAGTAATGTCTGGAATTACAGTAGATAGATAGATACTAGATACCACTGTACTAGATAGATACCAGATACCACTGTGACTGGAATGATGAAGACCTATGCACAGTGACAGGACACTACCACAGCACCCTACAGCAGCAAGATGCAGCACAAGACACTGTACTAGCATTAGTAATGTAGTATTACTGATCACCACAAGACAATGAGCAGTGATACTGAGCACTGATGATACTGAGCACTGATGATACTACGGAGAACTTACACTGAGCAGCACTATTAGCACAATACACTGTACTAGTATTAGTAATGTAGTATTACTGAGCACCACAAGACAATGAGCAGTGATACTGAGCTCTGATGATACTGAGCACTGATGATACTACGGAGAACTAACACTGAGCAGCATGATTAGCACAAGACAGTGTACTAGTATTAGTTATGTAGTATTACTGAGCACACAAGACAATGAGCAGTGATACTGGACACTGATGATACTGAGCACTGATGATACTACGGAGAACTGACACTGAGCAGCACGATGCAGCACAAGACACTGTACTAGTATTAGTTATGTAGTATTACTGAGCACCACAAGACAAGGAGCAGTGATACTGGACACTGATAATACTACGGAGAACTGACACTGAGCAGCACGATGCAGCACAAGAGAGACACTGTACTAGTATTAGTATTAGTGAGCAGCACAAAAGCACTCTGGAATTGTCACCCCCCAGATACCACTGTGACTGGAATGATGATGACCGATGCAGTCACAGGACACTACTACCAGAGCACCCTACAGCAGCAAGATGCAGCACAAGAGAGACATTGTACTAGTATTACTGAGCAGCAATAAGCAGTGATACTGAGCACTGATACTGAGATTTGACACTGAGAGAACGTAGCCACGTCCTCTCTGTACCCTCTACAATGCACGAGTGAAAATGGCGGCGACGTGTGGCTCTTTATATGGAATCCGAATCTCGCGAGAATCCGACAGCGGGATGATGTTTTGCCTCGTTCGGGTTTTCCGAGTCAGGCGGGAACAACTGAGCCTGGCTCGGACCCGTGTTTGACATGTGAAGTTCGGTAGGGTTCGGTTCTCAGAGAACCGAACCCGCTCATCTCTACTTCTTATGATGCTTTATATGAGCCTGTCCTATATTAATTAACTGTACTGGCAGTCCGATAAGTAGAATGAAATTCTGCTGCACTGTTAACCTCAGAAATATCACTTCACATATGATGGGCATTAATTAAAGTACACAGACAGCCTGCTCAGTATTCATATTCTAGTTACATTGGGGGTTATTCAGAGAAGAACACAGATGGCTGCATACGCAGCCAGGTCTGCGTTCATCTGCACATGCCCTGCACATGCAGCATAGGGCAAGGTCGCCCAACATGTGTGATGCCGCCTCCCGATGTGTCCGCAATCAAATTATGAACGCATCAGATCTAAGGTTGACCCCTGGCAGCACAGCCTGGCTGCGCTGTCAGGCAGTCAGCTGGCAATTTTCTCTTACACCCTAGAGGATGCTGGTGTCCGCATTAGTACCATGGGGTATACACGGGTCGACCAGGGCCATTGGCACATTAAGAGTTTGAGAGTGTGGGCTGGCTCCTCCCTCTATGCCCCTCCTACCAGACTCAGTTTAGAAAATGTGCCCGGAGGAGCCGGTCATAGCTAGGGGAGCTCTACAGAGCTTCTTTAGTTAAAGTTTATTTTTAGAGTTTATTATTTTACAGGGAGGCTGCTGGAAGCAGTGTCCACCCAGTGGGGTCTGAGCCACTGTCTCCGCTGACTGAACACTGAGCTCCAGAGGGGATAGATCGCTTCCTGCCACATGGCATCGCTCACCCCAGCAGCATGCCGCCACCCCCTTACAGAGCTGAAGATTGTGGCGAGTGAGTTACCGACCTCTCTCACAAGCGGGGGCCTAGTGTGAAAATGGTGGCATCAGGGTAGGAGCACAGTATTTACTGCGCTCCAGGAGGCTCAGCGGTACATATTGCGGCGCTGTAAGGGGCGCCCAGAGCCAGCGCCTACACCCTACACTGGTCACACAGCCTGTCGGTGTCCCCGGATCTCAGCCAGCATCAATCCTCAGGCCAGTATAATCCTGTGAAGAGCGGGAAGACAGCGCCATTTTGGGGGCGGAGCTTCTCATCAGAGCGGACCCAGCAGCGTTCAGTGCCATTTTCCTGCCTGCACAGCGCTGTCAGTGAAGAGCAAGTCCCTCCACAGCAACTCCAGCTATCTATCACGGTACCAGGGGGTTGTAGAAAGGGGGGGGGGCTGCAAAACGACTGTGTAACCTATTATGGTACACAGTCAGCACTGATAAGGGGTCTCCCTTTATATTAAAAGCGCTGTGTGTGTGTGTGTGTGTGTGTGTGTGTGTGTGTGTTGGCTCCAATCTCTGTGTCTCTCTTGCCATTTTTGGGGGTGAAACTCTGTCTGCCCTCCCCTGTGTGTGTGTGTGTGGAGTGTTTGTGGTCTCCATTAAGCAATGTCCAGGGACTCTGTGTCATATGCTGCAGAGGATATGTCCTCTCAGGATGATCTCATTCCATGTAATCAGGATTGCACTGGTTTAGCACAGATTCCAGCAAGGGAGCCTGAGTGGTTATCCTCTATCAAATCTATGATTTCTCAGATTTCAAATAGGGTTGCACAAAATGAATCTACAACTCAGGCTTTACAGAACTCTATGGCAGTATGGCCCAGTTCTGGTACATCAGGGCTCCCCGCTGTATATTCACATAAACGTGCTCTTGCTCAGATCATGCAGGATGATACCGATGTGTTGCGGGGGGGGGGGGCTGCATCACTTGCTAAAGGGGTGCAGTTGATGATAGAGGCTATTAGGGATGTGTTGAAAATTGCTGATACAACACCCGAGCAGGTTGAGGAGGCTTACTTCACTGAAGATAAGAAAGCCTCGCTAACCTTCCCTGCATCAAAGGAATTAAATGCTATATTTAAAAAGGCTTGGGAAAACCCAGATAAAAAATTCCAGATACCTAAAAGGGTTCTGGTAGCGTTTCCTTTCCCAGCAGAGGGTAGGAAAAAATGGGAAAACCCGCCAATTGTTGACACGTCAGTATCCAGACTCTCAAAAAAGGTGGTTTTACCTGTCCCAGGATCTACTGCCTTGAAAGAGCCGGCTGATCGTAAAATTGATAATACACTCAAATCCATGTACACAACTTCTGGGGTAATACTACGTCCCACTATTGCTAGTGCTTGGATTTCCAAAGCTATAGTAAAGTGGCCAGGCACGTTACTTGAGGCTTTGGATACTATGGAAAAATGTGATGTTGAATTGTTTTTACGTAACATTCAGGATTTGGCAGGATATCTGATAAAATCCATGAAGGACCTGGGTTCCATGGCTGCAGGGATTTCCTCCATGTCAGTATCAGCTTGTAGAGGACTGTGGCTGTGCCAGTGGTCTGCCGACGCGGAATCCAGGAGAAGTGTGGAGACCCTACCCTACACAGGTCAGGCTCTCTTTGGGGAAGCGTTAGATGCGTAGATCTCCACGGCTACGGCTGGTAAGTCACCTTTCCTTCCCTCAGCTACATCTGCTCTTTCTTCAGTTACATCACAGTCCTTTCGGTCTAACAAGCCCAGAAAGGCAAAGCCGTCCAACACCTTCTTTTAGGGAGGTCGGCCCAAGTTCAAGAAACCTGCGTCTGCAGGCTCCCAGGAACAGAAACCTGCTTCAGGTAAACCAAAGTCCTCTGCATGACGGTGGACTGCACACCCCGGAGGTGGATCCGGTGGGAGCGAGACTCAGACATTTCAGTCATGTCTGGGTGTCCTCTGGCTTGGCCCCCTGGGTGCGAGATATTGTGTCCCAGGGGTACAGGCTGGAATTTCAAAATCTCCCTCCTCACTGATTTTTCAGATCAGGCTTGCCAGCTATGCTGGCAGACAGGAATGTCCTGCAAGAAGCAGTCCAGAAGTTGGTGGAGGCACAGGTCATTGTTCCAGTACCACCTCATATGCAGAAAAAAGGTTACTATTCGAACCTTTTTGTGGTACCGAAACTGGATGGTTCGGTCAGGCCCATTCTGAACTTAACATCGCTAAACCCCTTTCTAAAGGAGTTCAAGTTCAAAATGGAGTCCCTAAGGGCAGTGATATCAGGTCTGGAGGAGAGGTAATTCCTAGTATCCCTGGATATCAAGGATGCGTACCTCCACATTCCAATCTGGCTACCATATCAAGCTTATCTGCGATTTGCACTGTTGGACTTTTTCAGTTTCAGGCCCTGCCATTCGGCCTCTCCACAGCACCTAGAGTTTTCACCAAGGTGATGGCGGAAATGATGATTCTCCTCCGCAGACAGGGGGTGAACATAGTTTCGTATTTGGACAATCTGCTAATAAAAGCATTGTCCAAGAAAAAGCTGTTATGGTCCATAACACTCATGACTCAGCTTCTCAGGAAACATGGATGGATCCTGAGTCTTCCAAAGTCACATTTGGAACCAACCAGAAGGTTGTCCTTTCTGGGAATGATCCTCTACATGGAGGTGCAGAGGGTGTTTCTCCCAGAGGAAAAGGCGTTGGTGATTCAAACGATGGTCCGGGATGTCCTGAAGCCAGCCCGGGTGTCAATTCATCAGTGCATTCGCCTTCTGGGGAAGATGGTGGCCTTTTACGAGGCTCTGCAGTACGGAAGGTTTCACGCTCGGTCCTTCCAACTGGATCTCCTGGACAAGTGGTCGGGATCCCATCTACACATGCACCAGAGAATACGTCTGTCGTCAAAGGCCAGGATTTCACTCCTCTGGTGGCTGCAATTATCTCACCTTCTGGAGTGCTGCAGGTTCGGGATTCAGGACTGGATCCTTCTAACCATGGATGCAAATCTCCGGGGCTGGGGTGGTCACTCAAGGGAAAACCTTCCAAGGAAGGTGGTCAAGTCTGGAAGCCGGCCTACCGATAAACATTCTGGAACTAAGAGCCGTCTACAACAGTCTTCTCCAAGCGGCCCATCTTCTGAGAAATCAGGCCATTCAAGTGCAGTCGGACAATGTGACAACAGTGGCTTACATAAACCGACAGGGCGGAACAAAGAGCAGAGCTGCAATGGCAGAGGTAACAAGAATCATCCTCTGGGCAGAAAAGCATGCATTGGCGCTGTCAGCAATCTTCATTCCAGGAGTAGACAACTGGGAAGCGGACTTCCTCAGCAGACACGATCTCCATCCAGGGGAGTGGGGTCTCCATCGGGAGGCGTTCACGGAGATAACAGATCTTTGGGGCGTACCCCAGATCGACATGATGGCCTCTCGTCTCAACAATAAGCTTCGGCGGTATTGTTCCAGGTCAAGGGACCCGCAAGCTGTGGCGTTGGACGCCCTAGTGACTCTGTGGGTGTTCCAGTCGGTGTACGTGTTTCCTCCACTTCCACTCAGCCCAAGAGTTTTAAAGCTCATAAAGAGAACAAAGGTTCAAGCGATCCTCATTGTTCCAGACTGGCCAAGAAGGGCTTGGTACGCGGACCTTCTGGATCTACTGCAAAAAGAGCCGAGGCCTCTTCCTCTTCAGGGAGGACCTGCTGCAGCAGGGGTCGTTCGCCTATCAAGACTTAGCGCGGCTACGTTTGATGGCATGGAAGTTGAACGCTTAATACTAGCTCGGAAGGGCATTCCGAAAAAGGTTATTCCTACCCTGATACAGGCTAGGAAAGGAGTAACGTCTAAACATTACGATCGAATTTGGAAAAAATATGTATCTTTGTGCGAGGCCAAGAAGTTTCCTGTGGTGGAGTTTAAACTGGGATGGTTTCTCCTCTTCTTACAAGCTGATGTGGATATGGGCCTGAAGTTGGGATCTGGAAAGGTCCAGATTTTGGCCCTATCCATTTTTTTCAAAAAACAATTGGCTGCCCTCCCTGAGGTTCAGACCTTTTTGAAGGGAGTTCTGCACATCCAACCTCCCTTTGTACCGCCTACGGTGCCTTGGGGCCTTAACGTGGTGTTGCAGTTCCTCCAGTCGGACTAGTTCGAACCTCTACAGGAGGTTCATGTAAAATTTCTTACGTGGAAAGCTGTCACTTTGTTGGCTTTAGCTTCTGCTAGACGTGTGTCGGAGTTGGGGGCTTTATCATGTAAAAGCCCATACTTGATCTTCCACGAAGATAGAGCTGAGCTCCGGACATGTCAGAAGTTTCTTCTGAAGGTTGTGTCGGCATTTGATATCAACCAACCTATTGTGGTACCAGTGGCTACTGACACCTCAATTCCATCAAAGTCCTTGGACGTTGTAAGGGCTCTGAAAATATATGTGAAGAGGACTGCTCGTCACAGGAAATCGGACTCTCTTTCGTCCTGTATGATCCCAAGAAAATTGGGTGTTCTGCTTCTAAGCAGACGGTCTCTCGCTGGATTAGATTCACTATCCAGCATGCATATTCTACGGCAGGCTTGCTGTGTCCTACGTCTGTGAAGGCCCACTCTACTCGTAAGGTGGGGTCTTCCTGGGCGGCTGCTCGGGGTGTCTCGACATTCCAACTTTGCCGAGCTGCAACTTGGTCTGGGTCGAACACGTTTGCTAAGTTCTACAAGTTCGATACTTTGGCCTCTGATGATCTGAAGTTCAGTCAATCAGTTCTGCAGGAGCCTCCGCGCTCTCCCATGGTACATCCCCATGGTACTAATGTGGACCCCAGCATCATCTAGGATGTAAGAAAAAATAGGATTTTGGTTACCTACCGGTAAATCCTTTTCTCGTAGTCCGCAAAGGATGCTGGGCGCCCGGCCAGCGTTTAGTTTTCCCTCAATTGTTATCTGGTTCAGTACAACTTCATTTTAGTTAAGTACTGCATTGTTACTTGGTAAGTAATGTTTCAGCGGTTGCTGAGTTTACAAGCTAAGTTAGCTTGGTTTGCCTTGTATGTGTGAGCTGGTGTGACTCTCGCCACTATCTGTGTTAAATCCTTCTCTCGAAGATTTCTGTCTCCTCGGGCACAGTTTCTAGACTGAGTCTGGTAGAAGGGGCATAGAGGGAGGAGCCAGCCCACACTCTCAAACTCTTAAAGTGCCAATGGCTCCTGGTGGACCTGTCTATACCCCATGGTACTAATGTGGACCCCAGCATCCTCTACGGACTACGAGAAAAGGATTTACCGGTAGGTAACCAAAATCCTATTTTTTCTATCAGAGCGGCTGCATGTGATGTCACGCAATCGCCCCCAAAACGGTCCTGGCCTGCCCCCCCCAACACTGCGTCGCCACCCCAAGAAATGCCCATTGCTGTCAATCCCATTGCAATTGCATCCATCGGGGATGCGACCGCAATATGTGTGTCTGTGCAGCCCCTGTGCGGCCGCTGCTCATTCACAGTTTGTCGCCATCGACAAACTGCGCTGCGGGCTGCATCAGCGGCCGAGTCTGAATGACCCTCTTTGTGCAATAATCCTGCTACATTGCTAAACAGTATCTACAAGGATATAAAGTGGAAGAATCAGGCAGTGTTACTGTGAATTCATTTTGCTTGTTGCAAAAATGTCTATACCTATTCAAACATATTGAATGTTGTCTATGAAATAAAGCACTAGCCACCAGCGCTAGGCTTTATGACTGTATGCATATCAGCAGGGGCGGATTGGGATAGAAAACCAGCCCGGGAAATTTTTGTAGGAGTGGCCCGATATGGGCAGCACAAGAGGTATAACATACCATGTAGCCATGGCAGCATCACTGGATGGCAGAGTTACTGTACTGCACAGATGGAATAACAGAATGAATGGGGACAATGGAGTGTACTGAGTGTGGCGGACTGCCTGTCATGTGGGGCAACAGACAAAACAGGCTCCACAGATATGTCAGCCTACCAGGAATCTTCCTGGTGCTCCCTATGGCCAATCCGCCCCTGCATATCAGTATGAGAACACTGGGAGACAAATTCTAGGACTCATCCTTTTATTTTTACTATTGGGTCCAGGATTTGTTTTTTGCATCTGTGCATTTGAACTTTAACAAATAAAACACCACAACCAATTGAAGCTTTAACGAATATAAGTTTATTTAAACCTTTATTGCTAGTAAATATATTAGGCTACATTTTGCCACACGATGGACTCCAATTGATTCTCTGTTTTAATGCATATCTAATAAATATTAATGATTTTAATTTCTATATACATGAGTTATGGAAAAGTATGTAGAACAGTCTTCTTTCCTCTATGGTTTTAAAAGATTATTTCATCTGGCTCTGGGGAGCACCACCAACCCTGTTTTGAACCTATAGGTTTCTGTTTAAGGAACCTAAAATATTATAGTGAGGTACTGTAGCTGGTCATTAATCATCTAACCTCCTTGGATATTTGTTGCAGCAAATAGTACATGACTGCTGCAAACCAAGAAGGGGTCTAGTGCAGGGTTTTCAACTGCTGAGGCTAAATGTAACAGGGTGCGATTTCAGAAAACATGCGATTTTTATCTCAAATGTGCACGTTTTCCAAAAATTGCAAATGTAATAGCTTTTAACATATACCAAAAAGTGAAAAATCGCATCCAGATGTTTTCCCATTGAAAACAATGAAAATCTCAAATGTAATAGGATGCTATTTTTTTCACTTGCACACAAAACCTTACCAAAAATCGCCAGAATAATAGACCAGGTTTAGACTGGGGATTTTTGGAGAAGTAAGCACAGATCAGTGAGATGCGTGCATGCTTCTGACTGTAAAAGTAAAGAAAGTGTTAAAATAAAATAAAAACGAAATGCAGGTCCCCCCAAAAGCATAACCAACCCCAGGTTATTTGAGCCGGACCTGGTTGCAAAAATACGGGGGGGGGAAATGACTGGGGTTCCCCCGTATTTTAACAACCAGCACGGATAGGGGACAAAAGAAGTAGGGGTCCCCCAAATTCTTGAAACCAGCACCGAGCTCCACTAGCCAGGGAGGTGATGCCGCAGCTGGGGGACACTTTTATATAGGTCCCTGCAGCCGCAGCATCACTCCCCCCAACTAGCCACCCCTGGCTGGGGTTCCCTGGGGGTGTGTGGACCCCTAAAATAATGAAATTCGATTTTGATTCATGTTTAGAAGAAATTTTAGCTTCATATTTTGAAATCCCTTCCTAAATCGAACCTCAAATCCCTATTAAAATCCCCAGCAAAATCTGATGCAACAGAACTTCCTCATTGCTTCCTATTGGCCCAAATGTATCCCATGCACACTAATTAAAGGGGAAGCTCTCTTTTTACACTGTTTTATACATGAACACCTAACTGATTATTAAAATGTTGTGTGTGTGTTTTTTTTTTTTAAATACTTACAGATGAAATAGTTGAGTTTGGACAATGGGGGTGATTCAGACCTGATCGCTGGGCTGCTAACTTTGCTGTCCTGTGTTCAGGTAGTTGCCGCCCCCAGGGGGAGTGTATATTCGCCATACAAGTGTGCCATCCCATGTGTACGCCGAGCTGCAAAAATCCACTGTGAACAGTCTCTACACAGCCCAGGACTTACTCCTACAGTGCGATGAGAACGGGCTGATCAGGGCCAGAGCTGACGTCAGACACATTCCCTGAAAGCGCTTGGACACGCCTGCGTTCCTCCGGACACTCCTAATAAACGATCAGTTACCACCCACAAAAGGCTTCCTCCTGTCAATCACCTTGCGAACGCCCGTGCTATCGAATTTTTCGCACCATCCTGTGGCTGACCGGCGATGCCCTTTGTTGTTATCCGATGGGCGTGCCATAGTGGTGCATACGCATGTGCAGTTAGGACCTGATCATCTGATGTGCGAAAACGTTCAGCAGCGATCAGGAATGAATCAGGCCCAATGTTTTAAAAGGGGTAATCTATTGCCCCTTTAAAACATCATCCATTCTCGCTGGGATCTCTCCGGTGCCTGCAGCTGATCATTATTAGTATCACAATTATTTTACAGTGATACGAGCTCATATTGGACCAATTATTAGATGTTCTTTGTAATACGGTAGCATGTATAGTCAGGATATCTCTTATTAAATATTTATTTTATTTGCAGTAAATGATCATCTACATTAGTAGTCTGAAGAACTACTGCATTGATTCATACGTTAAATAATTAAAAATAAAGCAAGTTAATAACAAAAACTGATGAACATTCACTTCACTATTTTCCTGTCTCTAGTTGCACAGATGCCCTATGGTGAGACCTCTGATTTCCATAATACAGACCTCTACTCATCATTTCTATAGAGTTGGCAGCATGCCATCAAAGGAAAACTATTGCAGTTGTAGATGAGATGGGTGAGAGATCCTGTGTGGGCACGAGGTATAGATAAGCATTTGTAGTACACGTACAAGCAGCTCCGTCCAACACAAAGAAGATAAAGCATCCAGAGCAGTGTTCGGAAGTAGGAGACAGGATGAGCGATGTATTATGTTGCATCTAATTGGTTCCTTTACTTCAGTGTATTCCACATTCATAATGTTTGCAGTACATGTGCAGTGATCAGTTTTATCCTGTCTATGGAATATTTGGGGACAATGTAAGCACTGTTCCTGTAGGTCATATTTAATCCTGTATATTACTGTATTCAATAGTGCTGATATAAAAGCTTTAAAAAAAATAAATCAGACAATTAAGATGATGCCCAAAACTTGTATTCCTCATGTGGAGATGATAGTTAAAACAGGCATAATAATAAGAATATACAGTATATGTTGCAGTTATACAACCCTTGTCATCAAGTTCCTCTCTACTTTTTTTTTTGAGGGGGGGGCATATACACTGTAGGCGCAACCAGGGGTGGATTTGGAAGGAAAACCAGCCCAGGAAATGTATGGAAGCAGCCCTAATGGGGGTGCGGTCTGATGAGGAAGTAGGCTCTGTTGAAGGGGACGGGATCGCTCCTCATACGGCCTGATTGTACACAGTTGTGGCCTTCCGTGCGTCTTTTGTTGCAGCTGCGTCTAAGACCTGGGGCAGATTGGGAACTAAAAGTGGCCCTGTCAAATTTTGTAGAAGTGGCCCGACATGGGCAGCACAAGTGGTATAACATACCGTGTAGCCATGTCGGCCTACCAGGAATCTTCCTATGGCCAATCCGCCCCTGAGTGAAACTGCCTCCATTAGTCCATTAATCTAGACATTAGTCTCTGAATTTGTACACACCCCATGCTATGTGCAAAGGATCCATCTGAAACAGGTGTCCACTTACATGCTACGATCGATCACAACACTTCAACTATATAAAACATTTTCATGTATTCACATGGTTTGTTACAGAAAAGAAATGTCCATTTTTAGGATCGCTTGCTCCATTAATAGACGGATCAATCCATATGCACTAGTGAACTTGGTCCAAATGCGCATGATCCAGTACATGCACTAATTTCTCTCTTGGGCGCATGCGCAGTAGAATGAAATCCATGCCCAGTCAATATTTCTACTTGCATTTCACAGGCCCAAGTGGTGCGAAAAGCACTTCTTTCTGAGCAAACATTCCAGCAATTTGGCTGTTGTACCCAGGCCCACCGACAGGGAGGGACAAAGGGGACCGTGATGGTCAGAGGGGCCCCAAGGATTAGGTCCACAAACAACGGGTCCGCAGCACCTATTACTACTTTCAAACTGCCCGCTCCGCCCACTAATTAACTAAGAGACGTATTAACAGGCCGGCCGCACCAACAAGCCCCCCTCCCTTCTCCATTTACCTGTCACTTGGTCCAGTCTCTGTCGGCATCACAATGTCATGATGCTGACTCCACACTGAACATACCAGCCCTCCCCAGTCTTTTGCCGCCGCTGGGAGCATCTCTGTGCCCAGCAGGTGTGCTCAGTCTCCCGCCAAGTACACTATCAGTGTCACAGACTCTGATGGTCAGTCTGGCCATTTAGAGTCAACAGCAGCCGCCTGCAGCCCCACCGCTATCGATACAGATATGAGAGACATCCTGCATATGGTGAGTCCCTCCTGGGTCCTGGCACAGCTTTCACACTGTGGCATGTATATTTATGCATGTATGTATGTATGTATGTATATATATATATATATATATATATATAGTATATATAATCAAATTAAATCTGACAAGCAGCAGCACTCAGGAGACGGTTTAGATTGGTATCAAGTGTAAAAACTGCAAAAGTTATTGCATCTCAAAAGCCAATGTTTAGGGGCTCCAATGCCCCTTTGTCAGGGTGGAGTTACCTTGACAAATGGGCGTTGGAGCCCCGAAACGTTGGCTTTTGTGATGCAATAAATGTTGCGTTTTTTACACTTGATACCAATCTAAACCATCTGAAATTAGATGATGTTACGTTCCCTATTTTCAATCAAGAATGGTGGAACCTTATAGTCTACCTCTGTTAATACATGTCACCAAACAGAGAACTTAGGAAAATTTCAAATCCTGAACGAAACTATTCCTTTTTACAGGAACAAGTGCAACCTCACTGAATCCCAACTACCATAGTTGGGATTCAGTGAGGTTGCACTTGTTCCTGTAAAAAGGAATAGTTTCGTTCAGGATTTGAAATTTTCCTAAGTTCTCTGTTTGGTGACATGTATTAACAGAGGTAGACTATAAGGTTCCACCATTCTTGATTGAAAATAGGGAACGTAACATCATCTAATTTCAACCAAATTTATATATATTTTTTTTGAAGTCTATCTAGATTCCAAACCCCTGATGAAGTCCTAACGGACGAAACGCGTTGGGTTTTGCAACATCTGGTTAACAAAGTCCTTATCACAAGCATCTGGTTGGAGATACATCCATTTCGAGTTCTGACTTTGATCACCTGGCTGTAAAATCCTCACATCCAACTGTAATTTATGTATAAGATTGTAATATTGTTTTATATGAATTTTTAGAAGGTTGTGTCAATAACGAACGCTTAGGATAAATATCGTTTGTTTCTGTACAATAAAAACTTTTAATTATTGTCATACAAAAGGCATATTGGCTCCCACGAGAATCCATTTCTATTTGTGATATATATATATATATATATATATATATAATTCTTAGTGTCTGGCACTCCTAAAATATGATAGCAGTGGTCCAGGTGCCCTCTGTGAAGAATGGATGCCCGGTAAAAAGAAGACAGAGAGGCACTCTGTCTTTTGAAGTGTATAAAAATATATTCGGGTGACACATCAAAAAAAAAAACATTTTGGGTCTGTAACCCCTTTGTCAAGGTGTGAACAAAGGGGCTATGGGCCCTGAAATGCTGTTTATTTGTTGCATCACCTGAATATATTTGAATACACTTTGAAAGGCCGAGTGCTGCTGACTTCTTTTCACTAGGTATATGTATGTATATATATATATATATATATAACGTAGCTGTAGTGGACCCGGCACTCCTATTAGCCAATGGTGTATCTGCTGCGGTGCCCTCCGGGTGACACTAGGTCACTGGTATATTGCTTGGGTTAGCGGCGGCACTCAAACAGTACTTGCTGTCTGACCCTGAGGATGGGTTTAGCCCCGAAACATGTCGGTTTCCATGGTCTAAATAAATTACCTATTTTCTGCATTGATCAGTCTGTTTGAGTGCCGCTGCTAACCCAAGCTATATATATATATATATATATATATATATATGTATGTTTGGAGGAGGGGAGGGGCAGAGATGTCAGTGTAGCAAGCACCAAAATTCCTTTCTGGATGGGGACATAGGGTAGCTAATCCCATGGTTCTTCTTGTTGTGGTTAGCACCCCAATATCCATGCCCGACAGTGAATAGGTACATGACCAGCTCCGCAAAGTCTGATCATTCTGCAAACAATTCAACTCAATGATTTTCCCAGTAAGGCACTCAGCTGTAATCCAGCCTATGTAAACCCAAGTCTTTTATCGTACTGTATGAATTGCTGCCTCTCTACAGCAAGCATTGCTCTGCCACTATGTATTTATCAGACTATTATTATACTAGCACAGCCTGCATATTTGTCTTATGATCTAGTTGTTAATAGAATGTCGGTGTTGCTGTATTAAACCTAACAGGGTAATTGTTCAAATAATCTGCAATTTCTATTACTTGACAATGAGATGGCCCTCTGTAGTCAGTACTCCAATGTGGTGCCGTATTTCAATGAAAAAGAAAAAGACCAATAGTTGTTATAAAATAAATACATTCCATGGTAATATTCCAAGTTAACTAAGGCCCACTGCCAAAAGAAAGGCCATTCCGCAAGTCCCCGCTGACCCCTGCTAGCGAGCAAGAAGATGATTACTAAGGTTGACGTAACCTGAGATGTAAAAGCCACCTCAGGCCATTTGGAGGGGTAATCAATTCTAATTATGGTATACTGTAAGAAGACTGTTCTGGCTCATTTCAAATGGGTCATTGATATTAGTACTCTTTTCTACCTACCATAAATGGGGTTATGTTTTACCGCACAGACCTTGTTATGCAGTTAACCCTTTTCAATACATTTTTGCTTACTACCTGGCATGTTAAGTTTACAATGAATGTTATAGATGGGAGCTATTGATACATACATGTTTTTGTGAATGACTGTCTTCCAACGGGTGTGATGCAATTTACCGGCGGCCAGGATGCGGGCGGTCACATGACCAACACCGGTTTCCAGACAATTAGAACACCGACAGGAGACGGGGTAATAATTTTACCCCTCCCATATCCCCTACCCTAACCCACCTGGGGTGGATGGCTAGGTCTAAGATTCGGGGTTGGATGGTTAGGACTAAGAGTTGCGGGGTGGCGGCTATGGCTAAGATACCATGGTTGGTGGCTAGGGCTAACCCCCTATTGCCTAACCCTAACCCCCCCAGGCCTTAACCTTAAGCCTTAACCCTGTACTTCCCTACGGGATGTTGGCAGTCCGTGTTCCAGTATAGGGATTCTAAGTGGTATCAGGATTCTGGCGTCGGTATCCTGACTGCCGGCGTCCCGACTGCCAGGATGCTAACCGCATCCCCATAAAGCAAAAAATAAGAATACTTAGGGAGAGATGTATGATTCTTTGGAGCAGGGCTGATGCAAGGTTTCCTGGCATCCCAGGAAAAACTTCAGTCCACTGCCCCAACCCTCCCCCCCCCCAACACCCACTTCCCAGTCATTCAGGTTAAAGTATGACTAAGTTCCACAGCCACCACTTAATTTTGTGATAGGCAGACTCAGTGCTGCCCCCCCCCCCCTCCAGGGCCGGTTCTAGCCCTTGTGGCACCCAGGGCGAAAGTTTCCTTTGGTGCCCGGTGCCCTCCTTCCCCCCTACAGGTAAAACAGGGTTAGTGCGCGCAGCAAAAACAATAGGGGAGTGGCTTCATGGGGAAGGGGCGTGGTCACAGTTATGCCCCCTGTAGCTGTGCCCTCAGTAGTTGTGCCCCCAGTACTGTGCCCCCTGTAGCTGTGCCATCAGTAGTTATGCCCCCAGTACTGTGCCCTCAGTAGTTTGCCTCCAGTACTGTGCCCTCAGTAGATGTGCCCCCAATACTGTGCACCCTGTAGCTGTGCCGCTAGTAGCGCCGCTTACTAAAATAAATAAATAAATACTCATCATCCCCTATCCTGCTTCCCGACCACTGCTGCCCTCTGTCTCCGGCGCCGCTCCTCGGATTTATGGGAGAGACGGACGTCTCTCCCATAGCACTGCACAGACACTAGATGTCAATTATGACCTCTAGCATCTATGGCCACTCCCACAATGCTGTGCGGTGCGCGATGATGTCATCGCGTGGCACCGGCACCAATAGCGGATCTTGCCACGGCGGCGGCGCCCTTGGGACAGCGGCTCCCTGGGCAAAAATCCTGCTTGCCTGTGGCAAGATCCGCTAGTGCCCCCCCCCCCAGATACCGGCGCCCTAAGCAGCTGCCTAAAGGTAGAGCCAACTCTGCTTTGGAGAGAGATAAACTGGAGAAGTTGTCTACTTGATCTCTCTCCATGCCTTGATACATCTCCCCCTTAATAACCAAGGATAATAATTAGAAAACTATAGCATTTCTGCTGAAAATATGTTTGTGTAGAATTTAATAATTGTACAAATAGTACAAATGTGCATTAACAAAAAAGAATCAATTTGGCATTGGACATTGATCAGTCTAGTGCCCGCCAAGTGACTGGCAGCTATTCTGCCACTGGTTGGTATAGGTTACTGGATAAATATGCTATATGCATCATGTATTAGACCCCAGTAATGGTGGAAGTGATCCTGCTGCACAACCTGAGGCTGCTTCTTCTCCAAGATGTTTTCATAAAATATTTTGTGGTTTATCTCTATTTGTGTCTTAGATAAATCATAAACCTGTTGGGATATCATGACAGTTTTATTGCATATATGTTTTGTATATTTCTATGATGGAGTGACTTATATAACTGTATCATCAGAACACAGGAATTGTGTATAAAACTCACTATATCAGCTGCTATGGGAATACTGGAAGACAATTGAATCATTCAAATATTGTAGTTTCAAAAATGGATTCTTTCTGGCATTAACCCAATTACATTTTCATACATCCACTCTCTCCAGTATGTAAATACTCTGATTATATCTTAAGCTACAGTTTCAGGGGGTCATTCCGAGTTGTTCGCTCGCAAGTGGATTTTAGCAGATTTGCTCATGCTAAGCCACCGCCTACTGGGAGTGAATCTTAGCATCTTAAAATTGCGAACGATGTATTCGCAATATTGCGATTACACACCTCGTAGCAGTTTCTGAGTAGCTCCAGACTTACTCGGCATCTGCGATCATTTCACTGCTTGTCGTTCCTGGTTTGACGTCACAAACACACCCTGCGTTCGCCCAGACACTCCCCCGTTTCTCCGGCAACTCCTGCGTTTTTTCCGGAAACGGTAGCGTTTTTACCCACACGCCCATAAAACGGCCTGTTTCCGCCCAGTAACACTCATTTCCTGTCAATCACATTACGATCGCCAGAATGATGAAAATGCCGTGAGTAAAATTCCTAAGTGCATAGCAAATTTACTTGGCGCAGTCGCAGTGCGGACATTGCGCATGCGCATTAAGCGGAAAATCGCTGCGATGCGAAGATTTTTACCGAGCGAACAACTCGGAATGACCCCCTCAGTTATTTGTGACTGAAAAGTTTTAACGTTGTAATTATTGAAAATGTACAAAGCAAGACTACAACAGCTATAATGTAATGAGTATCCCTAAACCCAATCTAAATTAAACTAAAGGGGGGTACAATCTAAGCTTAGTTAGATTGCTTAGAAATTAAGCACGGATCTCTCCGTGTGTATGTTCCATAGCGATGCGTGGCCCCACGTGTCACTATCGCCGGTACTAGAGTGGCCTGCATGCAGGCACAATCTAGTAGTTTTTGACTCTGTAACGAAAATAATAGATCAAGGGGAAGCTGTAGATGTAGCATATTTAGACTTTAGTAAGGCATTTGACACTGTCCCACATCGCAGACTGCTAAATAAACTTGAAAGTATGGGGGTGGATTATAAAACAGTTAAAAGGATAATAACCTGGTTGCAGGATAGGACACAGACAGTTGTAGTAAATGGAGTGCAATCAATGGAGGAAAATGTTACCAGTGGAGTAACCCAGGGATCTGTACTTGGACCAGTTCTCTTTAATATCTTTGTTGATGACATTGCAAATTGTATTGAAGGGAAAGTATGCCTTTTTGCAGATGATACAAAGATATGCAACAGGGTAGACACACCAGGAGGGGTAAAACAAATGATTGATGACCTAGGTAGGCTTGAGAAATGGTCAAGAACGTGGCAACTACAGTTTAATGCTAAAAAATCCAAAATCGTGCACTTGGGTCTCGAAAACCCTCCAAACCTCCAGCGTTCCAACTTGTCAGTCCAACTAAAATGGTGCCCCACACATCTAACCAACTTTTCAGCAGACCAACCAGCCTGCAAACTTCTGTCCAACTTGTGAGGTCACAGAAGTAGGCGGACAGTGTCTGGCTGTTTTGAATATGCACCCTCTTCCCCCTCACCTAAAAAAAACCCCAAGACATGTCTATTCAGACTAGAGATGAGCGGGTTCGGTTTCTTTGAATCCGAACCCGCACGAACTTCACTTTTTTTTTCACGGGTCCGAGCGACTCGGATCTTCCCGCCTTGCTCGGTTAACCCGAGCGCGCCCGAACGTCATCATGACGCTGTCGGATTCTCGCGAGACTCGGATTCTATATAAGGAGCCGCGCGTCGCCGCCATTTTCACACGTGCATTGAGATTGATAGGGAGAGGACGTGGCTGGCGTCCTCTCCATTAGAATAGATTAGAAGAGAGAGAGAGAGAGAGAGATTGTGCAGACAGAGTTTACCACAGTGACCAGTGCAGTTGTTGTTAAGTTAACTTTTATTTAATATATCCGTTCTCTGCTATATCCGTTCTCTGCCTGAAAAAAACGATACACAGCAGTCACACAGTGTGACTCAGTCTGTGTGCACTCAGCTCAGCCCAGTGTGCTGCACATCAATGTATAAAAGCTTATAATAATTGTGGGGGAGACTGGGGAGCACTGCAGGTTGTTATAGCAGGAGCCAGGAGTACATAATATTATATTAATTTAAAATTAAACAGTGCACACTTTTGCTGCAGGAGTGCCACTGCCAGTGTGACTAGTGGTGACCAGTGCCTGACCACCAGTATAGTAGTATATTGTTGTATACTATCTCTTTATCAACCAGTCTATATTAGCAGCAGACACAGTACAGTGCGGTAGTTCACGGCTGTGGCTACCTCTGTGTCGGCAGTCGGCACTCGGCAGGCAGTCCGTCCATCCATAATTGTATAATTATATACCACCTAACCGTGGTATTTTTTTTTCTTTCTTTATACCGTCGTCATAGTCATACTAGTTGTTACGAGTATACTACTATCTCTTTATCAACCAGTGTACAGTGCGGTAGTTCACGGCTGTGGCTACCTCTGTGTCGGCAGTCGGCAGGCAGTCCGTCCATCCATAATTGTATTATTATAATATATACCACCTAACCGTGGTTTTTTTTTCATTCTTTATACCGTCATAGTGTCATACTAGTTGTTACGAGTATACTACTATCTCTTTATCAACCAGTGTACAGTGCGGTAGTTCACGGCTGTGGCTACCTCTGTGTCGGCAGTCGGCAGGCAGTCCGTCCATCCATAATTGTATTATAATATATACCACCTAACCGTGGTTTTTTTTTCATTCTTTATACCGTCATAGTGTCATACTAGTTGTTACGAGTATACTACTATCTCTTTATCAACCAGTGTACAGTGCGGTAGTTCACGGCTGTGGCTACCTCTGTGTCGGCAGTCGGCAGGCAGTCCGTCCATCCATAATTGTATTATAATATATACCACCTAACCGTGGTTTTTTTTTCATTCTTTATACCGTCATAGTCAGTCATACTAGTTGTTACGAGTATACTACTATCTCTTTATCAACCAGTGTACAGTGCGGTAGTTCACGGCTGTGGCTACCTCTGTGTCGGCACTCGGCAGGCAGTCCGTCCATCCATAATTGTATTATAATATATACCACCTAACCGTGGTTTTTTTTTCATTCTTTATACCGTCATAGTCAGTCATACTAGTTGTTACGAGTATACTACTATCTCTTTATCAACCAGTGTACAGTGCGGTAGTTCACGGCTGTGGCTACCTCTGTGTCGGCACTCGGCAGCCCGTCCATAATTGTATATACCAGTGACCTAACCGTGGTTTTTTTTTCTTTCTTTATACATACATACTAGTTACGAGTATACTATCTCTTTATCAACCAGTCTATATATTAGCAGCAGACACAGTACAGTGCGGTAGTTCACGGCTGTGGCTACCTCTGTGTCGGCACTCGGCAGCCCGTCCATAATTGTATATACCACCTAACCGTGGTTTTTTTTTCTTTCTTTATACATACATACTAGTTACGAGTATACTATCTCTTTATCAACCAGTCTATATATTAGCAGCAGACACAGTACAGTGCGGTAGTTCACGGCTGTGGCTACCTCTGTGTCGGCACTCGGCAGCCCGTCCATAATTGTATACTAGTATCCAATCCATCCATCTCCATTGTTTACCTGAGGTGCCTTTTAGTTGTGCCTATTAAAATATGGAGAACAAAAATGCCACTCCTAGATGGGCCCGGTGTTTGTGTCGGCCACTAGGGTCGCTAATCTTACTCACACAGCTACCTCATTGCGCCTCTTTTTTTCTTTGCGTCATGTGCTGTTTGGGGAGGGTTTTTTGGAAGGGACATCCTGCGTGACACTGCAGTGCCACTCCTAGATGGGCCCGGTGTTTGTGTCGGCCACTAGGGTCGCTTATCTTACTCACACAGCGACCTCGGTGCAAATTTTAGGACTAAAAATAATATTGTGAGGTGTGAGGTATTCAGAATAGACTGAAAATGAGTGTAAATTATGGTTTTTGAGGTTAATAATACTTTGGGATCAAAATGACCCCCAAATTCTATGATTTAAGCTGTTTTTTAGTGTTTTTGGAAAAAAACACCCGAATCCAAAACACACCCGAATCCGACAAAAATAATTCGGTGAGGTTTTGCCAAAACGCGTTCGAACCCAAAACACGGCCGCGGAACCGAACCCAAAACCAAAACACAAAACCCGAAAAATTTCAGGCGCTCATCTCTAATTCAGACTGCATAAGTGTGTCTATTCAGACTGCATAAGTGTGTTACAGTCCTCACAGAGTTGTTTCTAAAGCCGAGTACACACTGGGCGATTTCAGCCTAAAAAGTAAATGATAACAACAGAAATGTGGTTATCGTGTATTTTTAAGGCTTAAGGGGGGTCATTCCGAGTTGATCGCACGCTGCCGATTTTCGCTGCGCTGCGATCAGGTCTCTACTGCGCATGCGTATGTACCGCAATGCGCACGCGTGTCATACGGGTACAATGCGGATCGTATCTGAGCGTTGGATTTAACAAAGAATCACTGGCACTTACTTTACCTTGGCACAAATTGGTCAGGCCCACCATATGTGCTGGGTATACCAAACTAGCAACTGTTGATTGTTGTCCCCCCCCCCCTCCCCACATAACAAGAAGTTATGCTGGCCATGCTTAGAATTATCTGTATTGCAGAGTATTGGAGTATTGCAGGACATAGCTCTAGTGATGACTACAGGCATGTGGACCCCATGTCCAGCACTGGGAAGTTCCTCTGTGGCACACTGTACGTGGAATAATCTCCTGCAGTGCCAGGTAGTCTTGGATAGGCACCGTGGACAGTCTAGCCTAATTTCAGACCTCAGCTGTGCTATCACAATTATGATGTCACCATGTGCTATACATTGTACACAATCCTGTTACCTCTATACACAGTGTATAAAAACCATCTGTGTGATGTCACAGCATACACAGGTCCGTCACCTCCAGGTGACACAGTGCCATCTATAAATAGATGGCCCACCACCATACATACCAGAAAAGGAGGGGATGTCTGGTGACCTTGGCAGACAGTGCCAGGCAGGGGGATCTGGCTCATCTGCACCCAGGAATGGGTTAAGGATTCTTCCGTTGGAGGGGCAGGAAGTGTCAGGGTGCCAGAGAATCCCAGACAACAGAGAGACTGACTCAGTGCCCATAGAGCTGAACGGTGACCTCTCACCCTCTGGCAGCACAGTGACAAGTCACAGGGATCCACCAGCGCATCACTCGCACAGCGTGTCTGCATTCAGTCATCTTTACATACTGTTCCGCGCTACCTAACCCCAGTAGAGCATATATGGCCCACCCTAGCTAAACCTTATAAAGTGCATATGGTCCTCACGGGATGTAGTTATGTGACCTGCGGTAAGGAGGCCACCGGTCGCAATACCTCCAACTACATCCCGACCCCTGAAAATCCTGACAGTTGGCATGCCGACTAGCGGGGACTATTCCCATTTGTGGGTGTCCATGACACCCATAGAGTGGTAATAGAACCTGTGGCAACCACAGCTCGCCACCGAACCCGTAAGGGGCTTCGTTGCGCTTGCCCCCCACTGGCATTCTGCTGCTGGGATCCCGGTGCCGGGATGCTGAATGCCGGGATCCCGTCCGCCGGCAATGTCTTCCCAACCTCTCACGGAATGTAGTTATGGGACCGGCACTACCTTTACCCTATTGAGTATATATACCTGTGCACAGAGATCTGCAGCCACCAGTAATGGGATATTGATCTCTGCCAGCGACAGCTAAACCTACCTGCCCCTGCATCCCACAGGGGCCAAAGCAATTACCAGGGTCCTGGGCTCTGAGCAATCAGCGGGTCCTCTTACCTTATACCTTTTAGGAGGCGGTGAGATGGTGGCTGGACCATGTGGCTGGAGTGGGATGGTAGAGGCTGTACCCGGTCTGTGCCGAGTACCTGTTGCCAATGACAAAGAGGACCCACTGCCAGCGCTGATGATCAGGGGGAGGTAGAAGTTGATGGGGGGGGGGGGGATTGCCATGTATTTACTGGGGGTAGAATGCAGGAGGGGGACACAGAAGACCGCTGTTGGGGTTGGTTATGGGGGGGGGCTAGTGTGCCGGGTGATTGCAGTAACCGCCCACTACAAGGTGCTGCTGCGGCTGGACGATAACGCGCTGGAGAACCGCTTCAGCTGGGGGTCCTGGTGTCACAAAGGCAGCCATGCAGAGGTAAAGTTCTGCCACTGTAGCCCCTGAACCTCCTTCCACCTCCCGCTCCTCTGCCGTCGCTGCCAGTGTGACGGGGAAGGCGCATTGTGCAGGGTGATCGCGGGTGGAGGATATAGTTATCTCCCTCCCGGCTCCTGCTGACCTACATCACTGACAGGGGTCCCGGTGTCACAGGGGCAGCCGGGCAGCAGTGAAGTACTGCCACCGCTGCACCTGGTTTTCCTCCCGCTACAAGGCTACTGCTCTTGGGTCCCAGTGTCATAGTGGCAACCGGACAGCAGTCAAGTACTGCCGCCACCGGTCCCTGGTTCTCCATGAGCCGTTGCCGCAGCTACAGGGATTACAGGGGCAGCACAGCAGCAGTGATGGACTGCCGCAGCTGCCCATGAACCTCCTCCAGGGTCCCGCTCCTCTGCCACTGTTACCAGGGATCCAGGGCTGAGCCGGCAGTGATGATGACAGAAGTAGGCAGACACTGCTGGCCAGTGTCTGCCTACTTATCGTTCAGTTGGGGGGACAGTTCCCCCTACACCTGAACGACTAGTTGGGAAAATCAAACAGGTTTGATTTTCCCAACTAGTTGGACCGACCATTTCTGGCCATTTTTTAGTATGTGGGAGCAAACGTCTGACAATCGTTTGCCCCCACACACTGCCAGATTATCTTTCCAACCAGCCAAAAAGTTGGCTGGTTGGAAAGAAATCGTTTTAGTGTATTGCTAGTATAAATATAGTATCAAGGGTACTATAATGGAAACTACTAAGGAGGAAAGGGATTTAGGAGTCACTATTTCAAGTGACTTAAAGGCAGGAAAGCAATGCAACAAAGCAATGAGAAAGGCAAGTCAGATGTTTGGTTGCATAGGGAGAGGAATCAGTAGCAGGAAAAAAAGAAGTAATAATGCCACTGTATAGGTCATTGGTACGGCCCCATCTGGAATACTGTGTCCAGTTCTGGAGACCATATCTCCAGAAGGATAAAGATACATTAGAGAGTGTACAAAGAAGGGCAACTAAAATGGTGCATGGGCTACATCACAAAACTCACCCGGAAAGGCTGAAAGATCTTAACAAGTATAGTTTGGAGGGCAGAAAGGAAAAGGGAGACATGATAGAAACTTTCAAATATACCAAGGGTCTTAACAAAGTTCAGGAGGAAAAAATTCTTCAAAGGAAGAGAACTATTAGATCAAGAGGACATACACTGAAACTAGAGATGAGCGGGTTCGGTTCCTCGGGATCCGAACCCCCCCGAACTTCACCTATTTTACACGGGTCCGAGGCAGCCTCGGATCTTCCCGCCTTGCTCGATTAACCAGAACGTGCCCGAACGTCATCATCCCGCTGTCGGATTCTCGCGAGATTCGTATTCTATATAAGGAGCCGCACGTCGCCGCCATTTTCACTCGTGCATAGGAGATTGAACGGAGAGGACGTGGCAGCGTTCTCTCCCTGAAAAGCTCAGTAATCTGTGCTCAGTGTGCTGCAAATATCTGTGCTCAGTGTGCTGCAAATAATCTGTGCTCAGTGTGCTGAAAATATCTACGTTCTCTGCCTGAAAACGCTCCATATCTGTGCTCAGTGTGCTGCAAATATCTGATCAGTGTGCTGCATTGTGGGGACTGGGGACCACCAGTATATAATAATTATAGTAGTACAGTACAGTAGGCCATTGCTGTATCTTGCAGCTCTGTGTCACTGCAAGTATCCATTCCATATCTGTGCGGCATTTTTGTGAGCAGTATATATAGTATTACAGTGCAGCATTTTGGTGACTAACAGTATATAGTTGTACAGTAGGCCATTGCTGTATCTTGCAGCTCTGTGTCACTGCAAGTATCCATTCCATATCTGTGCGGCATTTTTGTGAGCAGTATATATAGTATTACAGTGCAGCATTTTGGTGACTAACAGTATATAGTTGTACAGTAGGCCATTGCTGTATCTTGCAGCTCTGTGTCACTGCAAGTATCCATTCCATATCTGTGCGGCATTTTTGTGAGCAGTATATATATTATTACAGTGCAGCCTTTTGGTGACCAACAGTATATAAGCACATGAGGGAAGAGGGCCTTGCTCGCGAGAGCTTACAATCTAAAGGGGAGGGGTAGACAGACATGGGTGACACAGATGGGGTACATAGAGAACGTGGAACAGAGGTTTAGGATGAGATTTGGCTGGGTTTGGTGAAGAAGTGGACCCCCAGAAGGCACAAGTCAATACTTAACATTGCAACATTTTACTGGGCTTTGCAGGAGAAAATTAAAAATAGGGGAAAATAAAAAAAATAAAAAATCGATAACTTCTACCGCTTTCAAAAAGGTCAATGGAAGCTGAAATAATGGACAACTACCTCATGGAAGCCAGATACAGTATACCAAACAGTACTTAGCAGAGTTAGGAATGAGTGCTTATGAAATACAGTAACATTTTGTCATAATATTTCAGAAACTGCATGGCTGGTCTTTTGCACTCTTTTGCTCTAATACACCACCTGCTTTAGGATTTATATTCAAAAACATTATGGGGTATATGCAATTCCGGGCAAATTGCGGCTTTTTTTTTTTCGCCCGTTTTTAAATTCGACACAATTCGACCGTCGAATCCCGGCTGGCGGATGCCGGAATTCGACTTATTCAATAAGAAACGGATTCGACAGTCCCGCTGTCGAAAAACGGACCAAATGACGGATAAGTGCGTCCTGGATTCGACTTTCGGACGGCACAAAATGGTTAAAAAACCCTGAAAAAAATTACGTGGGGTCCCCCCTCCTAAGCATAACCAGCCTCGGGCTCTTTGAGCCGGTCCTGGTTGTAAAAATCCGGGGGGGAAATGGACAGGGGATCCCCCGTATTTTTAGAACCAGCACCGGGATCTGCGTCTGGTCCTGGTGCAAAACATATGGGGGACAAAAAGCGTAGGGGTCCCCCGTATTTTTAACACCAGCACCGGGCTCCACTAGCTGGAGAGATAATGCCACAGCCGGGGGACACTTTTATACCGGTCCCTGCGGCCATGGCATTAAATCCCCAACTAGTCACCCCTGGCCGGGGTACCCTGGAGGAGTGGGGACCCCTCAAATCAAGGGGTCCCCCCCTCCAGCCACCCAAGGGCCAGGGGTGAAGCCCGAGGCTATCCCCCCCCATCCAAGGGCTGCGGATGGGGGGCTGATAGCTTTGTGTAAAATAAAATATGTTTTTTTTGCAAAAGAACTACAAGTCCCAGCAAGCCTCCCCCACAAGCTGGTACTTGGAGAACCACAAGTACCAGCATGCGGGGGTAAAACGGGCCCGCTGGTACCTGTAGTTCTTCTGCAAAAAAAATACCCAATTAAAAACAGGACACGCACACCGTGAAAGTAAAACTTTATTACATACATGCCGACACACACATACTTACCTATGTTCACACGCCAACTCTGTCGACGTCTCCAAGTAGAATCCGGGGTACCTGAAAATAAAATTATACTCACCTAAATCCAGTGTGTCCTGTTCTTTTTTTGTAATCCACGTACTTGGCAAAAAAACAAACCGCATACCCGATCCACCATCTTCAATGGTGGGAACTTTGCGGTCAGCGGTGAGGTTACTCGCGGTCAGCCGCTGACCGCGAGTGACCTCACCGCTGATCGCAAAGTTCCCACCATTGAAGATAATGGAGAGGCTGTGCGATGCGCTGTCTTACAGCTCAGACTCGCATAGGCAATCAGGAGAGTGCCACAACGTGGCGCTCCCTGATTGGCTGAAGGGACCCTCTGTGACAGGAGTCACGGGGGGTCTCAGCATTCGGGGAAAGGGGTCCCATGTGTAAATATGGGACCCCTTTCAGTGCGTGGATCGGGTATGCGGTTTGTTTTTTTGCCAAGCACGTGGATTACAAAAAAAGAACAGGACACACTGGATTTAGGTGAGTATAATTTTATTTTCAGGTACCCTGGATTCTACTTGGAGAAGTGGACAGAGGTCGGCGTGTGAACATAGGTAAGTTTGTGTGTGTCGGCATGTATGTAATAAAGTTTTACTTTCAGAGTGTGCGTGTCCTGTTTTTATTTGGGTATTTTTGTTTGCAGAAGAACTACAGGTACCAGCGGGCCCGTTTTACCCCTGCATGCTGGTACTTGTGGTTCTCCAAGTACCAGCTTGCGGGGGAGGCTTGCTGGGACTTGTAGTTCTTCTGCATTAAAAACAATATTCTTTTATTTTACACAAGGCTATCAGCCCCCCATCCGCAGCCCATGGATGGGGGGGACAGCCTCGTGCTTCACCCCTGGCCCTTGGGTGGCTGGAGGGGGGGACCCCTTGATTTAAGGGGTCCCCACTCCTCCAGGGTACCCCGGCCAGGGGTGACTAGTTAGTGATTTAATGCCAGGGCCGCAGGGACCGATATAAAAGTGTCCCCCGGCTGTGGCATTATCTCTCTGACTAGTGGAGCCCGGTGCTGGTGTTCAAAATACAGGGACCCCTACGTCTTTTGCCCCCCGGATGCAGAGCCCAGTGCTGGTTCTAAAAATACGGGGGATCCCCTGTCAATTTCCCCCCCGTATTTTTACAACCAGGACCGGCTCAAAGAGCCCGAGGCTGGTTATGCTTAGGAGGGGGGGACCCCACGTATTTTTTTTTCTGGATTTTAACCCATTCCCACCCCTTCCCACTGAAAACCATTCTCTCTCTATTTTTGTCAGTTAAAAAAAAATATTATTTAAAAAAATATATAAATAAAATATATAAATAATAGTTGTGTCTCCTAATAGCCAAACCAAGTACATAGGCCCTCATTCCGAGTTGTTCGCTAAGAGTCATCGCATCGCAAATTTACGAAATGTAAGTATCTGCGCATGCGCAAATGCGTGATTACGCATGCGCGAGTACATACGTACGACAACTGTGCAAAATTACTTAAAAAAAAAAAACCCGTAACTGGCAACCGAAAACGAGGAGTGGCGTGGGCGTTGCGGAGGCGCGACTTCGCAATGCTCCGACATGGGCGTGAAAGTGGGCGTACAGTGTGGGAGTATGCAACTCGCAATGGGCGTGTTTTTAGCAAATAAACATTGTCGCTGTTAAAACTAACATAGGAAACCGTAGCAACATTCACGCAGCAGCAGAGTAGGTCTGCAGTTACTCTACATTTGCGAAGTACTGGTACAAGTGTGTATGCAGTAATTAGCAGTTAATTGGATATCACATTCATCTGATGTCCAATTACTTGTTAATTAATGAGCAGATGAAAGTTACCAACCAGCAATTGTCTGAACACACATTACATGTTTAGTCTACTCACATAGAAATCTCACACACTGCCAAATAAGGGTTTTTGTTTTTTTGGAAATTGTTGTGTAAGCCTTTTTAAAACTTGTTTTAATGTGTGTAAGACTCCCAAATACAAGCAAATGAAAATTTTTGTGAAAGTGTTTGAAATCTGCATAATTGTTTAAAAATAAACCAACACCAACATAATGCAGCATACACTTTAATTTAGCCTTAAAAGTCACAATAATATTTGATTATAATATCTGACAATGTTTGAAATGATGTCCTGTTGACCCTAGATATTTATAAAAAGCGTTGTGTCTGTTTACTTAATATGGACATTAAAGTGTGGTGCAAAGCATACCTTTTTTTTTGTTTTTTTCAATTTTTAAGGAGAATTAGCAGATTGGTCTACAAGTGTCTATATGCTGACCTAATCTTTCTGGAACTGCATTACCTGGAAGAAACTGCTCAAATTTTTGAAATATTTTTTTTATTATTATATAATTTTTGAACAACATTTAAACATGGCTCCACATGAGTCGCACAGGCAGAGATGGACCAAGCAGCAAGCAGATGGCACTGACAATCATTAGATAGCAGAACTCAGTACTCTGCAAAAGTCTGCTTCTGGCAAAAGTATATATTTAAAGCATAAATAAAACATGACACACCCTGCCACACACACATTTTCAACCAAATGAGAAAGAATTAGGATCCACCACACAAACACAACAATACATAGCACACTAGTAAGAGGAAGATGGCTCTGGTGTTTATACACATAAACTCACAGGCTACAATACATCCAAACAGAAAAAATACATTTCACTAAGAGGGAGTTATCCATTCTGGTCACACAAGCCAACTCCAAAAATACAGAGAGGCAACATCAAAAACATGGGTGCTGCCCATCTGGAGAGACATCATTTTCTTCTTTTTCTCCCCGCCTGAGGCTGTTCTTCTTTGGAAGGTCTGCGGAGCGACCTTCGTTGGGCCTGCCCAGTGGGCTGTTCTTCCTGGGCAGGGGCAGGGGAGGGAGCCGATGTGGGTGGCTCTCTGCCACTGTGGGCAAGGGAGACAGCGATGGCCTGGAGCCCTTGCAAGATGTTATTTGCAAGGGTTTGGAATGAGGAGGCAAGTTGTTCTTGGCCCTGCCTGATCTCTGCCAGACCTTGGCAGAGTTGAGCAACACCTTGCTCAACACAGGTTCGGTGCTCAGTGAGCCGGACAGCTATCTGGCTTACCTCCCGGATGACCCCGTCTTGAAACCGATTTAGGCTCTCACCATACCTAGCGATTTCAAGCAGGATCTCCGGGATAGCAGAGGGTTGGGTGGGGGGGCCAGTAGGAACCTGCAGAGGTGGGATTTGTGGGCCCACACTGCCAGACTCACTAGGTCCCTCCACCTCAGCCTCAACCACATAACCGTCCTGTGACTCAAACGGATCACCCCCCTGTGCTGTGTTTTGTGGCAAGCAAATAGAAGAATGTGTGGGAAAAAAGTAGGATACAAAATTAGTTTATTATTATAAATACTGTCAAAATTACAGACAACTAAATGTGTAAACTTACCTTCCAAGTCATGTCCCGTCAGGATCTCAGGCAGGTCCGTGTCCATATGAGACACCCCTTGGCCCTCCTCATAACTGACACAGGGCATCGCCATCTCCTCCAAGTCAGTATACTCCACAGCGACAGGTGCTCCTCCACCTGTAGCCCTTGAGGCATTCCACTCCGCAGCCCTCTTTGCCTTCAGGCGGGATTTGAAGTCGGCCCACCTACATATGTATTGTGAAAGAGGGACAAAGTAGAGTCTTATTATTTGTCTAAGCTAATATATAGGACACGTGTTCTGCTTGTGTTTGCTAGACATAACATCACATGTAACTACATTTTTTAGTCAACTTAGCACACAAAAAGGACTGTCAATATGCACTTACCGTCGTCTCACTTCCTGTGATGTTCTGACGACAGAGCCAACTTCATTCACAGATTTTGTGATGTCTCTCCAGATTCGTTCTTTTGAAGCAGCCCCCATGTTTTTTGGCCCTCTATGGATTTTGGACATGGCCTGCGTGACCAAGACACGCAACTCCCTCTTAGTGAATGCAGGCTGTCTTTTCTTCCGTCTGGAGGTAGCCTGTGAGGTTTCTTGTTGTTCATCACCATCTTCCTCCTCACTAGCAGCTTCTGTCTGTTGTGTTTGTGTGGCTAAAGCCAATTCTCCCTCAGTTTGGTCACTTTGTGTGTGTGGCAGAGTATCCCCAGTCAATTGTTGTGGTTCAGAAGCAGACATTTGCAGAGTACTAGGTCCTGCCTCTTCAACATCCGCAGAGGCGTATTCCAGCATGCGGCGTTGGCAATCTATGCGTCTTTTGCGCAATGCCATCTCCTGCTCTGCAATGCGGTCCATCTCTGCTGCGATTTGCTCACGAGAAGCCATGTTTGTGATGAAGTGTGTACGGCCAGGTGTGTGCTTATATACCTACGTGCGAATCGTTAATTCACACAGCTGTACACTGTTATTCTGGTTAATGATTGCACTGCTTATTTAAGGGCCTACTTTGCACGCTGTGAGTGTAGGTAGTTTGGAGTTTCAGTTGTTTGTTGGCTTGTGCGTGAAGGTGCTTGTGGAATTTGCAGAGTGAGTAATTGTCTAGCATACCTTTGTCATTTTGTTTGCGTTTTGAATCTAGACAGTGTTGCATTTGTTATGCGTTTTTTCGTTTGTGAGTATTCTTGGTTGTTGTTTTTTTGGAGTTTTGTCAAAATTTTTAATTTAATTTTTTAGGTTTTAAATATTTTTAAAACATAACTATTTTGCTAGTCCATTTGTGAAAATAAACCTGTGCTTCTTTGTTTTGACTGTCATTTGTGTTCTCTTGTAGGTGTTTGCTTTTGGGAGAAATATCCCTGGTTTCATTTATTTTCTGGGTGTGCTACTGAACACCAAGTCTTTCTTTTTTTTGGAGCAGGTAAGTGCCCTTGGCCTGTGTTGGTGCCTGTTTAGTTTTAATGGTCTGTATGCTGTTTTTTGACTGTCATTTGTGTTCTCTTGTAGGTGTTTGCTTTTGGGAGAAATATCCCTGGTTTCATTTATTTTCTGGGTGTGCTACTGAACACCAAGTCTTTCTTTTTTTTGGAGCAGGTATGTGCCCTTGGCCTGTGTTGGTGCCTGTTTAGTTTTAATGGTCTGTATGCTGTTTTTTGACTGTCATTTGTGTTCTCTTGTAGGTGTTTGCTTTTGGGAGAAATATCCCTGGTTTCATTTATTTTCTGGGTGTGCTACTGAACACCAAGTCTGTCTTTTTTTTGGAGCAGGTAAGTGCCCTTGGCCTGTGTTTTGGTTTGCTGTTTGTGTTTCTTAAAAGTGTGGTGATTCTGTTTGTTTTCCATTTTGTCTCAAATAGAATTTTTGTTTCCCAGGATTGATCTGCAAAGTAGTGTTTGTGTTTCCTGGACTAGCTACTAAATGTTTTTTTTTTATTTTTGTTTGTTTTTTTAATTGGTGTTTGTGATGTATTTGATGCTCAGAAATGTTTTTTTTTTTATTTGTAAAATTAACATATTTTTTAAATTTTTTTTTTTATTAATTTCACATTTTGGCCATGAATTCAACACAGAAAAAATGTACGCTCCTGCAGTAAGTTTCCCCAACATTTTTTTCAACATTTATTGTTTGAATATTTTTTATAAGTTGTTTTTGTATTTTTCACCTCGTTTTTTTTCTTTTTCAAAAAAGTGTGTTATGTCAATATTTATTGCTGCAGAAGCCCTACCTCCCCAACCCACGCCAGCACTCCCACCCCAACCGCCAGCCCCACAACCACAGCCGGCTCCTCATCAACCAAGGCAACGGAGGCGTGCTAGGCCACCAATTTTCCGAACCCGTGTCCTACTTTTTGGTATGCCAGATGATGTGGTGGTGCGTAGATACAGGCTGCCACCACATCTAATCCTAGACACTCTCTCCATAATAGAGAGTGATCTGGAGTCTGAAATTCGGTATCCTACAGCAATACCACCATTGACACAATTCCTTGCAGTGTTACATTTTTTGGCTACAGCCTCATATCAGCATGTTGTGGGAGACCTGGTTGGCATGTCGCAGGGCCAGTTCAGTAAGGTCCTGCGGCGTGTCTGCCAGGCTTTCCTAAAGCGGGTGAAGCAATTCATTGATATGCCTTTGGATGTTGGTGCCCTAGATGTGGTGAAGCGGCAATTTGAGGAAGGTGGTAGTCGCTTCCCACATGTTATTGGGGTTGTGGATGGCACACATGTTGCTATTCAGCCACCAAGACATAATGAAGAAATTTATAGAAACAGGAAACTGTTTCATTCTCTGAATGTAATGGTTGTTTGTGGCCCATCCCTCCAGATCCTTTCCCTGAATGCAAAATTTACTGGAAGTTCACATGATGCATATGTCATTAGACAATCAGGGATATGGCAGAGATTAAGATCAAGTCAACGAGCAGACATGTGGTTATTGGGTGAGTTGTTGCTCAAATATTTTTAAATAAAAAAAGTAACTTGACAAATTTAATATTTCAAAATTTTGCCTTCTCTTCCAACAGGAGACCGTGGATATCCTTGCACCCCCTGGCTCATGACTCCTTACCGTAATCCCAGGCCAGGACCACAGATGGCATTTAACTCCGCGCTTACTGCCACTAGGCAGCTGGTGGAGCGCACAATTGGTGTCCTTAAAGGGCGGTTTCGTGTGCTCCACCGCACTGGTGGCGACATCATGTATTCGCCGGAGATGGCAAGTAAAATAGTGGTCCTGTGCGCAATACTACATAATATCGCGGTAAGGAGTAGTGTAGAGCTTCCTCAGGCAGAGGAATTGCCTGATGAGGAGCCAGGGGTTGTTCGACATTTCGGTGGGGGGAGTGTTACACGGAGGGGGAGCCAAGTGAGGGCAAGGATTGTTGCCGAATATTTCAGGTATAGTGTTTTGATATTTTCTAGTTTTATAAATTTTAAAACACAGTATGCTTATGTTTTTTTAACAATGATGACATTTTGTATGATATTGTAAAGTGAGTGTGTAAGGCTTTTGTTGTGTTGGAATGGGTAATTTTTGTTGGCGTCAAATTCCGCAAACACGTTAAGTTTACAATGTTTAGTTATAAAACCAAATAATGTAATGTTGCTAAATAGTGTCCTTATTTGTTTAATATCCTCAAATCCTGATTATGTAAACAAACACACAAACAAATGAGACTCAATGTTTCCCACTTTGTGACTGTCCAGCTGAATGATCACACGAACTGTGGTGAGTACACAGATATGTATAGTAATTTTAAATAAACTGTGTCTCTGTGTCTGTGTTTTTTTTTAAATTTTGTTTATGATAAATATTTGCTTCTGCGAATGCGTATTTCCGCTCGTGCGTAATAACACTCTGCTCTTCACAGCATTGCAAAGATCAATAAAGTTATTAGAAATGACAACATAGATTTTGGACCAATCACATGCTAACAGATACTATAAATATATGCCCAAATAAGGAAAACGCCATTGCCATGATGCGTGCAGCACCGTTCACCAGGCGGGAGCTCCGCGTGCTGGTTGCGGTGATGGACCGCCGCGTAGGCCGCGTTGGGCGCTTCATCCCCAATCGGGTGAAGCGCGAGGCCTACGCGGAGGTCCGCCGCCTGCTGCGGACTCGCGTCCGCAGCAGGCGGACAATCATACAACTTGAGAGGAGGTGGAGTGATCTCCGCAGGAGGACTCCCGATCTGTTGGCGGAGATCCGCCAGCAAATCCGAACTATGCATACACGAAGTAAGTTACATTACATAAGATTATTAGCATAAATTGTGCTAATGGGGTAAATTCCAAGTTGATTGCAGCAGGAATTTAGTGAACAATTGGGCTAAACCATGTGCACTGCAGGGGAAGCATATGTAACATGTGCAGAGAGAGTAAGATTTGGGTGGGGTGTGTTCAATCTGCAAAATAATTTGCAGTGTTAAAATAAAGCAGCCTGTATTTACCCTGCACAGAATAAAATAAGCCACCCAAATCTAACTCTCTCTGCACATGTTATATCTGCCTCCCCTGCAGTGCACATGGTTCTGGCCAATTGCAAACTATATTCCTGCTGTAATCCCCTTGGAATTACCCACAATTTACACTAAGTGGTAGGCTAATTGCAACCTTCAGTGTCCTTTTTTGGAAAATAGGACAGTGTGTGTGGTTAGGGCAAACAGTACTGACTGTAGCAAACTGTCAACAAACAAGTGCATGTTTTCAAGAAATAAGAACCAGCCAGGAAACTGTACACAAATACTTGATCAGTGCTGGCTATATAATAAGGTGCCTTGAATAGTGATCTGGTGATGTTGTCTAGACCAATCACTATGACTCAATGGACTAGATTAAGGAATGAGCTTCAAAGTAAAAGTTTGGACTCATTTTGTTTGCTGTGGCCAACATGAAGAGGATCTTAACATGTTTGCTTTTCTATTTTTATAAACACTGAATTTTACATGGAACAGAACATTGATAATTCAAAGTGTTTACTATGTAATTTCTCATGTAAACTAAATGTTGTCAATAATATCATTATAGGACAACAACAACGGCACAACTCTCCGCCCCCTTCCCCTTCCCAGTCCCCCTCCCCTTCTCACTCCCCCTCCCCTTCACAGTCCCCCTCCCCTTCCCAGTCCCACTCAGCTTCCCAGTCCCCCTCAGCTTCCCAGTCCCCCTCATCTTCCCAGTCCCCCTCATCTTCCCAGTCCCCATCAGCTTCCCAGTCCCCCTCAGCTTCCCTGGCCCACTCCACTTTCCACTCCCCTTCTCACCACACCTCTCCATCTCTTTCTGGGACCCCTTCTCCTCCTTCCCATACCCCTTCTCCTTCAACTTCTACATCACCATCTCAACCCCCCTCACCCTCTATTGCATTAACTTTCTCTCCGCCCCCCTCGCCCTCTCAATCAGACCCCCCCTCTGAAATTGCAGTCCAAATCCAGCCTCCTTCCCACATCCAGCCTCCTTCCCCAATCCCTCCTCCTTCCCCAATCCCTCCTCCTTCCCCAATCCCTCCTCCTTCCCCCATCCAGCCGCCTTCCCCCATCCAGCCAACATCCCCACCCAGTGAATGGGCAGAGGAAGCCCCTGAAGAGCGTTCAGGGAGTCTTCATGTTGCCGTGGAAAGTAAGTTTTTTAAAAAATTTTTACAAATTAATACCCACTTACACTTACAATGACAAAACATGCAGTGTTGTACTGTTTGAATTCTTGGGCCAAGGACAAATATTTGTGTTTTTCTTCATGGTGTACATGTTGCCTTTACATATTTGTGAGTGTCATTATATGTACAGTGTGTATGTGTGCAATGTTTTGTGTGTCCACTCTAGGTTGACACTCATTAGGTAGCCAGGGTTGCCAGGACAACAGGGTTTATATGTGTTAGATTTTCTGGTAAACAGTTAGACCTGAGTGGAGTTTAGTATGTTGTTGGTCTTTTACACTTGTGCCTGTGTAGTCTTAATATTTGCACTTACAAATCACATGCTTCACTTTGTTATGCAGCCTAATGACACACTGATTTGTGGTGTGAAAGTTACATTCACAAAATGACTAATTGTTCAAGTCAAACCTGTTTGCACTTATTTAGTAAGGGCAGCTTTCAGGGAGTGTGGGAATGCTATGATATGTTGGCCTTCTGAAGATGTTGATATGCAGTGTGATGAGGCAGGACCAAACCCCTTAAAAAATAAAAAAAATAAAAAGATGAGAATGAATGCCAACATGGTGTAACAGTGACGAAGATGGAAGTTATCTTTAACATGGGATGTCGCCCATAACAACCAATACAATTAATCTTTACAATTGGGGAACCACTTCTACAAGATAATAATCTTATTTTGGCTTGTTTGCTATGGGCGACGCTACATCTTAAAATGAACTCACATAGTAGTAAATGTAGCCCATGGTCAAGAAAACTGTAATAAGTAACAAAAAAAGCCTGAGCAGGCTTGTGTGTTTTTCTGCTAATGATTGTACCATAAAACAGCCATGATGTATCAACTTTGCCATTAAGCAGGCCTGTCCAAACTGCGCAACTGCAACTGTTGAGAAACTACACATCCCAGCATGCCCTGACACAGGTTTGGCATTCCCTGGCCCCAAAACTGAGTCAACGCATGCTGGTATATGTAGTTTCACACAAGCTTGAGGGATGCAGTTTGGACCTGCCTGCATTAAAGTGTGCTTTGTGCCTTGCTTGGATAATAAGCAATGTGAGTAAGTTAGTAATGTTTATGTTATCTCTTAATTTCAGATGTTGCCGTTGGAGATCCCACATCGTTGCAGGACATTGTTTCCAACATGAGGCTCCATCTCCAGGCCTTGTTGGGTCTTGTGGACGCAATGGAAAAATTTTGTTAATTTTGTGATTTAAAAAAAAAAAAAAAAAAAGGATATTATCATTATTACAGTAAAAAAAAAAAATAAACTACTAAATTTAAATACTTCAGCGGCTCTTTATTATTTATTAATGCAATAAAGGAACAGCAGATTGCAGAACAAACATTTTTTACCTTAAACATTTCAAACATCTAACGTAAGTTATTTTAAAACACCAAATAAAACATGTTATTGGCTAAATAAACATGCAAACACCTTCATTCACATACAAAAACTCTACTTTAATAAATTCTGAAAACACATTAGACCAAGCACATTGCAAACATCTATATTTATATTAAACATGTAAATAAAAGGAGGCTCTTTTATGGCTACAAAGTGCACTTCAGGTATTTAAACAAATACTTAATTGATCATGAACATTTCAAATCATTCACTAATTGGATTTGTTATTGAGGAGGGCTTGTGGACTTTTAATTGGAAGGTGTTAGTCCACTTAATAGTATAAAAACAAATTGTGCGGCGTTTCTCAGCAAAAGTGAGCACTTTAACTGAAAAATGTGTAAATCTACTACAAATTAGTATTTTTACGAAGAAGTATGTGTTAATGCGATGGGTTCGCATTGCTGCGAGGATTTTGCATTGCTGCGATGTCATTTGGCGTACGCCCACTTTGTGTAATAATGCGTGCGAATGAGCAAAAATACGTTGGGGGCGGATGTTCGCAAATTTAGTACATTAACGCAACTTTACTGATAGGTTGTGCGAACGAAAAACTTAGCGAACAACTCGGAATGAGGGCCATAATCCCTTCTAATATAAATAGATATGCTATTAGCAACAAAAAACACCAAAAAAAAACATGTTTTAAATTTTTTTTATTAGATTCCGCCAGCAAAGTGAGGCGGAATGAAATTTGAGAAATTACTGTCGAAAAGCACTGTTGTCAAATCAACATTCTTTAATTGAATATACTTTTGTCGAAAAGCCGCATTTTTACCATTGCAGACATGTTGAATTTGACAACTGTCGAATTTTAAAAAGTTGAATCTGAAAAGTCATTTTTTTTGTCGAAAAGTACTGTATTGCATTGTCGAATATTTTTTTTTGTGTCGAAAATGCCCCGTTTTTCGACATTTGTGGCAATTCGACCGCAATTGCATATACCCCCATGTCTCCATAATCCCAAAAATGTCAGTCTTCTTGGAAAGTGATTTGTTCCTTTGTAAGGGAAAGAGAACAAACGTTCTCCAACAACGGTTTCTCAATTTATTTTTCTTCTGGGAAGGGATTGTGGATTCGCAGGAATATCTGAGCATTTCTGTAATCAGAAAGCAGCGACTTTCTACAAATGTTTACGAATAATTCCAGTGATTTTGTCATTTTCTTCCAGTGATTTGGACCAATAATACCATTGATTAGAACAAATAATTCCAGTGATTTTGTCATTTTCTTCCAGTGATTTGGGCCAATAATACCATTGATTAGAACAAATAATTCCAGTGATTTTGGGGGTAATTCCAAGTTGATCGCAGCAGGAATTTTGTTAGCAGTTGGGCAAAACAATGTGCACTGCAGGGGAGGCAGATATAACATGTGCAGAGAGAGAGATTTGGGTTTGGTGAGTTCAATCTGCAATCTAAATTGCAGTATAAAAATAAAGCAGCCAGTATTTACCCTGCACAGAAACAAAATAACCCACCCAAATCTAACTCTCTCTGCAAATGTTATATCTGCCCCCCCCCCCCCCTGCAGTGCACATGGTTTTGCCCAACTGCTAAAAAATGTCCTGCTGCGATCAACTTGGAATTTCCTCCTTTGTCATTTTCTTCCAGTGATTTGGACCAATAATACCATTGATTAGAACAAATAATTCCAGTGATTTTGTCATTTTCTTCCAGTGATTTGGACCAATAATACCATTGATTAGAACGAATAATTCCAGTGATTTTGTCATTTTCTTCCAGTGATTTGGACCAATAATACCATTGATTAGAGTGACTAATTCCTGTGATATTGAGGTGTTTGTGTCGCTTAGCTTAGCCGTCCAGCGACCACAGTGCACCTCTTTTTCTCTTTTCTTTGCATCATGTGCTGTTTGGGGCCAATTTTTTTAAGTGCCATCCTTTTCTGACACTGCAGTGCCACTCCTAGATGGGCCAGGTGTTTGTGCCGCCCTCTTGGGTCGCTTTGCTTAGTCATCCAGCGACCTTGGTGCAAATTTTAGGACTAAAAATAGTATTGTGAGGTGTTCAGAATAGACTGGAAATGAGTGGAAATTGTGGTTATTGAGGTTAATAATACTATAGGATCAAAACTACCCCCAAATTCTATGATTGAAGCTGTTTTTGAGGGGTTTTGGAAAAAAAACACCCGAATCCAAAACACACCGGAATCCGACAAAAAAATTCAGGGAGGTTTTGCCAAAACGCGTCCGAATCCAAAACACGGCCGCGGAACCGAATCCAAAACCAAAACACAAAACCCGAAAAATGTCCGGTGCACATCTCTAACTGAAACTGGAGGGAAGCAGGTTCAGGGGAAATTTAAGGAAAAATTACTTCACAGAAAGAATAGTGGATAAGTGGAATAGCCTCCCATCAGATGTGGTAGAGGCTAAGACTGTAGAGCAATTTAAACATGTTTGGGATAGGCATATGAATATCCTTACAAAGAACTAAGGTTCAAAAAGGGTTGAGATTACCTAAAGGATAAAAAAAAGGGGCAGACTAGATGGGGCAAGTGGTTCTTATCTGCCATCAAATTCTATGTTTTTATGTTTTCTATGTTTAGATCGCTCACTTCACCGCTGTGTGAAGTGTGCGCCCCCCTCGCTTAGCACACCGCACTGTGTGCTGAGCAGGGGGAGAGATGTGTGCTGAGCAGTCTGTGCTAGATCGCTCAGCACACATCTCCGCGTGTGTACCCCCCTTAAAAGTGGAACAGTGGTTATAGTATATCAGTTTGTGTTCTGTGATTTGACTACTTAAAAACAAGAAGATTGTAAACCTTGAAAGGGGTCACAGGAAAGTGATAGTATAATGTTTGTAACACATAGGGGCATATTTCTCACAATCATCATCTGAGATGCGGATGGGTTGTGATAAAGTTAACAAAAATTGCATTGTGATAATTGAATACGTTGCAAGGATGTATCAAGTATTGAATGTAGGGACAGAGCTTGCAAGAAAGCTCAGTCCCTGCAATTCTGGTTACCGCAATTCTCAGGGTATTTTTTTAGTGAAAAACACGCCCACGGAGGTGTTCGCTAGCTTTTGCTGGCGATACCCCATAGAAGTCTCTGGGCTTCTCTCTGCAGCGCTGTGTAAAGTATCCAATCTAATCCCTCCCAGCATGCCCCGTGCCTGCCCCAGTCACCCTGCGTATGCGCAGACTGACTCCCGGGGCTGAATTCTGGAAGACAGGCTGCCTCAGGGGATCTCAGAGGACAGCTCTTATCGGAAGAGCTGTCCTCAGCAATGCTAATCACATATGTAAGTACATATGCGATTAGCTTCATGGCGATGGGCGGCGATGTCATTTAGTACATCACCGGCCGCCCTAGGTGATTGTACCTTATATGCCCCCACAACCGCCCACCTCCACTTACACTTACCTGCCTGATTATTGGTGAGCTCTCACCTCCTGTCAGCTGGTCGCTGGGCTCCTACTCTGTGACCCTGATCAGCTGTGCTGTAAACTGGCATCGGTTTACAGCACAGCTGATCTAGGTCACAGGGCAGGATCCCGGCGACCAGCTGACCAGAGGAGAGAGCTCACTGATCATCAGACCTCTGGGTGCATGTAAGTGTTGTTTTTTTTACACTGATCGGCTTGTGTTCTATTTAGACCACAAAGCTGATCATAGGGGCTCATCAAAGCAAAGCAAGTGAATAATAGGGACAGACAACCAGAGGTGTATCCAGGGTAGCACGAGCAGGGTGCTTGCCCTGGGTGCCATGACAGGTCTGAGAGAGGAGGGAGCAGCCGGCCAGGTCAGTGTACCCTGTGCAGCGTCTTTCAACGGTTTTTACTGAATGAAGAGCTCTGCCAGCCTCCCACTGCTCCGCCTCCGGTCTGTAGGGGTAGTCGGGGAGTGTGGAACTGGGTAGCCACACCCGATGTCATTGCCGGGCCAATAGGAGTATGTAAGGGTGGGGATGGGGAAGTAGCCCACGGAGCATCATGGGTGGGTGGGATGTCCAGATCCTGGAGGCTCTGCACCATGCGTCTGTATTTATTTATTTATTTTACATTTCTGCCATATCAACAGTTTGTGCCGCCGCGGGTCCCAGCGGGAGGGAGGGAAGGCAGCAGTCCTGCAGGTGTGACATCTCCACAAGTGTGGGTGAGTGACCTCGGCCGGAGATGTTTGCTGATTTGACGTGCAGAAGCAGCAGCCGCCGTGTCACACCACACAGCACACTGCCCTTTTCTCTCCTCACTTATGGCTCCACCTCCTCACACTGCTGCGAATGTAAGCTGCCGCAGGTTCCGACTCCCGCTCCTCCACGGCATCCCCCATGCATGGCTGCACTGACTGAGAGACTTCAGCAGAGCGGAACCGTAATTCCTTAAGGGCTCTACACACTGGCAGATAAAATGCACGATATGAACGTTCTCGCTCATTAATAAACGAGAACTCGTTCATATTGTATGCAGTGTGGAGGCACACGATATGTCACTTATGCATGCAGGCCAATATGGACGAGATTGTCCATATTAGTATGCAGTGCTATGGACCCGGGTGACGGGGGGAGTGAAGAAACTTCACTCCTCCCGTCAACTCCCCCTGCCGCCGGGTCGCCCGTCGGCCATATCCGCCGTCAGGCAGCTCGGCGGCGAATCGGTATGTGTGTAGGGCCCATTACTGCAAGTTGGTAATGTTACATTGCTCTCTGACCCTGCCCTCTCTCTCTGTCCCTACTGTCTCTGACCCTGCTCTCTCTCTCTCTCTCTCTGTCCCTACTGTCTGACTCTGCTCTCCCTCTCTCTCTCTCTCTCTCTCTCTGTCCCTGCTCTCTTTCTCTCTGTCCCTGCTGTCTTTCTCTGACCCTGCTCTCTTTCTCTCTCTCGGTCCCTGCTGTCTCTCCCTGACACTGCTTTCTCTCTCCGTCCCTGCTGTCTCTCTCGCTCTGTCCCTGCTGTCTCTCTCTCTGACTCTGCTGTCTCTCCCTAACCCTGATGTCTCTCTCTGACCCTGCTCTCTTTCTCTCTCTCGGTCCCTGCTGTCTCTCTCTGACCCTGCTTTCTCTCTCCGTCCCTGCTGTCTCTCTCGCTCTGTCCCTGCTGTCTATCTATCTGACTCTGCTGTCTCTCCCTGACCCTGATGTCTCTCTATGCCTGATGTCTCTCTCTCTCTATGCCTGATGTCTCTCTCTCTCTATGCCTGATGTCTCTCTCTGCTGTCTGTCTCTGACCCTGCTGTCTCTCTTACTCTGTACCTGCTGTCTCTCTCTATGCCTGATCTCTCTCTCTGTCCCTGCTCTCTCTGGTCCTACTGTCTCTCTCTGTCCCTGTCTGCCACTCTATATCCCTGCTATCTCTCTCTGTCCCTGCTGTCTCTCTCTGTCCCCACTGCCTCTCTCTCTCTGTCCCCACCAAAGACGTAAGTAGGGTGGGGCGAGCAGCTCTTCCTCCCAATGTCTTTTAATGAATTAAATCCGCCCCTTGTGATGACATCAACGCGTGTTAAGCTGTGTCAGGGGAAGAAGAACTTCGGTGGAGCTGCATACCCACAGAATGGAGGTCACCACACAGTCTGGCGACTGCTGACAGCTGCCTGTCCCTGGCGGAGGTGAGCGATCCAGTCACAGAAGCCTTAGATTTCAGCTGAGTATATTTTTTTATCCGGCTTTTTTAATGTATTATTTTCTCTGCTCTTCCTCTTCCACCCATGTCCTCTGCTTTGTTCCTGGTCATCCCACAGCCTGTCATGACACTCCCACTAACCCCACTCACAGCCTGTCACCCCATATCCACTACCCCCACTTACAGCCTGTCACCCCGAACCCACTACACCCCCTTCTCGCTCACAGCCTGTCGCCCCACTCCCATTGACCCCAATCAGAGCCTGTCACCCCATTCCCAGCACCCCCACTCGCAGCCTGTCACCCCACACCCATTGTCACCACTAATAGCTGCCTCTCTCTCTCTGTCCCTACTGTATGTTCCTCCTGCATTTGTCCGTATTGTATGTTACTGCTGCCTCTGTGTCCCTACATCCCTGCTGCTTCTGTCCATACTTTCCTGCGCCCTCTCCTCTGTCCATACATCCCTGCTGCATCTCTTTCTCTGTCCCTATGTCCCTGCTTCCTCTCTCTCTCTCTGTCCATATTGCCTGCTGCCTCTCTGTCCATACATCCCTGCTGCCTCTCTCTGTCCATACATCCCTGCTGCCTCTCTTTCTGTCCCTACGTCCCTCTCGTCACTACATCCCTGTTCCCTCTGTCCCTACATCCCTGCACCCTCTTTCTCTCTGTCCCTGTTACCGCTCTATCTCTGTCTCTATGTTCCTGCTGCCTCTCTCTCTGTCCCTACATCCCTGCTGCCTCTCTCTCTGTCCCTACGTCCCTGCTGCCTCTCTCTCTGTCCCTACGTACCTAGTGTCTCAGTCCCTGCTGCCTCTCTCTGTCCCTATGTCTCTGCTGTCTGTCTCTGTTCCTACATCAGTGCTGTCTCTCCCTGTCTCAACGTTACTGCTGTCTCTCTGTCCTTGCATCTCTGCTCTCTCTCTCCATATGCCCTGCTGCCTCTGTCCCTACTGTATGTTCCTGCTACTTCTTGTCCCTACATCTCTGCTGCTTCTATCCCTACATCCCTGCTGCCTCTCTCACTCTGTCCCTATGTCCCTGCTTCCTCTCTCTCTCTGTCTTTACGTCCCTGGTGCCTCTGTCCCTGCTGCCTCCCTCTGTCCCTACGTCCCTGGTGTCTCTGTCCCTGTTGCCTCTCTCTCTGTCCCTACATCCCTGCTGCCTTTGTTCCTAATGTATGTTACTGCTGTCTCTCTCTGTCCCTGATGCTACTCTGTATCCCTGCTGCTATGTCGCTGCTGTCACTCTTTGTCTGTGTCCCTGCTATCACTCTGTGTCCCTGCTGCCTCTTTTTCTGTCTCTATGCCCCTGCTGTCCACTCTCTCCATCTCAGTGGCGGATTTAGCGGGGGGCGATTAGGGTGAACGCCCCCCCCCTACATATACCGGCACCGGGATGGAGGCCGGGTCCCGGCGCGGTATTGGGAACGGGGTGGAGAGCGGTGCAGCGCGGCGGGGTATGAGGAGAGAGAGGAGCGTCCTGACGCGCATACAGCAACCTCTGTTCTGACCACGCCCCCTCCTTCCTGTACGCGCGTCAGGACGCTGTCTCTCTCTGTCTTCGTCCTCCGCCGCGCTGCACCGCTCTGCACCCCGTTCCCAATACCGCGGCGCTACCCGGCCTCCATCTATGAGGTGGGAGTGTGTGTGAGTGTGTGAGTGTGAGTGTGTGTGTGTGTGTGTGTGTGTGTGTGTGTGTGTGTGTCTCCCATTTCTCCCCCCCCCTCTTCTTCCTGCATTATTTTTGCTGAATTTTGCCTCATTCTGTGTGCTATGTCATTTTTGCCTCATACTGTGCTATAATGTGATTTTTCCCTCATTCTGCGTGCTATCATGTGAATTTTGCCTCATTCTGCGTGCTATAATGTCAATTTCGGCTCATTCTGCGTGCTATCATGTGAATTTTGCCTCGTTCTGCGTGCTACCATGTGAATTTTGCCTCATTCTGCGTGCTATAATGTCAATTTCGGCTCAATCTGCGTGCTATCATGTGAATTTTGCCTCATTCTGCGTGCTATCATGTGAATTTTGCCTCATTCTGCGTGCTATAATGTACATTTCGGCTCATTCTGCGTGCTATCATGTGAATTTTGCCTCATTCTGCGTGCCATAATGTCAATTTCGGCTCATTCTGCGTGCTATTGTTATGATTCCAGCACTCTGGTCAGAGGAGATCTTATGGCAAGGACCGGAGCACTGGAACGGAATGCTGGGGAAGGGAGCAGGACAGGAAAATAGCCCCTGGCGCCCTAACTCTGTTGTCTCACCCGTGTTGTCAGAAATCCCCTGCGAGACTATGGTTTCTTGAGCCCTTGGCAGCCGCGTTTGAAGAGCGGATTATGTCTGCCCAACTTCGATGCCCCCCGGTCTTAATGAGAGACAAAGGGAAACCCGAGACAGGGTGATAACAAGAGGCCCTCTAACTAAACAACCAGGCCAGGGGCTAAGCAAACTCAAAACTATAATATGTGCGGAGAAACCGCCAGGGAAAAGGACAACCAAAATATCCACTTGTCCAATTCTCCTACCCAGCACCGCCGAGTACCAGAGAGGACTTGTGGAAGTGGAACCCTCCGCAAATGCTCCAAATACAAAATATAAAAGGTAAAGCGGCTGAGCCGCAACACACGGCTGAGCCGCAACACACGGCAGAGCCACAACTCACGAACACCACTGGATATAAAACGGTGATCAGTCAGGACTCCAGGGAACCAAACGACCTCTTGGGATAAGATGACCACTCCCGAATACCGGACTTCTGAGGACTGGAATGACCGGATACAGCAGGACTGGAAACAGACTCTCAGCAAACAAAGGCAGCATGCAGGAAGCTATTACCGGCGTCTGTGAGAAGCCCTGGGAGTGTATTTAACAAGGAGTCCTCCAATCAGCTGCTAAAGGCTGATTAGAATAAATGCCGTGCAGCTGCCTTGCTGCACGGCCAGAGAGCAGGTGAATATCTTAATTTCCTAAAGCCTAGCAACGGGGAACGCGGTCCGCCAGTGGCGTCCCCGTTGCTAGGGTCCGTGCGGCTCAGCGCGCCCGGCGTCTAGCTTTGCTAGGGAGCCGGCGGCTGTACGCGCACGGCGTCTCTAGTTGCTAGGCGCCGGGCCGCGCAGACAAGCGGACCCCGGCGCCTAACAGTACCCCCCCCCCCTTGAGGAGGGGTCAAGGAACCCCTAAAGCCAGGTTTCTGAGGAAATTCCCGAAAAAATGCCCTCTTGAGCCTCGGGGCATGAAGATCCTTATCCAGGACCCAAGACCTTTCCTCCGGACCATAGCCTTTCCAGTGAACTAGAAAATACAGTCGACCCCGGGACAATTTGGAATCGAGAACCTTCTCTACCAAGAACTCCTGTTGTCCCTGTACATCCACTGGAGATCTACCCTGAGAGATATTCCGAGGAAATCTACTGGAAGAAACGTATTGTTTCAACAGGGAACAATGAAACGTATTTCCAATCCTGAGAGATCTTGGTAAACGTAACCGAAAGGCAACTGGGTTGACTCTTTTAATAATAAGAAATGGCCCAATAAATTTGGGTCCCAGTCTAGCCGAGGATTGTCGAAGCCTGATGTTGCGAGTCGACAGCCACACCCTATCTCCCACCTTAAAAGTGCAAGGACGTCGGAGCCTGTCAGAAAATTTCTTCTCTCGAAAGGCCGCTTTTCTAAGAGCAAGGTGCACCTTTTTCCAAATGGCTCTAAGATGGGAGGTTAAGGTTAGCGAGGAGACTGAGGAATGATGAAAAAAAGAATTAGCTCTGGGGTGAAAACCAAAAACTGAAAAGAATGGAGACTCTTTAGTGGAGGAATGACAAGAATTATTGTAAGCAAATTCAGCCAACGGAAGAAACTCGGACCAATCATTCTGGAGTTTGGCTGAATACAAGCGCAAATATTGTTTCAATGATTGGTTAACTCGTTCGGTTTGCCCGTTGGATTGTGGGTGGTAACCGGATGTTAACGACAATTTCATCTTCAATGAGGCACAAAAACATTTCCAGAATTGTGCGATGAATTGTGGACCCCGATCAGAAACAATATCAGTAGGCTACCCATGAAGCCTGAATACATGGTGGAGAAACAAAACTGCCAACCCTTGGGCAGAAGGCAATCGGGGAAGGGCAATAAAATGAGCCATTTTACTAAAACGGTCCACTACCACCCACCCATATGACTCGGAATCCGGCTGAAAGGGGAAGGTCAACCACAAAATCCATGGAAATATGAGACCACGGCCTGAGAGGAACATTTAAGGGCATAAGTTGCCCGATGGGCAAGGAACGGGGAACCTTATGCTGTGCACAAACCTGACATGAATAAACAAATTCCTTGACGTCTTTAGAAAGACCAGGCCACCATACTGAGCGAGAGACTAACTCCAATGTCTTAGAGACTCCTGGATGCCCTGAAACTTTGTTATCATGGAATTCCGTTAAAACAGTAGCTCTCAAAAACTCAGGGACGTAAAGACGACCAGCAGGAGTAATTCTAGGAGCTTGGTGTTGAAGCTGTTTTAACTGGGTAAATAAATCTTGTGTGAGGCACGCCCAGATGACCGAAGATGGAAGTATGGGGGTAACAGGATTGTTATTGTGTACCGGAAGAAAGCTACGTGACAGGGCATCAGCCTTAGTATTCTTGGAACCAGGCCTGAAAGTGATTATAAATTTGAAACGCGTAAAAAATAATGCCCAACGTGCCTGCCGGGCATTAAGCCGCTTAGCCGATTCAATGTATTGCAGGTTCTTATGGTCAGTCAATACCGAAACAGTATGTTTTGCTCCCTCCAGCCAATGCCTCCACTCCTCGAAAGCCCACTTTACCGCCAGTAACTCCCGATTACCAACGTCATAGTTGGATTCAGCGGAGGAGAATTTCCTGGACATAAAGGCACAAGGATGTAACTCCAGAGACTCCGGATCCTTTTGAGAAAGGATAGCCCCCACTCCAACCTCCGAGGCATCAACCTCCACCACAAAGGGCAATTCCGGATTAGGATGTCTGAGGACTGGAGCCGAGACAAAGGCTTGTTTCAAGGCCCGGAAGGACAACTCAGCTTCACGCGACCAGTTGGTAGGAGCCGCTCCTTTCTTTGTCAGAGCTACAATGGGAGCAACCAGGTCAGAAAAAGAATGAATGAACCTCCTATAATAATTCGCAAACCCTAAAAAGCGCTGAATTGCTTTTAAATTGGTGGGTTGCGCCCAACTAAGGATGGCCTGGAGTTTCTTTGGTTCCATGGAAAATCCCTGAGGGGAAATTATGTACCCTAAAAAAGATACTTCCGTGACATGAAACTCACACTTCTCCAGCTTGGCATATAAATGATTCTCACGTAACTTTTGAAGAACCAGACGCACCTGGGTAACATGTTGTTCCATTGATTCAGAAAAAATCAGGATGTCGTCTAAGTAAACGACCACAAATTTCCCTAGGAAGTCACGGAGCACATCGTTAATGAGGTCTTGAAAAACTGCCGGAGCATTGGACAGGCCGAACGGCATCACCAGGTATTCGTAGTGACCCGACTGAGTACTGAAGGCCGTTTTCCACTCATCTCCAGATTTAATTCGGATGAGGTTGTACGCTCCTCTAAGGTCAATTTTAGAAAAAATCACAGCAGAACGTAACTGATCAAAGAGTACAGAAATCAACGGCAAAGGATAGGTGTTTTTAACTGAGATCTTATTCAGGGCTTTAAAATTAATGCAAGGTCTAAGCGAGCCATCCTTTTTCTCCACAAAGAAGAAGCCTGCACTTAAAGGAGATTTTGATGGTCTAATAAATCCTTTCTCAAGGCTCTCCTTTACATAATCATTCATAGCCGCAGTTTCTGGCCCGGATAATGCATATAATCTTCCCTTTGGCAATGCGGCACCAGGAATTAACTCAATAGCACAATCATAAGGCCGATGGGGAGGCAGAATGTCCGCATTGCCTTTGGAGAAAACATCAGCAAACTCCTGGTATTCCACCGGAATGAGTTCTGGAATGATAGCTGCTACTCTGACTGGAAACGTGATACATTCCTTATCACAAAAAGTACCCCATTGTGAAATCTCCCCCGACCGCCAATCAATGGTGGGATTATGAAAGGCCAGCCAAGGGTGACCTAGAACAACTGGAACTGCTGGGCAATGTGTAAGAAAGAACTCGATTTTCTCGGAATGTAGAGCTCCTACTGTAAGTAGTACAGGGGGTGTATGGAGAGAAATAATCCCATTAGACAGCGGACTCCCATCTAAGCCATGCATGGTGACACACCTACCCAAAGGTAACTGAGGAATGCCTAAGGCCTTAGCCCAAGTTAAATCCATAAAGTTTCCTGCAGCTCCACTGTCAACAAAAGCCGACACCGAAGAACTGAGGCTGCCAAAGGAAACTTTAACTGGGACTAAAAGGGAGTTATTCGAGGAGATAAGCTGCAGACCTAGGTGAACCCCCTCACAATTCACCTGGTCAAAGCGTTTCCCGACTTGTTCGGACAATTACGAGCAAAATGTCCCTTACCCCCACAGTACAGACAAAGACCAGAATTTTGCCTTCTGGCTCTTTCTTCAGGAGACAGCCGGGAGAGACCCATCTGCATGGGCTCCTCTACGTCTTCAGGAATGGAATATACACACGGACTTGACCTTACAGGTGCTCCTTTTTCAGCCCTCCGCTCTCTGAGACGACGATTAATCTTAATAGAAAGCTCCATGAGTTTATCGAGAGTCTCAGGAGCGGGGTACTGAAGGAGACTGTCTTTTTTATAGACTCTGATAAGCCGAGGCGAAACTGACTGCGCAGGGCTGGGTCATTCCAGCCACAGTCGTTCGACCAACGGCGAAACTCCGTACAATAAACCTCCGCAGGATTTCTACCCTGTCTGAGAGCGCGCAACTGACTTTCAGCGGACGCCTCTCTATCAGGGTCATCATACAAGAGCCCTAAAGACTCAAAAAAAGCGTCAACTGACAACAATGCCGGATCCTCTGCTCTTAAACCAAATGCCCAGGTCTGAGGATCCCCCTGGAGCAAAGAAATAATAATCCCGACCCGCTGAGATTCAGTACCCGAGGAAGTCGGTCTTAAACGAAAATAAAGTTTACAGGATTCTTTAAAATTAAACTCTTTTCTATCACCAGAAAAACGGTCAGGCAAATGCATCTTTGGTTCAGGGACTACCCTTGGGGAAGCTCGCAAAAGATCTTCCTGCGACTTCACCCGAAGAGAGAGATCCTGAACCATCTGAGTAAGTTCTTGAATCTGGCTGACTAAGAGCTGACCAGGATTTGGCCCTAAACCTGTTGGATTCATGAGGCCGATAAACTCTCACAAAACTGAATGAGAAAAAATTAAACCCCGTTTAATTTTAAGTTTTGGTATGGCCGGTAATAATGTTATGATTCCAGCACTCTGGTCAGAGGAGATCCTATGGCAAGGACCGGAGCACTGGAACGGAATGCTGGGGAAGGGAGTAGGACAGGAAAATAGCCCCTGGCGCCCTAACTCTGTTGTCTCACCCGTGTTGTCAGAAATCCCCTGCGAGACTATGGTTTCTTGAGCCCTTGGCAGCCGCGTTTGAAGGGCGGATTATGTCTGCCCAACTTCGATGCCCCCCGGTCTTAATGAGAGACAAAGGGAAACCCGAGACAGGGTGATAACAAGAGGCCTTCTAACTAAACAACCAGGCCAGGGGCTAAGCAAACTCAAAACTATAATATGTGCGGAGAAACCGCCAGGGAAAAGGACAACCAAAATATCCACTTGTCCAATTCTCCTACCCGGCACCGCCGAGTACCAGAGAGGACTTGTGGAAGCGGAATCCTCCGCAAATGCTCCAAATACAAAATATAAAAGGTAAAGAGGCTGAGCCGCAACACACGGCAGAGCCGCAACTCACGAACACCACTGGATATAAAACGGTGATCAGTCAGGACTCCAGGGAACCAAACGACCTCTTGGGATGAGATGACAACTCCCGAATACCGGACTTCTGAGGACTGGAATGACCGGATACAGCAGGACTGGAAACAGACTCTCAGCAAACAAAGGCAGCATGCAGGAAGCTATTACCGGCGTCTGTGAGAAGCCCTGGGAGTGTATTTAACAAGGAGTCCTCCAATCAGCTGCTAAAGGCTGATTAGAATAAATGCCGTGCAGCTGCCTTGCTGCACGGCCAGAGAGCAGGTGAATATCTTAATTTCCTAAAGCCTAGCAACGGGGAACGCGGTCCGCCAGTGGCGTCCCCGTTGCTAGGGTCCGTGCGGCTCAGCGCGCCCGGCGTCTAGCGTTGATAGGGAGCCGGCGGCTGTACGCGCACGGCGTCTCTAGTTGCTAGGCGCCGGGCCGCGCAGACAAGCGGACCCCGGCGCCTAACAGCTATCATGTGAATTTTGCCTCATTCTGCGTGCTATCATGTGAATTTTGCCTCATTCTGCGTGCTATAATGTAAATTTCGGCTCATTCTGCGTGCTATCATGTGAATTTTGCCTCATTCTGCGTGCTATCATGTCATTTTTGCCTCATACAGTGTGCTATAATGTGATTTTTCCCTCATTCTGCGTGCTATCATGTGAATTTTGCCTCATTCTGCGTGCTATAATGTCAATTTCGGCTCATTCTGCGTGCTATCATGTGAATTTTGCCTCATTCTGCGTGCTATAATGTCAATTTCGGCTCATTCTGCGTGCTATCATGTGAATTTTGCCTCATTCTGCGTGCTATCATGTCATTTTTGCCTCATACAGTGTGCTATAATGTGATTTTCCCTCATTCTGCGTGCTATCATTTGAATTTTGCCTCATTCTACGTGCTATAATGTCAATTTCGGCTCATTCTGCGTGCTATAACGTCATTTTTGCCTCATACAGTGTGCTATAATGTGATTTTTCCCTCATTCTGCGTGCTATCATGTGAATTTTCCCTCATTCTGCGTGCTGTCATGTGAATTTCGGCTCATTCAGTGTGCTACAATGTGAATTTCGGCTCATTCAGTGTGCTATAATGTGAATTTCGGCTCATTCAGTGTGCTCCAATGTAAATTTCGGCTCATTCAGTGTGCTATGATGTGAATTTCGGCTCATTCAGTGTGCTACAATGTAAATTTCGGCTCATTCAGTGTGCTACAATGTGAATTTCGGCTCATTCAGTGTGCTATGATGTGAATTTCGGCTCATTCAGTGTGCTACAATGTGAATTTCGGCTCATTCAGTGTGCTATAATGTGAATTTCGGATCATACTGTGTGCTATAATGTGAATTTTAGCTCATTCTGTGTGCTATAATGTGAATTTCGGCTCATACAGTGTGCTACAATGTGAATTTCGGCTCATTCAGTGTGCTATGATGTGAATTTCGGCTCATTCAGTGTGCTACAATGTGAATTTCGGCTCATTCAGTGTGCTATAATGTGAATTTCGGATCATACTGTGTGCTATAATGTGAATTTTAGCTCATTCTGTGTGCTATAATGTGAATTTCGGCTCATACAGTGTGCTACAATGTGAATTTCGGCTCATTCAGTGTGCTATGATGTGAATTTCAGCTCATACAGTGTGCTATAATATGAATGACGGCTCATTCAGTGTGCTATAATGTGAATTTCGGCTCATTCTGTGTGCTGTAGAAACAGAATTTGTCGGCAGATAAGAACCACTTGGCCCATCTAGTCTGCCCCTTTTTTTTTTTTTTTACATTATTTTTATCTCTAACCTTATCTGATCCTTATTTCTTTGTAAGAATATCCTTATGTCTATCCCATGCATGTTTAAATTGCCCTACTGTCTTATCCTCTACCACCCCTGATGGAAGGAATGGCGATTCGCCAGTCTGTATCACCAGTGCACAGGGTTCTCTCCACTAACTGGCAACATTTTATTAGTAATGGCAACAATAGGAAATTTTAGAAGTGAACGGGAAGGGCATTACTAAGTGGGAGGGGCTATGATTAGGGGGAGGAGTCGTCATTCTTAAACCGCCCCCCCTAAAAGTTAAGTCTAGATCCGCCACTGCTCCGTCTCTGTGTCCCTGCTGACACTCTGTCTCCCTGCTGCCACTCTTTCTGTCTCTATGCCCCTGCTGTCACTCTCTCCGTCTCTGTGTCCCTGCTGACACTCTGTCTCCCTGCTAGCACTCTTTCTGTCTCTATGCCCCTGCTGTCACTCTCTCCATCTCTGTGTCCCTGCTGACACTCTCTCTCCCTGCTAGCACTTTTTGTGTCTTGGTACCTGCTGCCACTCTCTCTGTGTCTGGATCTCTGGTGCCACACTCTCTCTCTCACTCTGGGTCCTCTCATCTTGCTCCAAAAAGCCTAGTTACGCCTCTGCAGACAACATACAGTGCAAAGAAGAGACATAGCAGCGGGGGGCGGAGGCAGCGCTGGGAGAGAAGCTCTTCTCCGCGCTGCCTCTCCCTATATAGTGAACGGGTCCCGGGTCACATCGACCCGGGAAACCGTTCACACTGCCACTGACCCAGTATTCAACCCAGGAATAACACTGGTTTATTCCCAGGTTGAATTACCGGGTCAGGCGACCCGGGAATTCTGCCATGGCCCTTTCACACCGCACGCTGACCTGTGTCGACCCGGGTCGATATAGAGTTATTTGTGCAGTGTGAATGGGGTATAACAAAGCTGATCCATTGCTGCAGGTCCATTGACTAAGTCTGCTTGTCTGGATACACGGATGGAGGGTTAATGTAGATCTGTTTTGAGGAGGCAGGGGGGCTATAAGGGTATGTATATGCTCTGTATAGTGTTGGTTATATAGCTAGTTATGTATATGTTATGCAGGTTGCTATGTACTATTAATTATGTATATGCTATGTGCATTCTATGTATACTTGGGTATTTATATGTTATGTCCATTCTGTGTTTAGTTTTGTATATAGTATGTGTATGCTATGTTTAGTTGTCAATGTATCTGCTATGCACATGCTGTGGGTGGGATGTACTAAACTGAAAATGCGGAAAAAACCCTGTTTTCAGGGTTTTTACCAAATTTTCATATGTACTTACCTGCATGAGCCGGGTGTCCACCATGCAGGGTAACGCCAGCTTTCGCTAGCGTTATCCTGTAGAAGCCTATGGGGCTTCTTCAGCAATGCCATGTGGGAGGGTTCTCTCACTGAACTCTCCCAGCATCCCCCACGGCCGCCGCCTGTCTGCGCATGTGCAGACGGACTCCCGGGTCATAGATTCGAAAATTCAGGAGCCGCAGTGAATCATAAAGAACAGCTCTTTTTTGGGAGAGCTGTCCTTTGCGATACTAATCACATATGTTAGTACATATGCGATTAGTATCAATGCGGTAGGTGACGGGATGTACCATGATCCTTTGGTAAAACCTGCCCTGTGTCAGGTTTTTTAGGGGTATGCCATGTATATGCTATGTATTGTTGGTTATTTATAGGCTATGTGTAGTTGATTATGTATATGCTATTTATGGAGATTTGTCTTGGGGGTATTCTGTACTGAGGGGGGCTATTCTGTAATAGGGGGAGGAAGGTTATTTAATGCTAAGCTGCTTAAACAATGTGGACTGTGTGATGCAAAAGTTCACAAACTTGCTTGAATCACAGTGCATTAGAATATCAGGCTTTTTTTCTTGGCACCCCTTGTCCAAAATTTTCTTATTGATAATTTGACAAATATTAAGTTAGGTAAATTGCGCTTACATGATATCCTTAGTTCAGTTATGTGGTGGTGTACAGAGTTGTGCTTCTCATTGTCTGCATGTTTTATGATTGGCAGCCACTATCACTGGTTTTGCCTATCACTGTTTTGGTCCTGGACCACATCCCGTGACACCCCTGCTTGTGCCCCATGAGGACCCAGCTTGAGAACCACTGTGACAGAATATAGCATAAAGTAGCTATAATTTCCTTACAATTTATTTAGTGAGTGTACAGAGGATTAAATGTCACCCCAGTTTTAAATTCTTAATTACTTCTGTCTGCTACAACACAATACTTTCTAAACTTTTTAATGTGTTACATCCAGCTGATATAACATGTTCTGCCTTTTGTTGGTGTAACTCCATGTACATTACAAGTATTAATCCCGCCTACTTTGGTATTGGTTCCACCTACAGTTGATTCGGTGCCGCCCACATGAGGCCACTTTTCGAAATTTTTCCAGGGCCACTTTTGATTCCTAATCCGCCCCTGCACACAAGTATATATTTTAAGATCACAGTGTGAATGTGACATCATTAATATACATGTGATAAGAAGAAGTCTATAACTTCACAAATATAGGGGCAGATGTATTAACCTGTAGAAGGCATAAGGAAGTGATAAACCAGTGATATGTGCAAGGTGATAAAGGCACCAGCCAATTAGATCCTAACTGTTAATTTACATATTGGAGCTGATTGGCCGGTGTGTTTATCACCTTGCACTTATCACTGGTTTATCACTTCCTTATGCCTTCTCCAGGTTAATACATCTTCCCCCTAGTTTCATCCCAAAATCTTTGATTCTTTACAGTTTACTGTTGTAGTGATCATTACAACCAATCACTAAAACAGTACTGAAGCTGCAGCACTGAAAAATCACTGGGAAAATGGTGCGGCACAGTGTCAGGGAGAGAGAGAGAGAGAGAAAGAGAGGAACGAGAGAGAGAGAGAGTGTGTTAGGGAGAAACAGTGAAACAGTGGGGAGAGTCGAGAGAGGGAGAAGTAGCGAGCAGGAGATACACTACTTGACAACAGCACAGGATGTGGATGGAGGCATAGACGGGCAGACAGATGGATGGGGGCATGGACTGTGGGGGGGCATGGGCGGACCGACGGACAGAGCACCATATGAGGGTATGGACGGGCGGGAGTGGGCATAGACGGACAGACGGACAGATAGAGAACCATACGAGGGTATAGAGGAACAGATGGGAGGGGTCATAGATGGACGGACAGGGACATGAGTGGACAGACGGACAGACAGAGCACCATGTAGGGGCATAGATGGACTGGTGGATGGACAGGAAGGGGCATAGATGGACGGATGAGAGGGGGCATAGACAGACGTACGAGAGGGGGCATAGACGAACAAATGAGAGGGGGCATAGCTGGACAGACATGGCCAGCCCCTCTAACTATACAGAGTGCAGGGAAAGCAGCTGTTATATGGCTTGGTGGCTTGTGGGGGCTCCGAAGGCAATCCCATTGCACGCAGAGCCGGCCATAGGTATAGGCAAACTAGGCAATTGCCTAGGGCATTTGATATGCCTAGGGGCATCAGCAGCTTCTGCTGATTAAAATGATATGCGGCATGCCTATATTCTGTGTGTACCATTTCATATGCAGATACAGCCACAGTCTCACACAGTATATAGGCATGCTGCATATCATTTTAATCAGCAGAAGCTGCTTGTGCATCCTAGCCACATAGCAATGCAAATAAGATGCATTTTCATTAAAAAAGGTGCCCAACGTTATCATTGAGGCAAGATTTATGAGGACACATCTGTATCCAAGCAGAGGCAGAGGTCACAGTGTTAGTGGCAGTGTGAGTGCTGTGTGCATGTGAGTAGGTTGGTTGTGCAGTAGTGTTCGGAATATGTGTAAGGAGCATTATGTGTGTTATGTAAAAATGCATTAATAATGTGCAACATATGTGTAAGGGGCAGTATGTGTGTCATTATGTGTATAAGGGTATTAATAATGTGCGGCATATGTGTAATAGGGTAGTGCTGTATGTGTGTCATTATGTGTATAGGGGCACTAATAATGTGCAGCAAATGTGTAGGGGGCACTATGTGTGTCATTATGTGTATAAGGGCATTTATAATGTGCGGCATATGTGTAAGGGACATTATGTGTAAAAGGGCATTAATAAAGGTTGTCATAATGTGTAAGGCGCATTATGTTTATAAGGACATTAATAATGTCTCATATGTGTAAGGGGCATTACTGTGTGGAATTGTGTATAAATGCATTACTAATGTGTGGCATTATGTGTATAAGGTGCTCTACTATGTGGCGTTGCATATAGAAAGGGCACTACTGTGTCGTCTAATGTGAATAAAGAGCAATAGGGTGTGGTGTAATGTGAATAAGGAGCAATTCAGTGTGATGTAATGTGAATAAGGGGCTCTACTGTGAGGAGTAACGTTTATAAGGTAAAGTGATACTACTGTGGGATGTAATATGAATTATGGACACTGTCGCATGATCAAATGTGAATAAAGTTGCAGTACTGTGTGGCGTAATTGGAATTGGGGGTACTATTGTGTGGCCATGCCCCATCTCATCAAGAACACACCCCTTTTTGGGCTGTGCGCCAAATGTGCGAACTGTTTCTATTTAAAGTATAGGGGATACAAGGACTGCTATGGGTGAGGGGTGATGGTGCTGGGAAAGAGGTGCAAGGTCAGAGGCGGAACCAGCGATGGTGCTAGGGGGCACCAGCCAAAATCTTGCCTAGGGCATCATATTGGTTAGGGCCGGCTCTGATTGCACGCTCTATAATTTTTAATTATTATTATTTATTATTATATATTTTTTCTTCATTTATTTATTTATTTGTAATCACTGCTGCCTCGCTAGGGTCGGAGCACGGCAGTGTACCTACAGGGAGTTAGGAGGGAGGCAGGAGGCAAAGACGCCTGTTCTACAATATACTGAAGCATGGCTGCACCTGCAGAAGCTGATGGACGCGCACTGATTGTGCTTATACAGTGCCACATCCGTCAGCCTCTGGATTCTGCAGAACAAGCGGCTCCACTTCCCTCCCTGTAAGTACACTGCCGGGCTCTGAACCTGGCCCGGCAGCAGTGATGCCAAATAATAGATGAAGAAAAATATATTTTTAGAGGGTGCAGTGGAGTTGTTGTTGGGGCCCCCCAAGCCGCTGGGCCGTTTAGCAGTTGCATCCCCTGCACCCTCTATAGTTATGCCACTGATTATAGTACACTAATATCCCTTTTCCACTATCTCTAAAAACACGGGTAAATGCGCAGGGGCGCGCATTTACCCGTGTTTTTTTCTAGTGGAAATGCGCCCCCCTGAAATTTCTCAGATCAAGTGATCCAGGAATCCTACCCGGGTAGCTTGCCGGGTTGAACACGTGTTCAACCCGGTAAGCTGTGTAGTGTAAACGGAAGTCGTGTCGATGCAACACGGCTCCCGTTCACATTGTATGGAAGAGCGGTGCTGGGAGATCATGTGATCTCCCATCGCCGCCCCTGCCACATCACCAGCAGCGTCACCAACCCAGCAATGTGCCAGGTTGGTGAGCGCAGTGTAGAAGGGGGCTCTAGCATGGGTCGCAGCCGTGTTAGGCTCCCGGCTGCGACCCATTCTAGATAGTGGAAAAGGAGTATTAGAGATAAGGTTCATATTCATATCTGGTTCTCAACTGTTATTATCATAAAGAGGGAACATTTGAATTTATAGGGAAGGGATCTGTACAGTCAAAGTGAATATCTCAATTACCTGATGTATAGAATGTTACTCATAATGTGAGCTAATCATCACAGGCGTATTAGACTGTGTCATAGTATGTAGTGCACATTAATATTTGACCCTTAGCCTAATATTATAAGTACAGGATATCAAACCATTTTCATATTAGTTGGACAGCTGGTTTTCATATATTCCTCCTGAAAGCCTCAGTTGTATGAAGGAGCCATATTCTCTGATACTTATACTTCACTATTGCTGAAATATTCCAATCGTACAAACATGCAGTACAAGCAAGATTATGACAACGCACTCAAATAATAAAACATTTATTACTAATAAAGAAATACACACCAAGACACCAGTTTTTAATCACTTCTTTCATTGCTTGCACTATAAGATCTTAGGCAGATCTTCGGAGGGAATTAAGTGCTTGATTCTTGCTGTGGTCCACAGGTGAAAGAATAAGGATTAAGGGGGCTATTCAGAGATGGATGCAGATCTTGCTTCCACAGTAAGATCTGCGTCCATCTACTCACATGCTGGGTGCCACGCTGCACAAGGCAAGGCATGTATGTTGCGAACACATCAATAAGAAGACATCCCCTGCCTGCGCAGCATGGCAGCGTGGACAGGTGGACCGCCACCATCTTTTTTCTCAGAGCAACTGCATGTGACATCATCCAGCCGGCTCGGAAACGGTCCAGACACACCTGATTTGTCTGGACTATGCATGCGATATGCAGCTATGCCACTCCCCCACGCCCGGAGCTGACAATCATGGTGCAATCGCATATTCTGGGATGTGATCGCATCATGACAGCCTGCGCACTCATACTTCGGCTAGTGCGCTTGCACAGACTCTGTGGATGCAGGCTCTGTGTACAGATGCGTGGCTGCGTCCGAGTCTGAAGAAGACTCTAATTGTAGCTGATACCTGATGTTTAAGTGTCTAACGACTATCCAGGAATCACCATGATTCTGCACTTGGTCAGTGTTTTATAATAATTTACCCCCAAGCGTAAGTGCTGTTGGTTGACTAAGCTGCAGCCTTTTCCTTGTGTCCCTGTGGAGGAGTATGTGTGTTGTCCTTGCAAGGTTTCAGTTTGTGAGTTATTTATCTATCACAATGTGATCAGCTCTGAATTAGGCCCTCAGTTGTCAGTGGGGGTCATTCTGACCCATTTGCTCGCTGCTGTTTATTGCAGCCGAGCGAACGGGTCTCTACTGCGCATGCACCGGCGCCGTAGTTCGCCGGCGCATGCCAGATGGCTGAAAGCCGTGGCAGGGCTGCGATCGCCTCTGCCTGATTGACAGGTAGAGGCGGTCGCTGGATGTGAGGGGGCGTTTGGCCGCCATTTCGTAGGTGCGGTCCGGCTAACGCATGCGTGGCCGGACCAAACGGGGTGCGAACCGCAGCGGCTGCGTGACGTCACACGCAGCTGCTGCGGGCCAGGGAGCGAGGAGTAGCTCCCGGCCAGCACACTAAAGCTGCTCTGGTCGGGAGCTACTCTTGAAGTGCAAAGGCATCGCCGCTGTGCGATGCCTTTGCACTTCGGCAGAGGGGGCGGCACTGAAATGCGGGGCGGGGCAGCCCTGTGTAGGACGTCCCCCCACATGTCAGTGTGAATGATCGTAGCTGTGCTAAATTTAGCACAGCTACGATCAACTCGGAATGACCCCCAGTGAACTGCCATCCGTGGAGTACATTGAGTCCACAGAGTCCACAGCAAACCTCAGATTGGGCGAGCTGTTTGTCGTGTAGACACCGATCCTCCACTACTGGCGATTAATAGCGGCACATTAATGTCAGTGCCGGTTCCAGTTCCTCTCCCTGCAGCCTCTTTTATCCTCTTCCTCATATCTAGTGCTTGGTCATCCCTTAATGGGTATGTAGCCATGATGACTTCATTAAAAATGTCAACATACACAATGTCGACACCAGGTCGACGTTCATTATGTTGACATGGTTAAAATGTCGATGTCATTAATGATATCTGAAAGTACTGGCAGAATGCTGGCAGAAAATGTTGACATTGTAATAATATTGACATTTCCATTGGTATCAGGGTTGTGGTTAACATTAGGTTTACAATTAGGGTCGGCATTGAGTTACCTTAGGGTTAGTTTACTGTAAGGGGAGGGTTACCATTAGGGATACAATACACTGTCAACATTTTAACAATGTCAATATTACATCAGTGTCGAAATGCTGAATATCATCATGATCAATGTCGACAGTGTGAATGTGTCGACGTATTCAATGTAAATTTACAACCATGTTGACATTCACATGATGACCTAATGAATGCTGACATTGTGAATGTTGATCAAATATACTACACCCCCACCAGGTGAGGTGTGAAATCTAAATTGCAGTGTAGAAATTAAGCAGCCAGTATTTACCCTGCACAGAAACAATATAGCCCACCCAAATCTAAATATCTCTGCACATGTTACATCTGCCCCACTTGCAGTGCACATGGGTAGTCATTCCGAGTTGTTCGCTCGCTAGCAGTTTTTAGCAGCCGTGCAAACGCTAAGCTGCCTCCCACTGGGAGTGTATTTTAGCTTAGCAGAAGTGCGAACAAAAGGATCGCAGAGCGGCTACAAAATATTTTTGTGCAGTTTCAGAGTAGCTTCAAACCTACTCAGCGCTTGCGATCACTGCAGACCATTCAGTTCCTGATTTGACATCACAAACACGCCCTGCACTCGCCCAGCCACGCCTGCATTTTTCCTGGCACGCCTGCGTTTTTCTGAGCACTCCCTGAAAACGGTCAGTTGACACCCAGAAATGCCCTCTTCCTGTCAATCACTCTGCGGCTGCCAATGCGACTGAAAAGCATCGCTAGACCCTGTGTAAAACTACATCGTTCATTGTAATATTACGCCGCACGTGTGCATTGCACCGCATACTCATGCGCAGAAGTGCCGCTGCACAGCGAACGAATACAGCTAGCGAACAACTCGGAATGACCACCCTGGTTTTGCCCAGTTGCTAACTTTTTTGGTTTGCTACCAAACCTGAATAACTCCCATAGTTACTGCATTATTCTCATCCGACAAAAGTAAATATTAGATTTAATGAATTTGCCATTAAAAAGTGTTCCTGATTTTCCCAGGTCCTCCTTTCTTCCTACACAAAAAGTACTACACATACTGTACATCTATTTTCAAATCTTCCACATAGCCACATTTGTGTGAAAAATGTGCCTAAGCCACGCCATATCTCTTTTTCGTAAAATCTTACATTTGCATTTCTTTTGCACTGCTAATATGATAGCAGTATCACTGTATCACTCTAAAAGATATACTGTAGCACTCAAAATGACTACATCACTAGTCATTTTGAGTGCTACAGTATATCTGTGCAAAAAAGGGGACCAATAAGACTGAGCCATCCTGCCATGCAGCAGTGTGTGACACTGTCAGGATTGAGAGAAAGTAGAAAATACTAATTCTCTAATACGCTACGGGGTCAATTCAATTATGGGGGTCATTCCGAGATGATCGTAGCTGTTCTAAATTTAGCACAGTTACGATACACCATACCTCCCAACTGTCCCGATTTTCGCGGGACAGTCCCGTTTTTTGGGGACTGTCCCGCTGTCCCACCCGCGGGCCGCAGTGTCCAGCGGTGGGGGGGGGGGGCAGTTGGGAGGCTCCTGCACGCGCTGCTCTGCTTAGCAGAGCAGCGATGAATAGATGCTGTGCGCATGCGCACAGCGTCTATTCAGTCCAGACAGAGGGAGAGAGGGCATGCCAGCAGCTCACGGAGCACTGGGCATGCCCCCTCAATGACGAAATCGGGGCGTGGCTCGCGAGCGCGGGTCCTCCCGCGAGGCCACGCCCCTTTCCCATATGCCACGCCCCTTTTTCGGGAGCGCGCGCGGTGTGTCCCTCTTTGCAAACGGCTAAAGTTGGGAGGTATGATACACTGACATTTGGGGGGACACCCAGCACAGGGCTATCCCGCCCTGCATGTCAGTGCCGCCCCCCCATCCTCCCCACAGAAGTGCAAAGGCATTGCACAGCAGCGATGCCTTGGCACTTCAAGAGTAGCTCCCGACCAGCACAGCCTTAGCATGCTGGCCGGGAGCTACTCGTCGCTCCCCGGCCTGCAGCGGCTGCGTGTGACGTCACGCAGCCGCTGTGGCCCGCCCTCCATTCAGTCCAGCCACGCCTGCGTTGGCTGGACCATGCCCACGAAACGGCGGCCAAATGCCATCAGGCAGAGGCAATTGCAGCCCTGCTACGGCCTTTGGCCACCTGGCATGCGCCGGTGCACTACGGCGCCGGCACATGCGCAGTGGGGACCCGTTCGCTCGGCTGCGAAAAGAAGCAGCGAGCGTACAGGTCAGAATGACTCCCTTGGTGCGAGTTTGCAAAAGCAAGCTTGTTTCATGAAACTCACATGCATCGCACAAATGCATACACCTGGGAAATGTGAGATCCAATTAGAAATGCAAGTTTGCTGTACCAGCTGCAAGTTTGCCTGACTTTTCTACAAAATGCGACCTGGGTGAAGTGCATGAAAAAATGGGGAAACCATCCTGAACCCCAAAAGAGTGACAACTGAGAGAGCATTGAGAGCAGGGCCATATAGAAAGCTGTTAGTGGTCATGAGGAAAGTACTGGAGGCTTTTTAATTGGTGTCAAATGGATGATTTTTGCACTTTTTTTATTAACAGTTGAAAATATAACTAGTGTTTGTCATCAAATTATTCTTTTCAGCAATTTGGGGTACAGAAAAATATATGTATAGTCATTTCTCAGTATTTTTATACAAGTTTGTAAAAGTTGGAATAAAACACTTTTACCTCTCATCTGCAAGTCTCATCAATACATTACCTCCAATTACCTGTCCCCCATCACTTAACCCAGGGTACAGGGAACTTATTTACCTTTTACCCCAAAATATATTTATATATGCCGACGTTACCCCCTTGATTTGAAAGGAAGGAAATCATATATTATAGTGCATAGATACTGGTTATCACTGAGAGACTGTGTACATATATATGTGTGTCCTGATGACGGAGGGGAAGCACCCCGAAACATTGAAGTAAAGCACGGATTTTTTTCAATAAAGACTGAGTCCGGGAGTGCCTCCTCTGTTGTGGTGTTCATGTATATATATATATACAGGCCCGGCGCTATCCGCTCAGCGAAGGGATGCAGTGCAGGGGGGCGCTGGGACTGAGAGGCGCACCCCCTGCTCTGCATTCCTTCCCTGCTGCACCGTCCTGGCCCGCCTGCTGCTGCTGCTGTGTCTGTCACTGTATGACTGTGACAGTCACTGGCAGCGGAGCCTGCAGCGTGAAAAGCCTCCTCCCTCCCCTCCCCTGTGTGGCAGCGGCTGTGTACGGGACGGAAGGGGGCGGAGCTAAACGGGACGGAAGGGGGCGGAGCTAAACGGTCCAGAAGGGGGCGGGGCTACACGGACCAGGCTGCTGTACCGAGGGAGACTGGCTTAGGTAAGTAGAGGGTGAGAGAGAAGTGTGTGTTTGTATATATGGTGTGCAGTGGCGGTTCTTGCCACGGGCAAGCGGTACTTTTGCCCGGGGCGCCGCCTTCCGGAGGGCGCCGGCACCATCCGGAGGGCGCCGCACCAGGGCAAGATCCGCCACTGTGCCCCCCGTAGTGCCCTGCTGTGCCCCCCCGCTTTGAAGGGAACCAGACGCGTAGCGTCTAGTTTCCCTTCATGGAGAGGACCTTAGTTGTGCGGTGCGCGATGACGTCATCGCGCACCGCACAGCAAAGGTCCTCTCCATGAAGGGAAACTAGACGCTACGGTCTAGTTTCCCTTCGTCTAGAGGACCTTTGCTGTGCGATGCGCGATGACGTCATCGCGCACCGCACAGCATAGTGGCACAGACACTAGGGGTCATAATTGACCTCTAGTGTCTATGCTGTTCTATGGGAGAGACGTAATAACGTCTCTCCCATAGATCGAAGAGAACAGAAGAGAGGAGGAGAGGAGAAGAGCGGCGCCGCCGGCTGAGGGGGTCTGGATCAGGAACGTGGGATGGTAAGTATACTTTTTATTTATTTTTATTTTTTCTTTCAGCGCGCTGACCACGCCCCCAATCGAAGCCACGCCCCCATATTTTGCCCGGGGCGCCACAAATCATAGAACCGGCCCTGATGGTGTGTGTGTGTATATGGTGGGTGTGTGTGTGTGCATACGGTGTGTGTGTGTATATGGTGGGTGTGTATGTGTGTGTATATATGTGTGAATTGTGTGTGTGTGTGAGGTATGTCTGTGTACGCGCACTTTATGGATGGTAGTACTGGGGGGGCATTACGTATAATGACGCTATTACTGGGGGGGGGCATTACATGTAAGGACGCTACTACTACTGGGGGGGCATTTTGTGAAACAACGCTACTACTGGGGGGGCCATTACGTATTAGGACGATACTACTACTAGGGGGGAATTACGTATAAGGACGCTTCTACTACTGGTGGTGCACTATGTATAAGGACGCTACTACTACAGGGGGGCATTACGCGTAATGACGCTACTACTACTGGGGGGGGCATTACGTATAAGGAAGATACTACTACTAGGGGGGAATTACGTATAAGGACGTTTCTACTACTGGGGGTGCACTACGTATAAGGAGGCTACTACTACAGGGGGGCATTACGCGTAATGACGCTACTACTACTGGGGGGGGCATTACGTATAAGGACGATACTACTACTAGGGGGGAATTACGTATAAGGACGCTTCTACTACTGGGGGTGCACTACGTATAAGGACGCGTCTACTACTGGGGGCGCACTACATATAAGGATGCTACTACTACTGGGGGGGGCATTATGTATAAGGATACTACTACTACTGGGGGGCATTATGTATAAGGATGCTACTACTACTGGGGTGCATTACATATGACGCTACTACTACGGGTGGAGCATTATGTATAAGAGGAATAAGATTGTGCTACATTGTGGCGTAATTTTAAATGGGGGTACTATTGTGTGGCCATGCCCCTTACTTGTGAGCCCACACCCCTTTTCCCGGCGCGAATATGGGAGGGCGCAAATTTATAGTTTGCAGGGGGGCGCCGAACACCCTAGCACCGGCCCTGTATATATCTATCTATCTATCTATCTATCTATCTATCTATCTATCTATATATATATATATATATATATATAAAGCAGGCGTCTGGCACTCTGATCAAATATAAACAGCGTCCCCGGGTGCCCTTCCAAAGGCAATGATAGGTGTGGTGTGGCGGATGGCACTCCGGGAGAAAATAAGGCAAGAAACCAAAGGTAAGATCGACGTTTCGGAGCCAAGCTCTGAGACAAAGCAAGACCTGAGACAAAGCAATAAACATACATTTATATATACATAACCATATACTCACCGACGTGCACAGAAATCCCGCCGCTGCCGCCCGCTCCGGAGTCCAGGTGCCGTCATTGGCAGCCGCCGGCGCCCAGGACCCGTCACAGGGGCATGAGGCGGGGAGAGTGAACCATCACCATGACAACAGAAAACAGACAAGCTGCAAAGTAAACGGAGGGGAACATAGTAACCTGGCAAATGTATCTGAATGTCAACTAATAACCAAATAACGGCAGAGGGCTATAACTAATTAAAGCTGTATGATCAATCAGCACATAAAACAATTATGGCAAATTCATGTTAGCAAATGCATAAGAGACGCACCATCTGCTAATGTTATAAAGTTAGATGATGATATGCATGTGGACCTATAATTACCCGTGAGATATATCCTACCACTATGTAAGAATAACTCATCCTTCAGGGCTGGATATATATCATATAGACTAATTTATATATAAGAGAGACACACTGTATAGTGTGTTCCTTACACTGAAAAAAAGAGGGAGAAAGAGGGAAGGCCACATGCATAAAACTGTTGCCATTAACTTACTCACTGATTAGGAAACAGAACAAAAATAGGAAATGTACAATACAGGTTGAGTATCCCTTATCCAAAATGCTTGGGACCACAGGTATTTTGGATATCGGATTTTTCCGTATTTTGGAATAATTGCATACCATAATGAGATATCATGGTGATGGGACCTAAGTCTAAGCACAGAATGCATTTATGTTTCATATACACCTTATACACACGGCCTGAAGGTCATTTAAGCCAATATTTTTTATAACTTTGTGCATTAAACAAAATGTGTCTACATTCACAGAATTCATTTATGTTTCACATACATCTTATATACACAGCCTGAAGGTCATTTAATACAATATTTTTAATAACGTTGTGTATTAAACAAAGTTTGTGTACATTGAGTCATCAAAAAACAAAGGTTTCACTATCTCACTCTCACTCAAAAAAGTCCGTATTTCGGAATATTCCGTATTTTGGAATATTTGGATATGGGATACTCAACCTGTATTCATAAAAAGCAAGATAGTGAAAGAGATTCATTGAGTCCCAGTGGTTGAACAGCTTGTAACACATGTATCCATCTAGCTTCTTTCTGTAGGAGGATACGGCCTCTATTACCACCTCTAGGGTTTGGTGGGACCTAATCAATAATGCGGTACTTGATAGAAGATAAATTATGATGCAAGTCCCTAAAGTGACGAGCAACTGGCTGGTCACAATCTTTGCCCTCAATTGCTGCGCGTATGCTGGACCTATGTTGGGTCATGCGTTCCTTCATTTGTCTCGTGGTTTTACCCACATATAGTAAACTACATGGGCATTTGATGTAGTACACGACAAATCTCGTTGTACATGTGACCGGATGATGAATCTTAAATATTTTACCAGACCTGGGGTGTGAAAAGGTATTGCCCGTCTCCAAATAGCTGCAGGTCGTACAGCCCAGACATCGGTAGTTGCCACCTTTTCTACTCAAAAAGTGGGTGGCTGTCGTAGCCGTATGTTGGCTGATATCATTGTGAACAACCATATCTTTAATGTTCTTTCCTCGGACGAATTTATCTTCTATCAAGTACCGCATTATTGATTGGGTCCCACCAAACCCTAGAGGTGGTAATAGAGGCCGTATCCTCCTACAGAAAGAAGCTAGATGGAAACATGTTACAAACTGTTCAACCACTGGGACTCCATGAATCTCTTTCACTATCTTGCTTTTTATGAATAGTACATTTCCTATTTTTGTTCTGTTTCCTAATCAGTGAGTAAGTTAATGGCAACAGTTTTATGCATGTGGCCTTCCCTCTTTCTCCCTCTTTTTTTCAGTGTAAGGAACACACTATACTGTGTGTCTCTCTTATATATAAATTAGTCTATATGATATATATCCAGCCCTGAAGGATGAGTTATTCTTACATAGTGGTAGGATATATCTCACGGTTAATTATAGGTCCACATGCATATCATCATCTAACTTTATAACATTAGCAGATGGTGCGTCTCTTATGCATTTGCTAACATGAATTTGCCATAATTGTTTTATGTGCTGATTGATCATACAGCTTTAATTAGTTATAGCCCTCTGCCGTTATTTGGTTATTAGTTGACATTCAGATACATTTGCCAGGTTACTATGTTCCCCTCCGTTTACTTTGCAGCTTGTCTGTTTTCTGTTGTCATGGTGATGGTTCACTCTCCCCGCCTCATGCCCCTGTGACGGGTCCTGGGCGCCGGCGGCTGCCAATGACGTCACCTGGACTCCGGAGCGGGCGGCAGCGGCGGGATTTCTGTGCACGTCGGTGAGTATATGGTTATGTATATATAAATGTATGTTTATTGCTTTGTCTCAGATCTTGATAAAGGAGCTTGGCTCTGAAACGTCGATCTTACCTTTGGTTTCTTGCCTTATTTTCTCCCGGAGTGCCATCCGCCACACCACACATATATATATATATATATATATACATATACACATAAAAATAAAATTTCCACCAATTATTTTTTGCCAATGAATGGGTTAATTAACACTTTCTCCCCAAAACACCAGAATGAATATAAGAAAGATGGATGAGGGGGGAAGGGGGGGACACACGACTTTCAGGAGACAGATGGTCACATCCTTACCTCAGTAATGTCAGTGGGAATTTCCCACTGTTATGTGGGCCACTGTCTGATCCTGCGGAACTCCATCAACGGTCAGCCACAGAACACTTCAAGTTCTGTGTGTGGGTTGGCGGGCCGCAGGCAGGAGGACAGGACAGCGCAGTATGAGCAGGCATGCAGGAGCACGTGTGATGTCAGCACGTCACACCGTGGCCAGGAACACAGCACAGAGCAGCCAGGAGCACAGCGTAGGGCAGGCAGGAGGGAGCGCGGTATGACATCAGCGCATCACATCGCGAGCTGGCCAGGGCTGTGTCTCGGCAGTGCGACCGTTAATTACCCCCAGGAATTTAATTTCTACCCCATTTGGGGTAATTTACCTCTGTTTCCTGACCACTGACTTAACCATTAGTTAACTTTTTGGAGAAATTCACCAGAAAATGGAAATGTCTTTATTGGCCAAATTATGATATTTAGACCCCTTCAAGTGCAGGATTATTCATCCGGAGGGGTGTATCAGAGGCTCTGTACTGTGGGTCTTATTCAGTATGGGTCGCATCTGAGATGCCATCACATTTTCCTGTTTCCTGGGCAAGTGCGCACACGCAGGGCCTGTTCTTAATGTGTGCAGCCCGAAGAATGTGATCGGGGTGATTGGGGGTGGGGTGGTGGCATTGCAGGGGTGTGGTGGCTAAAATGGGGGTGGGTCAGGGCCATTTTTTGAGGCGGCTGCGTGTTATGTCACACGCGTGCCCTGTAAAGTAGGTAAAATGTGCTTTAAAATAATAATAATAATAACAACAACAACATAGAGACAGGGGCAAATGCAAGATTTCTAGAAGTGGGTTTCTAAATACAATCCACAATCTCCCGCTCTGCAGAACAATAGAGCAAGTGCGGGAGTCTGGTGGTGGAACAGTAGAAGAACCTAGTACATATATAAAAATATGGAGTACAATATTAATAACACTATAGATGGTCTATAGTATACGCTGTATTAAACATATTTAAATAAAATATAAATAACATTAGTGGTCAAAAAAAGGTTAAACATCCCATTATAAATAAATAAATGAATAAATAAATAAATACACAAACATAACAGAACCAGCAGTAGACAGAACGCCCTTTCTAAGCACACATTCTCCCACATCTTGGTAAGGCACCTGTCTCTTCTTCCTGGTAACTACTGTACACTGTGGTCCATTGCACTGATTGATGGCTCAGATCCACACCCACAGCAAACTAGGTAGAAGCTGCTACCACTGGGCATGTGCAGTAGCTCTGCTCTGTCCCTTACACTGCATGTTGTGACAGCAGCTCTTGTAATCAAATTACATGCTATTGCTATTGTGGTCATAATTTGAGCCATTGGCAAAGAGGAAGAAGGTTTCTGGGCAACCGGAAACCCCCGAGTTTGACTATGAGAGAGGCATGTTGAAAATTAAGTGTTGGGCCGGATTAAGGGAGTGGCCCCCACTCACTGTTTTTCAATCATAGCAGTCTCCTTCCAATGGCTCAGGTGCCAAGGAGCTCCTCCGTATAGTCAGTGTTGTAGGATAGTAAAAGGAAACCCGGTGAGTCGCTGACTGTTATCCGCCAGTGTCTGCTGTTCCCCCAGATTGCTGTCTGTGGCTAGACTACTTCTCCGTGTCGTCCAGGCAGTGTATGTATGTATGTGTGTGTCACGTGGGGGGGGGGGGGGGGGCTGTCTTTGGCAGCAATTTTAGTAGTGAGGGCCCCCACACCTTTGTTGCCCTTGACCCCCACTAACCTTAATTCGGCCCTGATTAAGTGTCACATTATACACTGAGTTATTAACCACTTAACTGACGATTTATTTAGCTGAAAATTGCTACAAAATTGGCGTTTTTTTAATGAGTGAATTAAGTGAAGAACATGACTTTAACCCTATCCCAAATGATTTTAGTAAAAAAAAAAAAAAGGAAAAAAAATATTTTTTCAAACATCGAAACATCGTTTGGGAACATTGCGACCATCGGAACATCGGGAACATTGCGACTATCGCAGCTTTCGGACAGCCTGCAGGTATGCAGGGGGGGTCTTGGGGTGGCTGGGGAGGGTTACTTTACTCTCCCCAGCGGCTGCCAGGGACGTGCAGTCAGGGGAGGCAGGGGAGGCAGTGCCTCCCCTGTCATTAATTATTACAATCATACAATGAAGATACTTATGACACATAGTCTGTGTCATAAGTATCTTCTTTATTTAATTGTAATAATTTGATGCATGTAAATGCATTTGGGAGGCACTGATAGCAGTGCCTCCCGTGGATAATGAGAACGGGGCAGAGCGGGGGGCGGGGCCAAGCACTGGGCTGTATAAGCCCATTCAAATAGATAGGGAAAGCGGCACTGAAAGAAGTGCCTCGCTGACAGGGACACCACCCCCATGTCAGCGAGGCACCTGTGATTGGGCAGCGGATCAAGTGCTGGATCCGCTGTCCAATCACCCACGCGACGCTGGAGGCGGAAGAGGCGGCGGGACCCGGCAGCTGTGATCGGCGTTGGAGTGTCGGGGCTGAAGCAGGAGTGAGGGGTGAGTTAGTTTTCTATTTGTTTTGTGTAAAATGTCCCCGCAGTGCTCACCTCTCCACTGGGCCTGCCGCCTCCAGATCCCATCCGTCTCTGCAGCCGTCCGCCTCCATATCCCGTCTGTACAGCCTCCGCTCAGACTGCTTGTTGTTGCCAGGCGTCCCGTTACTAAGCAACGGGCCAGAGCGACAAGTGAGCCTCTCTCTTGTGCGGCTGTTCTCTCTCTCTCTCTCTCTCTCTTGTGCGTCTGTTCTCTCTCTCTCTCTCTCTCTCTCTCTCTCTCTGTAACTGCTTATTTTCATTCACTGTTACAGGTACCCGTATTGGATTCTGATTCTGCTGGACAAGTGGACGTGATTCTCGGCGTGGGATGTAGGTAAGTAATCTCTCATTTTTTACAGGTCCGCTATTGGATTCTACTGGACAAGTGGACGTGATTCTCGGCGTGGGATGTCGGTAAGTCATCTCTCATTTTTTACAGGTCCGCTATAGGATTCTACTGGACAAGTGGACGTGATTCTCGGCGTGGGATGTAGGTAAGTATGTGTGAGCGTGTAAGTGTGTTATAATCAAATTTTACTTTCACGGTGTGTGTGTTGTGTTTTTATTTGGGTATTTTTTGTTGTTGTAGAACTACAAGTACCAGCGAGCCCCTTATTTCCCCGAATGCTGGTACTTGAGGTTCTCCAAGTACCAGCAAGCGGGGGAGGCTTTCTGGGCCTTGTAGTTCCACAACAAAAAACAATATTCTTTTTTTAACACTCATGATTATCAGCCTGGCACCCACCGCCCAGGGGTGCTGGGGACAGCCTCGGGCTTCACCCCTGGCCCTTGGGTGCCTGGAGGGGGGGACCCCTTGATTTAAGGGGTCCCCACTCCTCCAGGGAACCCCGGCCAGTGGTGACTAGTTGGGGGGGTAATGCCATGGCCGCAGGGACCTACGTAAATGTGTCCCCCGGCTGTGGCATTATGTCCCTGGCTAGTGGAGCCCGGTGCTGGTTTTAAAAATACGGGGGACCCCTACATCTTTTGTCCCCCGTATTTTTGGAACCAGGACCGGACTAAGAGCCCGGTGCTGGTTGTCTAAATACGGGGAACCCCTGTCCAATTTTTCCCCAGTATTTAAACAACCAGGACCGGCTCAAAGAGCCCGAGGCTGGTTATACTTAGGAGGGGGGACCTCACGCATTTTTTTTTTTACATTTTTTAACCCATTCAGACCCTTCTCCATTAAGTTAATGGAAGCCCTGGACAACAGAATTGCATTCATGTCCTCCTCCCACTCCCTTCCCAGTACCAAACACTCATTTTTTTATATAAAAATGTACAATATATCACAAGTATGATGAGCAGGCAGGCAGCGGGCATTGGCGGCATCGGAGTGAGATGCAAATTAGTGGCGGAGGGATGGGTCAGTTTATGGTGGCCGAGTTTGTAAGCCAGTGGCGGTGGCAGCGGGGATCGACTCAGGGGCAGTAGCGGGCATTGGCTCGGCGGCGGTAGGGGTCATCGGCAGATTCGGCGGACATTATGGCTGTAGTGCCTCACCAGCCACTGACCTCACCGCACGCCACTGGCGGCTGCCATTGCCTGCAGCTGCTGGAGGGGGGAAATCCTGCCGTGCTGACCGATCAGCAGTGATCGGCAGCATGGCAGACACAGGGGGAGAGTGCAGAGAGGCAGAGGGGCCTTCCGGTCCCTCTGATAGCAGCAGTGGAGGGAAGTTTATCTTCCCTGCCGCTGCTAACACTCTCTATCTGACTGGTCACATCCTGTGTGACCAGGTCAGATAGAGCACTTGCAGGCATGGTCGCATCTGATGCGACCATGCCAGGTAAGTGGTTAAGGGTCAAACGTTTAGGTACAGTCGACAGATAAATTTAGTAGAGAAAATGTAGTGTATAGAAATAGGGATCTTTGTCTTGTGAGAAACATGATAAAGTTATACAGTAATAGGATCATATAATAAGATTACATTAGTATGTCACATATGGCTGTTGAATCTGAATACAATTTTGCAATTTGAGCCTATCCTATAACACTCTATGTAATTCTGCATACTGCACTTATTTAAAATTGAATAGTTTATTTAAATGACCTCTAAACCTAAAATACAGGTTGCCTTACTTGATATAATTTACAAATACAGTATACAATAAAATATACGTAAACGTTTTACTACAGATATTTGCTATTATATTTACTATGTACTGTAGCTCAGTGGATGCTATTATAGAAACCAAGCCTACAGTATGTTCAATTAATCTAGTTCCAGTGTTTCACTACGGGGAAATGTCCTGCGAAAATCTGTACACATGGGAGCTCTACATTTTACACTTATACAATTGTCTTGATACAGGTCAAATGATGTTTATACAAGGATTGGTAATTAAATTACATAAACAGAACATCTAACCAAAAGTAACAAAATGATCTATTGCGGAAGTTTCATTAACCTTCACCATCCGCAGACCATAACACTGCTGTAAGGTTGCTGTCATAAACTGTAAGTGCTAGTGAAAGGCTTTCAAAAAGTATCTTAGCAAAGTCCATCTGCATAACATGATTATGGCAACAGCTACATATATGTCTTTTCTATGGCAACAGAAATAAACAGATTTTATAAATGTGTGCACTGACGACAGTCGCCTTCCCCTTCTAAGTACTAACACTGGGCTGATTTCCAACATTCCGATTCTATTACATCTTGAGTTTTGATTCGAATTCCTTTTTTTTATTTCCCCCTCTCTTTCTTTTATATTCTTTGGGATTAATATGTAATATAACATGGGGAAGGACTAAAATCTAGCCACTCCTCGATTTTATTATTTTACCTATAGATTGTAAGCTTGCGAGCAGGGCCTTCCTACCTTTATGACTGTTTGTTATTACCCAGTTTTGTTATATCATTGTTTTGTTATATCATTGTTATTTCCAAATGTAAAGTGCAACGGAATTTGCGGCGAAATATAAGAAACTGTTAATAAATAAATAAATAAATAAAATAGTTTTAAGTGTGCATAAGTAATTTCTAATTCTGTGTATTTTTCTTCATGTACATCTTTAATTCTATCTAATATAGATCTGAAACCCATATGTTGGTCACCCTTCTACTATGCTCTGTATACACCTGTTCAGAGGTCGCTTTCTTTCCTGAGAAATATATATGTGAAAAGTAGAAATCCTTACTCGGGATTCACTAGTCCTGACAGGCTTATAACTATTGGTTCAGATAAGCATACCTTTTTCTGTTTGTTTTTATATATACATACATATGAATATATATCAATAGCTCTCTCTCTCTCTCTCTCTCTCTCTCTCTCTCTCTCTCTCTCTCTATATATATATATATATATATATAAAATGCCAATAGGAACAGTGTGCTGCAGAGTTAAAAAAAAAATAGTGTGTCTTACCTGTTTGTTGATTTTCACTGTATTTTCTCCCTGGAGCCTAGCACAGTTGAAGGCATGTGACTGATCAAACCAGATCTCTTTAGATTTGGCAGATTGTATAACCATGCTGTATTATGATCCCCTAATAAACAAATCTTTCAAAAAATTTAACATAAAACAAAAACAAAAACAGAGTACCTGTGAAGAGCTCTCTTTTGAAGGCAAGGTGGGAGTGTCATTTGCCTGTTAGTCTGGGAGAGGGAGGAGGAGTCTAGGGTATATAAGGGCTGTCTAGGCCATTTGTCTGTTTTACCAATGCCAGGAAAGCTTCCTGGTGACTAAGAAGCAGGTCTCTGTTAAGAGAGTGACAAGTCTGTGCACATTTACTCTGTAATGGTTATTGGTCTGCGGTCATCCTGGCGAAATAAAACTGTGGTGAAGAAGTCCAGAGACAGTGTGTGCTTCCACCACACAGCTTCTTTATCACAATATCTATCTATCTATCTATCTATCTATCTATCTATCTATCTATCTATCTATCTATCTATCTCTCATTTTCACTTGGACTCTTGGCTGCTGAGAGAGGATGAGGGACCACCATTAGTCATTAGTAAAATTGGATGCCGTAGAAGCACCCGATTCAAACAATTGAAATTCACTAATGGGCAGTTTTTAATCAGAGTCCTGGTGATTGTAACCAGATCCTGTAAAACTACATGATTTGAAAAAACAGAAATGACCGCCTTAAACTTAAAAGTTAACAAACGTGTTACCACTAATAAATGCAGGAGTCCTGGTGACCATACAGGAGTCCAAATACCAGTGACCTTAACCTGGCCTTATAGAGCCATATGATTTGGAAATTACTTTAAAGAACATCTAATTACCATTTAGATTTCTAGAACCAATTAACCAACTCCATTGTCTGGGTATGAAAATCCTGTAATATAAAACTAACACCACTGAAGAAGTCACCACAGACAAAAACCGTTGGCTGAAAACTGTATCGTTGCTATTTAAACTAAACTAACTGGCAATTGACCATTCTGGTTGTATACGAACACCTAAGGATGTTTATAATGTCTATAAGGAAGAGTTATATGTATGGAATTTGGGAACTGTTTTAATCATGTTTTATTGATATTAAATTATTTTCAATTTATACATATTGTAACACTGTACAGGAACAGGGTGCCGTTTCCTGGGGTAGACGTCAGCAAGCAGCAGCTGAGAAATCATACCAGTCCAGTTTGTGGTGCAACTGGCCACAACCAGTTTTATTAAGCAGAAAATAAAACAAACATCAAAAGAAAATACCTGTCCGGCACTAACTAAACACAAGACGTTCCTAACTGTCTCTAAACAAAAACACAGAGTTCTCCAGTAAATACTGTATGGCTCACTTGTATAAGGAAGCGTGTTTCTTCCACAGAGGTTCTGCAGTCTCCCCAGGCAGTCTGCACACACTGATCAGGCTAGCAACCTTATAAAACTCTTGCCAGCTGAAACCCTGATTAGCCCTCTGTGAGCCAAAGACCCGAACTGGGCCCAATGTCTGGAACTTGCCCTCTCTCTCTCTCTCTCTCTCTCTCTCAGGGCCCTTATCCAGCTTTTCCAACAGACTGAAAAGGTTTTAACAAAACAAACCATTTTCCTTGAAGTTTTCCTTTTCCTAAAACATGTAAGACAAGAACCTGGGACAAACATACCTGCCCTCAAATACTATTCCAGTGTTCTTGTCACATATCCCCCTCCCCTGTTTCGAACTAGGGGCCAGAACACTTGTAGCCCCTAAACAGAAGATGCAGGACAACGCATCTGCGTTGGCCAATTGTGTACCTGGTCTATGTTCGACAGTAAACTTAAAATCTTGCAATGCTAGAAACCATCTAGTTACATGACCATTCTTACCTCTATTTACATACATCCATTTCACTTAATGGCCAAAGCCTCCTTTTCCACAATAGCATACCTTTTTTCATGCTCATTGAGTTTCCGACTCAAATAAATGATATGGTGTTCGTCCCCATCTCTGGTTTGGGACAACACAGCCCCTATCCCTACCTCTGAGGCATCCGTCTGTACAACAAATTCTTTTGAAAAATCTGGTGTTATCAATACAGGTTGTGAACACAAAGCCAATTTTAACGCTTGGAACGCTTTTTCTGCATCAGGGTTCCATTTCACCATATTTGACTGCTTCCCTTTAGTAAGGTCTGACAACGGCACTGCTGTGGTCGCAAAATTGGGAATAAATCGTCTATAGTACCACGTTATTCCAATAAAAGCCTTTACCTGTTTTTTATTCACTGGACGAGGCCAGTTTTGAATTGCATCAATTTTATTCAATTGGGGCCTAATCAGACCTCTACCTATGGTGAAGCCCAAGTATTTAACCTCCTCCATTGCGAGGCAGCACTTCTTTTGGTTAGCAGTTAACCCTGCTTCTCTGATTGAGTCCAGTACTGCTTGTACTTTAACTAAGTGGGACCCCCCAGTCCGTACTGTGAATTATCACATCATCCAAATAGGCAGCTGCATACTTTCTATGGGGCCTCAAAATCCTATCCATTGCCCGTTGGAAGGTTGCTGGAGCCCCATGCAACCCAAAGGGTAACATCTTATACTGGTATAGCCCCTCCGGAACTGAAAAGGCTGTTTTTTCTTTTGCGCTATCAGTTAAAGGTATTTGCCAGTACCCTTTGGTCAGGTCCAACGTGGTGAGAAAACTGGCTGTTCCCAGCCTTTCTATAAGCTTATCCACATGGGGCATGGGGTATGCATCAAATTTGGACACCTCATTTAACTTAAGAAAGTCATTACAGAAGCGTATGCTACCGTCTGGCTTCGGGATGAGAACTATGGGACTGGACCACTCATTGTTAGACTCCTCTATGACTCCAAGTTCTAACATGTTTTGAACTTCTTTAGAAACAGCTTCTCGCTGAGCTTCTGGAATCCTATATGGCTTTAAATTGACCTTGACCCCTGGTTCTGTGACAATGTCATGTTTTATTATGGCCGTTCGACCAGGCAGCTCTGAAAATATCTCCCTATTTTGGATGAGAAATTCTTTAACCTGATTGTACTGATCAGCTGACAATGTCTCTGACACCTTTACTGTGGGAAGCAACCGAGGTGAAGACACAGAAGGGCAAGGCTCTGCTGACAGAGACAACCTATCTTTCCAGGGTTTGATTAAGTTAACATGGTAGATTTGTTCGGGTTTTCTCTTTCCCGGTTGGTATACTTAGTAGTTAACCTCATTCACTTTTTCCCTAATCTCAAATGGACCCTGCCATTTAGCTAGGAACTTGCTTTCCACAGTGGGTAACAAAAAGAACTCTATCTCCAGGAGCAAATTCCCGTATCTTGGCATTCCGGTTATATACCCTCTGTTGAGCACTTTGGGCCTGTTCCATGTGCTCTCTGACAATAGGTACCATGGCTGCAATCCTGTCCTGCATTTGTGTTACATGTTCAATTACGCTTTTATAAGGAGTGGGCTGTCCTTCCCACGTCTCTTTGGCAATGTCCAACAGCCCTCTGAGTTGTCTACCATACAACAAATCAAATGGAGAAAACCCCGTAGAGGACTGAGGTACTCCTCTGATGGCCATTAACAAGTAGGACAACAAACAATCCCAGTTTTTCCCATCTCTATCAACAACCTTTTTTAACATACTTTTGAATGTTTTATTAAACCTTTCTACCAACCCATCAGTTTGGGGATGGTTGACGGACGTTCTGAGGTGAGTGACCTTAAATAATTTGCACAATTCTTTCATGACCCTCGACATAAATGGGGTACCTTGGTCAGTCAAAATTTCTTTTGGCATTCCCACTCTACTAAAATCCTGCACCAGCTCCCTAGCTATTGCCTTGGTTGTGACATTGTGTAAAGGGGTCTGGGACTCCAGGTCGACAACAAAAAGGTCGACACACCTTAGGTCAATGCCAATTGGTCGACACACCTTAGGTCGACATGGTCAAAAGATCGACAGGAACAAGGTCGACATGGGAAAAGGTCGACATTAGTTTTTTAATGTTTTTTTGTGTTGTTTTCTTCGTAGAGTGACCGGGAATCCCAATTAGTGCACCGCGTCCCCTCGCATGGCTCGCTTCGCTCGCCATGCTTTGGGCATGGTGCCTTCGCTCCACTCCGCTTCGCTCGGCACAGATTACCGTTCCAATCGTAGTCCACGTGGATCGTTAAGTATGAAAAGGTTCCAAAAAATAAAAAAATTGTGAAAAACTCATCTCAACATTTTTCCATGTCGACCTTGTTCCTGTCGACCTTTTGTCCATGTCGACCTTTTGTGCATGTCGACCTAAGGTGTGTCGACCAATTGGCGTCGACCTAAGGTGTGTCGACCTTTTTGTTGTTGACCTGGAGTCCGGATACCGTGTAAAGGGACAGCCTCAGGATATCGAGTGGCATAGTCCATTATTACCAGGATATACTGATGGCCCCAAGCGGACTTTAACAAGGGCCCCACGAGATCCATGGCTATTCTGTCAAACGGGACCTCTATAATAGGCATGGGAACTAGTGGGCTCCTGAAATGGGGTCTAGGGGCATGATACTGGCATTCAGGACAGGAAGGTCAATATTCAGACACTTTATAAACCCCTGGCCAAAAGAACCTTTGTAAAACTCTCAGTTTTTTTTTTCTGCTCTTAAATGCTCTGCTGTCACGTGACTATGAGCTAAATCTAATACCGTTCTTCTATAAGGCTGGGGAACTACCAGCTGTTCCACCACATCCTCACCCCTTTTGACAATGTGGTACAAGAGCTCATTACCGATGGCCATGTGGGGATATGTAACCCTGTCACCTGGTACCACAGGTTCCCCATTAACAATCTTAACATTGTCTCTAGCCTTTATTAAGGTAGGATCCTTTAACTGTTCAGACGCAAACAGATCATTCTTTACCTCCAGGTCAGGCACTCTCAGTTCTAACTACTATGTCTCTGTTCCTGGCAAGAGGGTCCTCACTGGACTCCCCATCTGTCACTTCCCCAGCCAAACTAGCAAAAGGTAAAGGGTCAAAAAGTTCTGAGGACACACGTACAGCCATAAAATCACCGGTATTATCAACTGGCTCTTTACTTCTCACATCTGTTGCTAAACGTGATTCCCACAGTTTCCAAAAATGAGGAAAATCCCTCGCTATTATGGGCTCATGCACCAAGGTGGGGACCAGTCCTACTTTAACAATTGCTGACCCACAACAAGTTTCTATATTCACTTCAGCAGTGACATAATGTTGGGTATCCCCATGTATGCAAGTTACCCCAATAGGTATTTGCTGGACCTTTAAGGGGTTCACTAACCCAGCTTTCACGAGGGTAACTAAACTTCCTGAATCTAGCAAGGTCTCTACCCGGTTACCCTCTAAGAACACATCACACATTTGTTTTTCCAGCTCAGGTGAAGGTACCACAGTTTTTTTTTCTGCTCTTAAATGCTCTGCTGTCACGTGACTATGAGCTAAATCTAATACCGTTCTTCTATAAGGCTGGGGAACTACCAGCTGTTCCACCACATCCTCACCCCTTTTGACAATGTGGTACAAGAGCTCATTACCGATGGCCATGTGGGAATATGTAACCCTGTCACCTGGTACCACAGGTTCCCCATTAACAATCTTAACATTGTCTCTAGCCTTTATTAAGGTAGGATCCTTTAACTGTTCAGACGCAAACAGATCATTCTTTACCTCCAGGTCAGGCACTCTCAGTTCTAACTACTATGTCTCTGTTCCTGGCAAGAGGGTCCTCACTGGACTCCCCATCTGTCACTTCCCCAGCCAAACTAGCAAAAGGTAAAGGGTCAAAAAGTTCTGAGGACACACGTACAGCCATAAAATCACCGGTATTATCAACTGGCTCTTTACTTCTCACATCTGTTGCTAAACGTGATTCCCACAGTTTCCAAAAATGAGGAAAATCCCTCGCTATTATGGGCTCATGCACCAAGGTGGGGACCAGTCCTACTTTAACAATTGCTGACCCACAACAAGTTTCTATATTCACTTCAGCAGTGACATAATGTTGGGTATCCCCATGTATGCAAGTTACCCCAATAGGTATTTGCTGGACCTTTAAGGGGTTCACTAACCCAGCTTTCACGAGGGTAACTAAACTTCCTGAATCTAGCAAGGTCTCTACCCGGTTACCCTCTAAGAACACATCACACATTTGTTTTTCGAGCTCAGGTGAAGGTACCACAGTACAGGCTAACCTAGCAAAGAAAGACATTCTGCGACATTCAAAGGCAGCATCACTTTGCATGGGTTCTTGCGTGACTGGGCAATTGGCAATAACATGACCTGGCATACCACACCTAAAACATTTAACCACACGATTATCAACCCGTTTGGGTGGCATAGACCTTTCTAGCCCCATTGGCCTGTCTCCAGGGCCAGTATTTACAGTCTCTCCAGCCTTGCGTTCTCTTAACCGCCCAGCAACGTTTTCCCACGGAACAGTCTTACCAGTTTTTACTGAAGGGCGCTGTCAAGGATCTATGGGTTGCTGGGTGGTCATTAGTTTTTCCTCTGCCGCCAGATACCTCTCTACCATGTCCACTAACCGGTCAGCGGTATCCGGATTTCCATGGATCACCCACTTGCACAGGACCACGGGCAAAGATCTCAAATAGCGGTCCATGACGACTCTTTCAACCATCTGGGGACCAGTTAATGTCTCTGGCTGTAACCATTTTTTTGTTAGGTGAATAAGGCCGTGCATCTGGGAGCGAGGAGGCTTCTCCATGGCAAACACCCAACGGTGCACCCGTTGCGCTCGTACTGACAGTGTGACTCCCAGGCAGGTCAGGATCTCAGTTTTGAGTTTGTCATAGTCCCGAGCCTCAGCAGGGCTTAAATCAAAGTACGCTTTTTGGGGCTCACCTGACAGAAAAGGTGCTAGCAGACTGGCCCACTGTGCTTTCGGCCAGTTCTCATGCTCGGCAGTCCTTTCAATCATGGTCAGATAGGCCACCACATCATCAGCCTCTGTCATTTTCTGCAGGAAGTGACTGGCCCGTATAGAACTAGAGCTGGTCGGAGCACTGGTGGCAACATCTCCAATCCGGGCTGCAAGCCTCTGCACCACTTCTGCTAAGGCCGCTCTATCCTGACGCTGTTGCCTGTAAAGTTCGTCAATAGCCACCTGCTGTTGTCTGTTGGCCTCCTGCTGAGCTGCTGTAGCTTGCAGCAAGGCTTTAATCAGTTCCTCCATGTCAACAGATTTTTCAGGCGGCTTTGTAGCTGCTTTCACCCAGGACATATATCGACTCCTCAGGGGTGAGTCTCATCAACTTCACATTGGGCTGTATCTGCATAAACCACAGTTTTCTGCAGGAATCATAAAGCTGCTGCTTTCACTTATGCACAGAACGGTATGCTCACATTCTCCACCAAGTTATAACACTGTACGGGAACAGGGTGCCGTTTCCTGGGGAAGACGGCAGCAAGCAGCAGCTGAGAAATCATACAAGTCCAGTTTGTGGTGCAACTGGCTGTTATGAACCACAAGTAGTGGTTCATTTCTGTTTGCTTTCCGTTTATGTATTTTGTACTATAGTTCTGTTTGCATGCCAGGATTTCCCCTGTACTTGTTTAGAAGACTCTTATTGGCCGCCGGTGGTGAGTCTGTGTAATTGCAGCCTGTTTTCTATGGGTTAATTCTCACCTGCAGGTGTTTGTGCAATTACCTTGTGCCTGACTTCCAGCCATCCTGATTGGGGTGTGTTCCCTTATTACCTAGCTAGTTATGCAGTTCTGAGCTGGTGATAGACGTCCTGCTAAGATACCTGCATGTTCCTGAATAGAGTCTTGTCCAGTATTGCATCTGTGTCCAGGTCCTATCTGATACTGGAATCCTGTGTACTCAGCTCTGGCAGAGTCCAGAGCTTCCTGTGAACTGTTCCTGCCCTGATGTGTTCCTGTGATCCAGTAGCCCTGAGTCCAGAGTCCTGAGTCCTGGTGTCCGGAGCCTGTTAAAGATATCTGTCCGGCTTTCCTGTTATGTGAGCCTGTGTCTGCAGCTTTGGGGGTTCTTGTCCGTCTGCCTGTATTCACACCGGTTTCGTGAGTAGCGGTTTTGCCGCACCTTACGGCCTTGGCCGTATCTGTCCGTTATATTTGCTTTGGATTTTCTGCAGAGGGTTCTGCATATGCTGTCATCGCCGGTACACCGTAGTATTGTGTCGGCGTGTAGACAGCATTTCATTTGTTGTAGTTTGTCCTGGCGGCTGTGCCGCACATCCTGTTGTTTGAGTTCTGTAGTTGCCCCTAACTCAAGATTCTGTTTAGTTAGAGGTTCCCCTTGTTATTGCTCCATCTCAGTTTACGCCTTGTCTCCAACTAAGACCGGGGGGCATCGGAGTTGGGCAGACATAATCCGCCCTTCAAACACGGCTGCCGTGGGCCCAAAGAAACATAGTCTCGCAGGCGTAGACTGACCACGCGGGTGGAACAACGGAGTCAGGGTTCTGTAGGGGTTTGCTGCTGAACTCAATTCCCACTCCAGCATTACGTTCCTGTACTTGGAGCTTATCCGCCCAGTTCCAGGAGTACCAAGTACAGTGAACGTAACATTATCACCAGCCATACCACAAAAAAAGAAACAAAGCTAAATAGTAGTTTTATCTTTTTGGGTCCAGTCCGGTCTTTAAAATACAGCCCGGTCTTTAGAATCCAGCCCGGTCTTTAGAATCCAGCCCGGTCTTGTCTTGTCTAGTTCAGAATCCAGCCCGGTCTTGTCTTGTCTAGTTCAGAATCCAGCCCGGTCTTGTCTTGTCTAGTTCAGAATCCAGCCCGATCTTGTCTTGTCTAGTTCAGAATCCAGCCCGGTCTTGTCTTGTCTAGTTAAGAATCCAGCCTGGTCTTGTCTTGTCTAGTTCAGAATCCAGCCCGGTCTTGTCTTGTCTAGTTTGAAATCCTCCTATGCTTACTATGCAAGCCCTACAGGCGTCTCTCTCAGCCCTGAACTCTGCTTTCAGTGCTTTGAACCTGAGTGGCTGGAAGTTTTGCAGCAATCCTTAAAGCAACTGCAAAACCTTCTGACCAAAATTTTGCTTATCTTGCCAGAAGTTGTTGAGAGTACATCTATCTCTAAAGAGACTCTTGCTCACAATATGGTGACAAGAGAATCCTCAGGTTCGGTTGGAGAGAAAAGGTTTAAAAGTTTTCTGCTTCCCAGGCTCTCAGAAGAGGAGCATCTGCGTCGCAGAAACTTAAATTTATGCCTATATTGTGGGGGTTTAGGCCACTATCTGCAGACCTGTGAGTTGCGCAAGCCCAAAGTGTGGCGACAAGTCCTGCCCTCTGGCCAACTTGAGTCAGGATTCAAGACCTACTCCTGTCTCTACTGTGGCAGAGGTACTTGTCATAAAACCCACATTAAAAAGCACTCTGTCCTATAATTGGGGTCCTTGGGCTAGGGAGCCCCATTATAGATTCAGGAACCAAAGGAGAATGTTTCTCTCCTCTCTTGACTTTCCTGTTGAATCAGAGTTGCAAACCCCGGTACCCGATGCCCAGAGTCCTGAAGCGGTACCCGATGCCCAGAGTCCTGAAGCGGTACCCGATGCCCAGAGTCCTGAAGTGGTACCCGATGCCCAGAGTCCTGAAGCGGTACCCGATGCCCAGGGTCCTGGAGTGGTAACCGATGCCCAGGGTCCTGGAGCGGTACCCAATGCCTGGGGTCCTGGAGCGGTACCCGATGCTCTGGGTCTAGGAGTGGTGCCCGATGCTCTGGGTCTAGGAGCGGTGCCTGATGCTCTGGGTCTTGGAGCGGTGCCCGATGCTCTGGGTCTAGGAGCGGTGCCCGATGCTCTGGGTCTAGGAGTGGTGCCTGATGCTCCAGGTCGAAAAGGGACATCGGATATAATAGCTCAGGTGTCAATACCTGAAGGGGTCTCAGAAGCTGTTACCCCAGGTAGGGACTTGAAAAGCGCAACCCCAGAAAGGGTATCTAAAACCTAGAAGGGGTCTCGAGAGACACAGCCCCAGAAAAGGGTCTAGAGGTCGCTTCCCCAGGAAAGGACTCAAGAGGCATAGCTTTAGTGGAGGTTCTGAAGGTCATAGCTTCAGCTAAAGTCCCGGAGGTCATAATCCTGGGAGAAGTCTCGATAATTATCGACTCTGAGAGGGAGCCCAACGGTCCAGTCCCAGAGAGGGAGCCCGACGGTCCGGTCCCAGAGAGGGAGCCCGACGGTCCGGTCCCAGAGAGGGAGCCTGACGGTCTGGTCCCAGAGGGAGTTCCAAGGGCCACTGCCCCAGAGGGGGTTCTGAGGGTAACTGCCCCAGAGGGGGTTCCGAGGGCCACTGCCCCAGAGGGGGTTCCGAGGGCCACTGCCCCAGAGGGGGTTCCGAGGGCCACAGCCTCGAGTAAGGTCAGTAGTGACCAGGTCCTAGCAATGCACTCCAGTCAGTCAGATGGGAAGGAAGCTGATCCTGACTCTTTTGATATCCCAACGTCTATAGTCTTTGATGGGGAATTAGTCCAATTTTTTGCACTAACCAAACACTACTACACCATTATATTGTCTAGACCATTTCTGGGCATCACTTCAGAGAACTTTGTGCTCTATCTGATACATTCCTTTAGAGGGGAGCCTTTTGAGTGGGCGTCCAACTTAATGAAAACTGAAGATCCCATTCTTCAGGATCCCCCGGCATTCAGTGATGCAGTTATTAAGAGATATGGTTCCAAAGAAATTGGTTCAGGTTCCTCTAGGTCACCCGTCTTATCTGCTGAGAGTCCACCGTATACTGTAAACTCGGCACAAAAATCTCAGCACATTGCTTTGACTGCAGGGTGTACTTTTCTGTCTTCTTCTAGCAGTAGTAGTTTGCCTGAAAGTTCAGCTCCCAAGGTTAAAAAAACAATCTCTGGATTGAACCCAGCTTTGCTGGAAGGTACCATCAGTTCAGACAATGTTTGGGGAATTACCTTGGTCAGACCTCAAGAACCTTGTAAAAAAAAAAAAAGGAAGAAAAATAAATAATTGCTGACTCTTGCCTTGTTAAATTTTTTCCTATCTTGTGTCCAGTGACCACTGTCAAGGGGGGGCACTGTTACAAGCTGTTGCCACAGCTTGTTTCTGTTTTCTTGCCTGTTAGACCAGTGTGTCAGGATTTTTTTTTGTTTCCCTTGTTTTGGAAAACCTGAATTTTGGAGTCCGTTGACCCCTTCTCAAGGGGGGGGGGGTACTGTTAGGAGTCACGGTAGTGGCTCATTCCTGTGTTGCATTTTGGTTATGTATTTTATGTTATACTTCTGTTTCTGTTCCCCTTGGGTGTCATGGGGTGTCCGGAGTCCACCCTTAAGGAGAGGGTACTGTTATGAACCACAAGTAGTGGTTAATTTCTGTTTGCTTTCCGTTTATGTATTTTGTACTATAGTTCTGTTTGCATGCCAGGATTTCCCCTGTACCTGTTTAGAAGACTCTTGTTGGCCGCCGGTGGTGAGTCTGTGTAATTGCAGCCTGTTTTCTATGGGTTAATTCTCACCTGCAGGTGTTTGTGCAATTACCTTGTGCCTGACTTCCAGCCATCCTGATTGGGGTGTGTTCCCTTATTACCTAGCTAGTTATGCAGCTCTGAGCTGGTGATAGACGTCCTGCTAAGATACCTGTATGTTCCTGAATAGAGTCTTGTCCAGTATTGCATCTGTGTCCAGGTCCTGTCTGATACTGGAATCCTGTGTACTCAGCTCTGGCAGAGTCCAGAGCTTCCGGTGAACTGTTCCTGCCCTGGTGTGTTCCTGTGATTCAGTAGCCCTAAGTCCAGAGTCCTGAGTCCTGGTGTCCGGAGCCTGTTAAAGATATTTGTCCGGCTTTCCTGTTATGTGAGCCTGTGTCTGCAGCTTTGGGGGTTCTTGTCCGTCCGCCTGTATTCACACCGGTTCTGTGAGTAGCGGCTTTGCCGCACCTTATGGCCTTGGCCGTATCTATCCGTTATATCTGCTTTGTATTTTCTGCAGAGGGTTCTGCGTATGCTGTCATCGCCGGTACACAGTAGTATTGTGTCGGCGTGTGGACAGCATTTCATTTGTTGTAGTTTGTCCTGGCGGCTGTGCCACACATCCTGTTGTTTGAGTTCCGTAGTTGCCCCTAACTTGAGTTTCTGTTTAGTTAGAGGTTCCCCTTGTTATTGCCCCATCTCAGTTTACGCCTTGTCTCCAACTAAGACCGGGGGGCATCGGAGTTGGGCAGACATAATCCGCCCTTGAAACGCGGCTGCCGTGGGCCCAAACAAACATAGTCTCGCAGGCGTAGACTGACCACGCGGGTGGAACAACGGAGTCAGGGTTCTGTAGGGGTTTGCTGCTGAACTCAATTCCCACTCCAGCATTACGTTCCTGTACTTGGGGCTCATCCGCCCAGTTCCAGGAGTACCAAGTACAGCGAATGTAACACTGGCCGCAACCAGTTTTATTAAGCAGAAAATTAAACAAACATCAAAAGAAAATACCTTGCCTGTCCGGCACTAACTAAACACAAGACGTTCCTAACTGTCTCTAAACAAAAACACAGAGTTCTCCAGTAAATACTGTATGGCTCACTTGTATAAGGAAGCGTGTTTCTCCCACAGAGGTTCTGCAGTCTCCCCAGGCAGTCTGCACACACTGATCAGGCTAGCAACCTTATAACACTCTTACACAGCTGAAAGCCCTGATTAGCCCTCTGTGAGGCCAAAGATCCGAACTGGGCCCTCTGTCTGGAACTTGCCCCCTCTCTCTCTCTCTCTCTCTCTCTCTCTCTCAGGGCCCTTATCCAGCTTTTCCAATAGACTGAAAAGGTTTTAACAAAACAAACCATTTTCCTTGAAGTTTTCCTTTTCCTAAAACATGTAAGACAAGAACCTGGGACAAACATACCTGCCCTCAAACATTATTCCAGTGTTCTTGTCACAATATGTATAAGAATTATTGGGCGTACTCAAAAATAGGTCCAAAGGAATCAATATCATACTCATACCACATACTAGGCAGTCACCTTGTCTTTAACCACTTAACTGATGATTTATTTTGCCAAAAACCGCTCTGAAATTGTCTGGGATTTTTATGAGTGCGGAACATGAATTTAACTCTATCCCAAATGATTTTAGTTAAAAAAAAATAATATTGTTTCAAACATCGAGACATCGATTGGGAACATCGCGACCATGGGAACATCTGGAACATCGCGGATTTCATTTTGAAAGCCAGGACAGCCTCCAGATATACAGGGGGGGGTGGGTCTGGGGGTGGCTTGGGAGGGATAATTTACTCTCCCCAGCGGCTGCCATTGTCTGCAGCCGCTGGAGGGTGGGGGGATCTTGCCGTGCTGACCATCAGCAGTGATCGGCAGCATGGCAATCAGTAGGGGAGAGTGCAGGGAGGCAGAGGGACCTTCCAGTCCCCCTGATAGCAGCAGCGGAGGGAAGTTTATCTTACCTGCCGCTGCTAACACTCTCTATCTGACTGGTCGCATCCTGTGTGACCAGGTCAGATAGAGCACTTGCAGGCATGGTCGCATCTTAGATAGATAGATAGATAGATAGATAGATAGATAGATAGATAGATAGATAGATAGGACTGACCATTGAACTAATTGAGGTACACAGTATTGATCGGTATGAATAGATTATTATAACTGCTTTGACCACAAACCAGAGATGTGCGGTGAGGTAAATGGCTCAGGAGGCACTGGCTAGTACCAGAGCAAGATTTACACACAATGTATGAGCCAAAGGGTGCATGTGGAAAAAATTTGGTGCGTTTTGATTAAAGTTGTAAGGAAAAGATAGTCAGGTGAGGCACTGCCTCACCTGTCATAGACTTTTTACTCCAGAGTTTTGACTATAAAAATTATTAGAGTAATAAAAAGAAGATATTTCTAACATATTCTTTGTATTTTTCATATACTTTATACAGTCAAAACTCTGGTCCAAAATTAGTATGACAGGAAAGGTTCTGCCTCACCTGCCTCATCCCACCGCACGTCACTGACACAAGCCCCAGCTGAGGAGGCACCGGCTATTACCAGAGCCAGATTTACACACAATATATGACCCAAAGGGTTCGTGTGGGCATTATACACAGGTGCAACAGTATAAACTCCTGGAAATTTGGTAAGATTTGATCAGAGATATGCGGAAAAGATAGGCAGGGGAGGCACTGCCTCACCTGCCATAGACTTTTTACTCCAGAGTTTTGAAAATGATTACAATAATACAAAGAAGATATTTCTAATATATTCTTTGTATTTTTCATATACTTTATACAGTCAAATTTGTGGCACAAACGTTAGTATGAGAGGAAAGGCTCTGCCTCACCCCACCGCACGCCTCTGTTATGAGGTACTGTACTGCAAAATCTTATAATACAAACCTGGAAATCAACATAAAAAGAACTCCTGCACTATCACAGTATTATGAACACCCTCAGCCAGACAAAATGTCAGTGAAAGTATATTTTATTATATATTGTAAAGCAATAACTCATTAAGCAGTTGTGCTAATAACACAAATAAACAAGAAAGATGCTTTACAATTGTCAAAATTGGAATTATAACTGAATCACCGAATAGTGTGCAACTGTTACCATGCATTCCGAATAATGGGCCTAATTCAGTAAGGACTGCAAATTCTGCTAATTACCAGACTTTGCAATCCTTCTGAACGCATGCTGGGGGCCGCCCGTCGCAGGGCGGGGCCACCCAGCATGCTGATCCCCCTCCGTGATGAAGCAGAAATTGCGATCACATCACAATTGCTGCTTCATTGTATAATTTGTGGTTGCCCGCCGGAGACCCGCCACCATGTTTCTGATCTCCACCCCCCACCCCCGCCCTGCGACTGCCTCTGCCTGATTGACAGGCAGAGGCGATTGCATTTTCTGTGGACCCCCACAGAAAATGCGGGCGCATGCGCAGGATGGGCGCTGAGCTTATGCCGGCATCCTTTTAGCAATTAATGAGGTTGGATCGCTTACTGCGATCCAATCTGAATTAGGCCCTATGAATCCAGAATCTGTGTACTATTGAATAACAAATGTGGTCCAGTATGGTCACTGAAAAATATTCAGGAATTTCAATGTTTGGTCTGGGCCACAGATTTATCCACCTCAGAATTGAGGAAAAGCTGCAATAGAAATGGATGTTTCAGATTACACAGTCCCACTGAACACAAAGTAATAATAATTATAATAATAATTTTATTTATATGGCGCTCTTTCTCCAACAGGACTCAAGGCGTAGGTTAAATTCCTGAATAGACAGCACAGTCTGTAGCAATCATGGTTAAGTCTTACTGGCAGTGTAGGTACATGCAAGTCAGCTGGCTGTTACATCTTAACTGCAATAGTCAGCTGTGTAGCACTTTGTCTTTCATAGCAGAATAAATTGCTTCTTATTACTCCATATCACCGCAGTCAGGCAAGCATATGTCAGTAAAAGTGTGAAATTGTTGCCAAAAAGTTAATCCATTCTTACTTTTGCAAAAGCTGTCTACACAATGCTGACGCGGTTCCCCACTCTTAAATAGGATACCAACAGAGATCATCCAGCAGCAATCCCGCGTGCCTGCGGTAAAGGTAACCCCCACACACTGTATGGGGTAATGTTACTAAAGTGTATACTGTGTTATTTTACATGTAGTAAAACTACTGTATTTCAACTAACATTTGCTAACATCATACTAATTTTTGAACATGGAAAAAATACAAACCATTTATCAAGCTGCATTTTGTAAAAATGGATGCCAACCTAGAAGATAATCCAGGCACGTAAAAGTTAGGGTTAGGGACCGGGGAGGGTTAGGGTTAGGCACATAGAAGGGAAGGTTAGGGTTAGGCACCTAGCAGGTTAGGTATAGGCAGCAGGAAAGGGAGAGTTAGGGTTAGACACCAAGTGGGGAGGATTAGGGTTAGACACCCACAAGGGAGGGTTAGGGTAGGAAAAACATGAGGGTTAGGGGGCTAAATGGGGGACTGTGGGGATTATGATGGACGGGATGCTGCTGTCGGTATACTGACCGCCGGCATCCTGTCCATCGGTAACTCATACTGAACCTCTGAACTGTAGGTTCTGCTTGAATCTTTGTTAACAGATGAGGTTAACTGCATGCAGGGGTGTATCTAGGGGTCTGAGCGCCCCTGGCAAAGTAAGGTTCTGGTGAACCCCCACCTCCCCAACCCAGGGACACAGAGGGTGGAGGTACAGATAGGCTGAGGTCAGGGACACGGAGGGAGAATTACAGGGAGGGTGCGGGTAGGGACAATGAGGTGGAGGGCTTACAGGGAGGCTGAGGTCAGGGACACTGAGGGGGAATTACAGGAGTGTGCAAGCAGGGACACTGAGGGGAAATTACGGGGAGGGTTTGGACAGGGACCCTGAGGTGGAATTACAGAAGGGTGTGGGCAGGGACACTGAAGGGGGAGTCACATGGAGGCTGAGTTCAGGAACATTGTGGGAGAATTACAGGGAGGGTTCGGGCATGTAAAATGAGAGGGAGGGGCTACAGGGAGGCTGAGGTCAAGGACACTGAGGGGCAATTACAGGAGTGTGCGGGCACACTGCGGGGGGGAGTCACAGGCAGGCTGAGGTCAGGAACACAGAGAGAATTACAGGGAGGATGCAAACGGGGACACTGAGGATGAATTACGAGGAAGGTGCAGGCAGGGAGACTGAGGGGGAATTACGAGAAGTGTGCAGGCAGGGACACTGAAGGTGAATTACCGGTAGGGTGCGGATAGGGACACTGAGAGGGAATTACGGGGAGGGTACGGGCAGGGATATTGAGTGGTAATTATGGGAAGGGTGCGAGCAGGGACACTGAGAGGGAAATACAGGAGTGTATGGGCAGGGTCACTGAGGGGGCAGTTGCATGGATGGTGCGGGCAGGGCCACTGAGAGGGAATTACAAGGATGGTGTGGGCAGGGACACCAAGGGGATATATGCACACATACATACAGTTAAAAACCCCTCTCTAGGTGTGATAGCTCTACATGTCCCAGCAAATCCAGTTGACAAGGTGTGCTGGGACTTGTAGTTTCAACACAGCTAAACAGGCAGTCACTGGTCTAGATACCTCTCCATACAGAGCTCTTTGTAAGCTGTGATCCAGACTGCGAGGATAGACCATGCAGTGCAGCTATGGTACCGCAGAAAATGTACAGGTATGCTCATGCTGCACTGCTGACTGGTGCTGATTGTAGTGGCTGGTGTTTGGTGACAGACCATGTGGGACCAATGAGAAGGGGAGCGGATGAGGAAGAGGAGGTGCCTCCCCCCTCCCCATACCTGGCAGTGCCCCGCTCCCCAGCTATATTCACCATCATTGTGACTGTAGTCACAGAGAGTGTCAGAGTGCAATATGCTTCTGAGAGTCCCGCAGTGGATGAGCACTGCTAAGGGATGTACTCAGTGAGAACTACTATGTCATTCTACCCCCTGGCGCGGGTGGCACTGCCGGGTGGTGCCCCCCTCTTGGCCGGCGCCCCTGGCAAGTGCCATCCTGGCCAATAGGAAGATACACCCCTGACTGCATGCTCCACTTTCCTTTCTGCACAAGTTATTATATGCTTTTCACTATGGGGCTTTAGGATCACTTTAGTGTGGGCACTCACAAGTTTTAGATAACAACAACCATGGTCCTGAACTCAGGTGCAGCAACTCTCTTGAATTAGGGTTCGTTGCTTAAGAACAGCAAACGGCATCTTCTCTACTCCTGGGCTTCTCAATCTTAAGGAGAGCCCTGGTTCTCCAGACCTCACTTCATTGGTAGCTTCCTGTACCTGTACTAGTGATAGTTGTAGCTGTCTCAATGTGCTGAACCCGAGCTACTGAGTGAGCTTCTTTGCAATCATCCAGATCGCCTTGGATTCTGTTTCTTATCTCCTGCCCTGACTTTGGTGTATTTACTGAATTCTGTTTTGTCACCCTGACCTTGGATTGCTTACTGACATTACCTTGCCCTCTGCCCCTGACCTCATATCATTTACTGACCTTGCCTTGTCAGGTGTCAGCCATTGACCTTGGATTGCTTACTGAACGGAACCCTGCTCTGTTGTATGTACCCTGTGTCTTATCTATGTGCCCAATACTAGGTCAGTATCCAGCACCTGCTGGACCTACATTATCACCACCTGTATTAATTCAGTCTGTATACCTCCTTCAGTGTTCCGACTATCAAGGTTAATCCAGTAATACCCTTAGTTAAGGGGTGTAGTACATGTCGACATTACCTATGTCAAGATTCATTAGGTTGACATGAGACTGTTGAAGTGGATGTAATATCGACATTGAACATTGTATAAGGTGAGAAACCACCCTAACCCCCGGCGTAATTGTACTGAATAATTACCAAAGTCAGATGTTCATCAGCAGCAAGTAATTGAGAGCTTTTGCGTAGCCCCAGAAAGAAACAAATACAAAACCAGGAAATTAATTGCGCTTGATGTACTGACAATAATACCAATTTTTACTCTATGTATAGAAATATGCTTGGATTCATTAAATAAACGAGAAACTTGCTTTGAATAAAAAAGTTTTTACTGTATTCTTTTAAATGCACTTTGAAATAACAATTATAACAACAATTATAATGACATAAAATCACAAATAGAATATATTTAAAAATCAGAAAAAAGATGGATATCAATTGTCAGTTCTGGACCCAAGCCAAGGATTTTTGTAGGCTCTGCACGTTGATTGCTAAATATTAGAAACAATGTGTTTCCTTTCAGTAGAGGCAAACACGTATTAATAATAGAGAGGTGATATTGTTACAAATTGTGTGCACACACAGTGAAATGCTGGAATCCTGCAATATATTCAATAAATAGCAGTGATAGTTCACCTGCCACCGGCGTCCCGGAGCAGGAAATAACTCTGTATGATGATTACCCAATCCAGCGGGATTATGAATAATATCAGAGATGATGACACAAATGTCCAGTATATGCTCACCCTGTGTGTGCACTCCACAGAAGCCGCTGGTATTGGTTTAGTTGTCAGAATCCGATGCTGGATGGATGGCACACCTTTCTCCCGTTGGAGACACCCGCAGTGATGATGTTAACTGCAGTTAGCTGTTGCTTTCAGCACACTGACACCCAGATAGGTACGGTATTATGGAACATGTCAACATATTCATAATGTTGAAATAAACCATGCCGGCAATCAGTAGGTTGACACTGCTGTGTCATTCTTGCAAAGTTCACCTTTGAAGACCTAGGGGAGTCCAGACACCAGCCAGCATAACGAGCTGTAAGGGAAAGGTGGTTTACTATAGGTGAAGGTATACAGAAGTGATTGTAGGGAGCTTATTATGTTTTTACAGGTATCACCCTTATGGCCTTCTCCCTATATAGTAGAAATACTAATCAGTCTTTCAATACACAAATGGCCAGTGATAAAAACATGCTTGTAATGAGAGTAGTAACAGATTATCCTGTATCATGATGTGAATGACTAAATATTCTCTGTAAAGCACAGTGTTATATGTGTGTGCTATATTTATGGTCTGGAATCGGGATCCTGTCGCTTGGGATGCCAGCATTCAGAATACCAACAGCAGCATCCCAACGCCCAGGATCCTGACATCTAGTTGGTAAGTATACTACCCCTAATCCCTAACCCCCCCTAACTCACGTTTCCCAGAGCCTAACCCTAACCATCCCCCCGTGCAGCCTAACCATAACACCCCAAAGCCTAACCCTAACCCTCCCCCCAACTACCTAAAACTGACCTCCCAACCACCCCCACGGCTGCTTACCAGTGTGGAGTGCTGGCGCCAACATTTTGATGTATGCCAGGATCCCGGCTATGGTATTCCGAGCAGTGTTGGGATTCCAGCATTGGTATTCCTGATCAGATCCGATATTTATAACTGTTAATGATAAACAGTTAAGAAATAAATAAATGTCACACCTCCTATATACTGCCCGTGCCCCTGTATCACAAGTATGAGACATGGCAAATGACCGTGGAATGGCTCATTACTTTTTACACATACTGTATTTTATGTGGTTCATAAATGCTTTTTGCAGTATGTTTATTAAATAGCTACATATACAAAAGGCAAAAAAGGAGATTGACTCACTGAATGACTCATCACGAAATCTCTTAAACGGGGCTGGCTCCAGGCATGTTCGAATAGAGCGGCAGCGCAGGGCGCCAGCCTTTATGGGCGCTGCACGCTGGTGCCACCATATTCGAGCCTGGAGCCAGCCTGCTGCCCTACACTGTTCTAATCTGTGCGATGTGCGGCGCCGGTGCCTGACGCCAGCGCAGCGCACATAGCGCACACTGAATAGTTTAGCAAGTCCACCTGCGGCCCACAGCACTCCCCCTCCCAGCACAGCAGGTAGGTACTGTGGGGGGCATATATGGCACTGTGGGGGAATTTATATATCTGGCACTGTATGGGCATTTTGGGCACTGTGGGGGCATTTATGTATCTGGCACTGTTGGGGCATATCTGGCACTGTGGGTGCATTTATGTATCTGGCACTGTGGGGGCATCTATGTATCTGGCACTGTGGGGGCATTAGTATCTGGCACTGTGGGGGCATTTATGTATCTGGCACTGTGGGGGCATTTGTATCTGGCACTGTGGGGGCATTTATGTATCTGGCACTGTGGGGGCATATCTGGCACTGTGGGGGCATTTATGTATCTGGCACTGCTGGAGGCATTTATGTATCTGGCACTGCTGGGGGGCATGTCTTGTGTATCTGGCACTGCAGGGGCATATCATGTGTACCTGGCACTGCTGGGGGGCATATCATGTGTAGCTGGCACTGCTGGGGGGCATATCATGTCTATCTGGCACTGCTGGGGGGCATGTCATGTCTATCTGGCACTTCTGGGGGGCATGTCATGTCTATCTGGCACTGCACTACTGTAGACATTATGTGTATCTGGCACGATGCTGGAGACATTATGTGTAAGGAACACTACTGTGGCTGTTATGTGTAAGGCTGCTAATTGTGTGCGTAGAGGGGGTGTGAAAATATATTAATTTATAGCTTGATAATACGAAATGATGAGGCAATGCCCATCACAGGGCCTACAATCTTGAAACTTGGCAGGTAGCTTCTCCTTAGGTCCCAGGTGCTTGCTAAGAACTGGTTTTACAAATGTCTGTGTTTATCCACTGAAATCGCCAAAAATGGATGTGTGTATGTATGTATATGTTCCAGCATAACTCTGGAATGCCAGCAGCAATTTACACCAAATTTGATACCCATATGACTTACAATCTGGGAACAAACACTGTTGGGGTAACACACCCCTAGCACCCCTAGGGGGGAACAGCAGCACAGAGTATATCAGGAAACAGCATAACTACGGAATGGTTGTAGCAATGTACACAAAAATTGGTACACATATGACTTACAATCTGGGAACAAACACTGTGGGGGTTACACACCCCTAGCACCCCTAGGGATGGGAAAGCAGCACAGAGTATATCAGAGAACAGCATAACTCTGGAATGCATGGACCAATTTAAACCAAACTTGGTACACATATGACGTACAATCTGGGAACAAACACTGTGATGGTAAGACACCCCTAGGAGTGACATGATGTGAGGAGGGGAATGGAGACAGCAGAAACCCACAGACTGAGAGTTGTATAGTGGAAAGAGCAGGGTCCCTTGGGGGACCAAAAAGGGGTAAGGCCACTACACAAAGTGGGTCAGGGAAGCAAAATATGCCTATATACTAGATCTGCAACCAACGTAAATTAACGAACAACTATGATTATAATTTACCATCCTCATCCCATAGCGAAGCACGGGTATTCACCTAGTATTGTATATAGTGTGAGTCATATCAGGTGACTGAGGATATTGGTGTCTCCCCTGGCTAATTACATCTTTGTTTAATTCATACTCTTCTTACCAGCACAAATTAATAATGCTCATAACAGCACAAGATATGTGAATATACCACACCTATGAACTTTTGAATAGCAGGTTCAGGTGCCTTGATAAATCTGGTGGTGTGCTTCTTTATAATTATGGCTTTACTACATTTGACTTTACTACAATATAAGTCTATTCATATACAGTATCCTTAAACAGTGAGGAGGCAGGGGGCCTGTTACCGACAGGTGATGTGGATAGTACACAGGAGGGAAGACAGGTGATAGGAAAGCTTTTTCAGCAATACTTCACAAGTCTGCGGTATATTCATGTTTTTTGGACAATACAGTGTAGGTCCAAAACAATATTGTTTTTCCTTTATCATTTTTTAATTATACACAGGCGCTGCAAAAAATAGTGTTGGTTATATTCATGTTGAGCCTGTTGACTTACCAGACAATACCAGCATACAATATTACTCGAGAGTACTGAATATTGTGGCTGGACTTAGTTTTGGCCACATGCCTATTGCCATACCTCCTGTCTCTTCTATACTCTCCTGTGACTCCTCTGCTACCTCTTGATGGCCTAGTTTACTTTATTCCTTCTCTAGACTTTCAATGCCACCACCACCTATATCCTTCTCTTCATAGCCTCCCATAACATAAAGGATGTAAAAAATGACTTACCAAACTAATTGGACTACCAGTCACACCCTGCTCATATACAAATAACACAGAGAATCAGTGAAATATCTTTAATTGGTGCAAAGTGTGCGGTGCACAAGGGCCCCTGGATCCAAGGGGCACATCGCCTACACCCATGTTCTTTAATAAGTATCGTTCTGTAGTCCTACTGTGTGGCACAGCTGCACAAATCACTGGAAAAATAGTGCGGCACATACACAGTAGAATAATCACTTGTAAAATGGCCCCCTCACCATTTTACCAGAGACCTACGCATGTGCAGCAGTCTCTGTCACAGTAGACTCTACTCGGTTGTGCGACCGGCAGGAAACTGGGGGGGCCTTGCCAGAGACTGCACTCAGTCCCCCTCCTAACTTAATACGTCTCTACAAAGTAACAAAAGGAGCAAACAGTAACAATAGCAGTAGTAACCATGGAGGTCATTCCGAGTCGTTCGCTCGGAAAATTTCTTCGCATTGCAGCATTTTTCCGCTTAGTGCGCATGCGCAATGTCCGCACTGCGACTGCGCCAAGTAAATTTGCTATGAAGTTTGGATTTTTACTCACGGCTTTTTCTTCGCTCAGGCGATCGTAGTGTGATTGACAGGAAATGGGTGTTACTGGGCGGAAACAGGCCGTTTTATGGGCGTGTGGGAAAAAACGCTACCGTTTCCGGAAAAAACGCGGGAGTGGCTGGAGAAACGGAGGAGTGTCTGGGCGAACGCTGGGTGTGTTTGTGACGTCAAACCAGGAACGATAAGCACTGAACTGATCGCAGATGCCGAGTAAGTCTGAAGCTACTCTGAAACTGCTACGAGATGTGTAATCGCAATATTGCGAATCTTTCGTTCGCAATTTTAAGAAGCTAAGATTCACTCCCAGTAGGCGGCGGCTAAGCATGTGCAATACTGCTAAAATCGCCTTGCGAGCGAACAACTCGGAATGAGGGCCCATGAACAAAATCTCACAAGACAACTTTCAAAGGGGGTCATTCCGAGTTGTTCGCTCAGTAAAAATCTTCGCATCGCAGCGATTTTCTGCTTAATGCGCATGCGCAATGTCCGCACTGCGACTGCGCCAAGTAAATTTGCTATGCACTTAGGAATTTTACTCACGGCATTTTCATCATTCTGGCGATCGTAATGTGATTGACAGGAAATGGGTGTTACTGGGCGGAAACAGGCCGTTTTATGGGCGTGTGGGAAAAACGCTACCGTTTCCGGAAAAACGCAGGAGTGGCCGGAGAAACGGGGGAGTGTCTGGGCGAACGCTGGGTGTGTTTGTGACGTCAAACCAGGAACGACAAGCACTGAACTGATCGCAGAAGCCGAGTAAGTCTGGAGCTACTCAGAAACTGCTATGAGGTGTGTAATCGCAATATTGCGAATACATCGTTCGCAATTTTAAGATGCTAAGATTCACTCCCAGTAGGCGGCGGCTTAGCATGAGCAAATCTGCTAAAATCCGCTTGCGAACGAACAACTCGGAATGACCCACAAAATTCACTAATTAACAAATGTGGTGATAATGTCTATGCAAATATCCTTTCTCCTATGGCACCTATCAAAGACAATAAGAAACTCCCAAAATATTTATAAATGTTGTGAGGTCACAATCCCACATGTTTTCAGATCTAATTTAAATCTGCACGGTAAAAACGCATGTTCAAAAACTATAGAGTATTGGGCTTATAAGCACATGCAATTTGTGGTCATCAGCACTTGACTTGGAGATTTGCAAATCGCCACTAAGCACATAAAGTTATCTGCCTGAAAACCGCACATGAACCTTGACAGGGGCGGATTGGGATCGAACACCAGCCCGGGAAATTTATGGCGGAGTCTGTTGAGGGGGAGGGGCCTGTCAAGAGGGCGGGGTCACTCCTCAGGGGTTCTGATTCTGAGATAGACACAGTTCCTTTGCATTTTGGATCTGCTCAGAATATATAAGCAGCAGTGATAGTGTTATTATAACTAGGTAATCTACACTCCTTTGCATTTTGGATCTGCTCAGAATATAGATGCAGCAGTGATAGTGTTATTATAACTAGGTAATCTACGCTCCTTTACATTTTGGATCTGCTCAGAATATAGATGCCGCAGTGATAGTGTTATTATAACTAGGTAATCTACACTGTCAATTTGTATATTATAAGATATATTGTATTCTAGGATGAAACTGTATTGCAGCTTTATATAGTTGGTAACTGCTATCTTAGTGTTTGTTTTAGTTGAGTTTTATGGCATGCTCTGTAAACGGGGGATGGATGTTAGGCCTTGATTGCAGTTACTAGAGACACATGGATACTTACCATTCATAAGGAAAGATGCTTGGCTGAACAACAGCTGGCTGAACAGGGCTTTATTAGAAGGGCTGTTTAAAAGGGTGAAGAAAATAATAAGATTTTACTTACCGATAAATCTATTTCTCGTAGTCCGTAGTGGATGCTGGGGACTCCGTAAGGACCATGGGGATATAGCGGCTCCGCAGGAGACAGGGCACAATAATAAAAGCTTTAGGATCAGGTGGTGTGCACTGGCTCCTCCCCCTATGACCCTCCTCCAAGCCTCAGTTAGGATACTGTGCCCGGACGAGCGTGCATAATAAGGAAGGATATTGAATCCCGGGTAAGACTCATACTAGCCACACCAATTACACCGTACAACCTGTGATCTGAACCCAGTTAACAGTATGATAACAATGAAGGAGCCTCTGACAAGATGGCTCACAACAAGAATAACCCGATTTTTGTAACAATAACTATGTACAAGTATTGCAGACAATCCGCACTTGGGATGGGCGCCCAGCATCCACTACGGACTACGAGAAATAGATTTATCGGTAAGTAAAATCTTATTTTCTCTGACGTCCTAGTGGATGCTGGGGACTCCGTAAGGACCATGGGGATTATACCAAAGCTCCCAAACGGGCGGGAGAGTGCGGATGACCCTGCAGCACCGAATGAGAGACTCCATGTCCTCCTCAGCCAGGGTATCAAATTTGTAGAATTTAGCAAACGTGTTTGCCCCTGACCAAGTAACTGCTCGGCAAAGTTGTAAAGCCGAGACCCCTCGGGCAGTCGCCCAAGTTGAGCCCCCTTACTTTTGGAATGGGCTTTTACAGATTTTGGCTGTGGCAGAATGTGTAAACTGAATTGTATTACAAATCCAGCGAGCAATCGTCTGCTTAGAAGCAGGAGCACCCATCTTGTTGGGTGCATACAGGCTAAACAGCGAGTCAGATTTTCTGACTCCAGCCGTCCTGGAAACATATTTTTCAGGGCCCTGACAACGTCAAGTAACTTGGAGTCCTCCAAGTCCCTAGTACCCGCAGGTACCACAATAGGTTGGTTCATGTGAAAAACAGAAAACACCTTAAGGAGAAATTGAGGACAAGTCCTCAATTCTGCCCTGTCAGAATGAAAAATTAAGTAAGGGCTTTATATATGATAAAGCCGCCAATTCTGACACACGCCTGGCTGAAGCCAGGGCTAATAGCATCGTCACCTTCCATGTGAGATATTTTAAGTCCACAGTGGTGAGTGGTTCAAACAAATGTGACTTTAGGAAACTCAAAACAACATTGAGATCCCAAGGTGCCACTGGGGCACAAAATGAGGCTGTATATGCAGTACCCCTTTTACAAACATCTGAACGTCAGGCACTAAAGCCAGTTCTTTCTGGAAGAAATTCGACAGGGCCGAAATTTGAACCTTAAAGGACCCTAATTTTAGGCCCATAGACAGTCCTGTTTTCAGGAAATGTAGTAAACAACCCAGTTGGAATTCCTCTGTAGGGGCCTTCTTGGCCTCACACCACGCAACATATCTTCACCAAATGCGGTGAAAATGTTTTGCGGTTACATCCTTCCTGTCTTTGACCAGGGTAGGGATGACTTCATCTGGAATGCCCTTTCAGGATCCGGCGTTCAACCGCCATGCCGTCAAACGCGGCCGCGGTAAGTCTTGGAACAGACAAGGCCCCTGCTGGAGCAGGTCCTTTCTTAAAGGTAGAGGCCACGGGTCTTCCGTGAACATCTCTTGAAGTTTCGGGTACCAAGTCCTTCTTGGCCAATCCGGAACCACGAGTATCGTTCTTACTCATCTCCCTCTTATGATTCTCAGTACTTTTGGTATGAGAGGCATAGGAGGGAACACATACTCTGACTGGTACACCCACAGTGTTACCAGAGCGTCCACCGCTATTGCCTGAGGGTCCCTTGACCTTGCGCAATATCTGTCTAGTTTTTTGTTCAGGCGGGACGCCATCATGTCCACCTTTGGTTTTTCCCAACGGTTTACAATCATGTGGAAGACTTCCCGATGAAGTCCCCACTCTCCCGGGTAGAGGTCATGCCTGCTGAGGAAGTCTGCTTCCCAGTTTTCCACTCCCGGAATGAACACTGCTGAGAGTGTTATCACATGATTTTTCGCCCAGCGAAGAATCCTTGTAGTTTCTGCCATTTCCCTCCTGCTTCTTGTGCCGCCCTGTTTACGTGGGCGACTGCCGTGATGTTGTCCCACTGGATCAATACCGGCTGACCTTGAAGCAGAGGTCTTGCTAAGCTTAGAGCATTGTAAATTGCCCTTAGCTCCAGTATATTTATGTGGAGAGAAGTCTCCAGACTTGATCACACTCTCTGGAAATTTTTTCCTTGTGTGACTGCTCCCCAGCCACTCAGGCTGGCATCCGTGGTCACCAGGACCCAGTCCTGAATGCCGAATCTGCGGCCCTTTCATAGATGAGCACTCTGCAGCCACCGCAGAAGAAACACCCTTGTCCTTGGAGACAGGGTTATCCGCTGATGCATCTGAAGATGCGATCCGGACCATTTTTCCAGCAGATCCCACGGAAAGGTTCTTGCGTGAAATCTACCGAATGGGATCGCTTTGTAAGAAACCACCATTTTTCACAGGATCCTTGTGCAATGATGCACTGATACTTTTCCTGGTTTTAGGAGGTTCCTGACTAGCTCGGATAACTCCCTGGCTTTCTTCTCCGGGAGAAAACATCCTTTTCTGGACTGTGTCCAGAATCATCCCTAGGAACAGTAGACGTGTCGTCGGAAAAAACTGCGATTTTGGAATATTTAGAATCCACTCGTGCTGTCGTAGAACTACTTAAGATAGTGCTACTCCGACCTCCAACTGTTCTCTGGACCTTGCCTTTATCAGGAAAGCGTCCATATTTCTTTTAAGAAGAATCATCATTTCGGCCATTACCTTGGTAAAGACCCGGGGTGCCGTGGACAATCCAAACGGCAGCGTCTGAACTGATAGTGACAGTTCTGTACCACGAACCTGAGGTACCCTTGGTGAGAAGGCAAATTTGGACATGTAGGTAAGCGTCCCTGATATCCAGTGACACCATATCGTCCCCTTCTTCCTGGTTCGCTATCACTACTCTGAGTGACTCCATCTTGATTTGAACGCTTGTATGTAAGTGTTCAAATATTTCAGATCTCACCGAGCCGTCTGGCTTCAGTACCACAATATAGTGTGGAATAATACCCCTTCCCTTGTTGTAGAAGGGGTACTTTGATTATCACCTGCTGGGAATACAGCCTGTGAATTGTTCCCAATACTGCCTCCCTGTCGGAGGGAGACGTTGGTAAAGCAGACTTCAGGAACTTGTGAGGGGGAGACGTCTCGAATTTCCAATGTACACCTGGGATACTACGTGTAGGATCCAGGAGTCCACTTGTGAGTGAGCCCCCTGCGTGCTGAAACTCTTGAGATGACCCCCTACCGCACCTGAGTCCGCTTGTACTGCCCCAGCGTCATGCTGCGGACTTGGCAGAAGCTGTGGAGGGCTTCTGTTCCTGGGAATGGGCTGCCTGCTGCAGTCTTCTTCCCTTTCCTCTACCCCTGGGCAGATATGACTGGCCCTTTTGCCCGCCTGCCCTTATGGGGACGAAAGGACTGAGACTGAAAAGACTGTGTCCTTTTCTGCTGAGATGTGACTTGGGGGTAACAAAAGGTGGATTTTTCAGCTGTTGCCATGGCCACCAGGTCCGATGGACCGCCCCTTTATACGGCAATACTTCCATGTGCCGTCTGGAATCTGCATCACCTGACCACTGTCGTGTCTTCGTCGGGCAGATATGGACATCACATTTACTCTTGATGCCAGAATGCAAATATCCCTCTGCGCATCTCGCATATATAGAAATGCATCTATAGTCAATAAAATCTTGTCCCTGTCAAGGGTATCAATATTTTCAGTCAGGAAATCCGACCAAGCCCCCTCAGCGCTGCACATCCAGGCTGAGGCGATTGCTGGTCGTAGTATAACACCAGTATGTGTGTATATACTTTTCGGATATTTTTCAGCTTCCTATCAGCTGGCTCCTTGAGGGCTGCCGTATCTGGAGACGGTAACGCCCCTTGTTTTTATAAGCGTGTGAGCGCCTTATCCACCCTAAGGTGTGTTTCCCAACTCGCCCTAACTTCTGGCGGGAAAAGGTATACCGCCAATAATTTTCTATCGGAGGAAACCCACGTATCATCACACACTTCATTTAATTTATCTGATTCAGGAAAAACTACAAGTAGTTTATTCACACCCTACATAATACCCTTATTTGTGGTACTTGTAGTATCAGAAATATGTAACACCTCCTTCATTGCCCTTAACATGAAACGTGTGGCCCTAAAGGAAAATACGTTTGTTTCTTCACCGTCGACACTGGAGTCAGTGTCCGTGTCTGTGTCTGTGTCAACCGACTGAGGTAAATGGGCGTTTTTACAAGCCCCTGACGGTGTCTGAGACGCCTGGACAGGTACTAATTTGTTTGCCGGCCGTCTCATGTCGTCAACCGACCTTGCAGCGTGTTGACATTATCACGTAATTCCTAAATAAGCCATCCATTCCAGTGTCGACTCCCTAGAGAGTGACATCACCAATACAGGCAATTTGCTCCGCCTCCTCACCAACATCGTCCTCCTACATGTCGACACACACGTACCGACACACAGCACACACACAGGGAATGCTCTGATAGAGGACAGGACCCCACTAGCCCTTTGGGGAGACAGAGGGAGAGTTTGCCAGCACACACCAAAAACGCTATAATTATACAGGGACAACCCCTTATACAAGTGTTTTCCCTTATAGCATTTTTATATATGTAATCATATCGCCAAATAAGTGCCCCCCCTCTCTGTTTTAACCCTGTTTCTGTAGTGCAGTGCAGGGGAGAGCCTGGGAGCCTTCCTCACAGCAGAGCTGAGCAGGAAAATGGCGCCGTGTGCTGAGGAGAATAGGCCCCGCTCCCTTTTCGGCGGGCTCTTCTCCCGGAGTTTGTGAGATCTGGCAGGGGTTAAATACATCCATATAGCCTCAAGGGCTATATGTGATGTATTTTAGCCATAAAAAGGTATTATACATTGCTGCCCAGGGCGCCCCCCCCAGCGCCCTGCACCCTCAGTGACAGTTGGTGACTGTTGGTGAAGTGTGCTGACAACAATGGCGCACAGCTGCAGTGCTGTGCTCTACCTTATGAAGACTGAAAGTCTTCTGCCGCCTGTTTCTGGATCTCTGGACCTCTTCAACTTCGGCATCTGCAAGGGGGGTCGGCGGCACGGCTCCGGGACGAACCCCAGGGTGAGACCTGTGTTCCGACTCCCTCTGGAGCTAATGGTGTCCAGTAGCCTAAGAAGCAAATCCATCCTGCATGCAGGTGAGTTTACTTCTCTCCCCTAAGTCCCTCGTAGCAGTGAGCCTGTTGCCAGCAGGTCTCACTGAAAGAAAAAAACCTAACTTAAACTTTTATTCTAAGCAGCTCAGGAGAGCCACCTAGATTGCACCCTTCTCGGCCGGGCACAAAAATCTAACTGAGGCTTGGAGGAGGGTCATAGGGGGAGGAGCCAGTGCACACCACCTGATCCTAAAGCTTTTATTATTGTGCCCTGTCTCCTGCGGAGCCGCTATATCCCCATGGTCCTTACGGAGTCCCCAGCATCCACTAGGACGTCAGAGAAATTACAATATAGACTTACCCAGGACTTCCCAGGATGAAAACAGACGGAAACAACCCACCGACAAAACAGAAAACATCGTCCCTTCCTTACATTCCCAATCATCTGTGTATTTCAGCGTATGTAAATATTTTACCAACTGCAATCCTCCTGACCTCTAAGAACAAAATGCAACCAATTTGGTATAAAACTATATACATTGTGATTTACATGTGATTGTACATACCTGTTTGTCACTTTGCTCTATAATGCACAGTTAACATACAGCAGAACAACACCAGTAAATAGGCACCTGAACTTTTACCTTGAACAAGTGAAACCTTACACTCTCAGCCTAGATAACACTGGTTTTATCTCAAACTAACTATGTTCCACAAATTGATTTTCTGCATTGCTCTTCATGGAGTATTCATAAAGACCATTGCATCATTCAGTCTCCCAGCAACTCACCCCTCTGTACATGTTGCCCCCTCAATTCTACACTCCCCTCTTATTAGCACTCATGAGCTTTTTACTTCCCTATACTCATTGACAATAACATCTACAACCTCTCACCATAAAAAACTTTCACAAACCTCTGACACCCACATTTATCTCTCTCTTCTGCTTCTGATAGCTGGTGACATTTCACCAAATCCAGGACCCAGCCACTTGCATCACTCGCATTCACCTGATTCACAGCAACATAGAAATCCAGCTAACCTCATAAACATCACATGTCTTCCATCACCCTCCAGATCACTAAAATGTGCCTTATGGAATGCACGCTCTGTTTGTAACAAATTAACATCCATCCATGACCTCTTCATATCCAACAACATCAATCTGCTGGCTATAACAGAAACCTGGCTCACACAATCTGACACAGCCTCCCCTGCAGCACTGGCACATGGTGGTCTCCACTTTACACACACCTCCAGACCCGATAACCATAAAGGAGGAGGAGTTGGACTTTTACTTTCCCAATCTTTTGCATATACTGTTCTACCACAGGTTCCATCACTCACATTTACATAATTTGAAGTACATTCCATTAGGGTTTACTCTCCTTTCTCTCTGCGTGTTGCAGCTATCTACCGCCCACCTGGGCATCCAAAACAATTTTTGGAAGATTTTTCTGCCTGGCTCCCTCACTTCCTATCCTCTGACATCTCCACCATTATCATGGGTGATTTTAATATTGCTATTGATTGTCCAAAATCTGCTGCGCATGCCTCCAAACTACTCTCTCTAACCTCCTCTCTTGTCCTCTCCCAATGGACTGACTCCTCTACTCATCAGGCGGGCCACTGCCTTGATCTAGTATTCACCAGACTATGCTCCGTCTCTGAACTCACTAACACTCCTTTCCCCCTCTCAGATCACAACCTTATCACCTGCATGCTCTCCTCTGTTAATTCAAACCCTGTGTTGCGGAAATCCTCCAATCTTCCTCAAACCCGCAGAAATATTAACACAATTAATCTTCAAGAACTTTCCACTTCACTCCAACAACTGCTTTCACCTATTTCTGCATTCACCTCTCCTGAGATGGCTGTATCACACCTTAATGAGACTCTAGAACTAGCCCTTGATGAAGTGGCTCCAGCTACCCATCACACTCCACGTAGGCCTAGATGTCAACCATGGCACTCCAAATTAACAAAACAACTACAAAAACTCACACGAAAACTTGAACGTCAGTGGCGTAAATCTCGTATTTCAAGTGACTGTCTACCAATCTTATAAAAATGCCCTGGACACTGCCAAACAAACATATTTCCAAACTCTTATCTCTGCTCAAGCCTCTAACCCCAAACGACTCTTTAATACATTTAAATCACTTCTGAATCCTCCCGCACCTACCCCACCAGCCACTATCAAGGCACAGGATCTTGCTTCCTACTTCAAGGAGAAGATTGATAGGATCCGAAATGAAATGCTATGCTCTTCGGCAGCCAGTGACCTGCTCCGTTCTTTACCTGAACCCTCTGGCACTCTTTCTTCATTTGATCCCACAAATGAAGATGAAGTATCATCACTCTTCTCATCCTGCTTCTCTACTACCTCTCCTCTTGATCCTTTACCCTCACAAATAAGTAAAGCTCTGTCTCTGGTGCTCATCCCTACCTTAACTAACATCTGTAATCTCTCTCTCTCTCTACTGGTATTTTTCCTTCACTCTTCAAGCATGCAGTGATTACTCCCATTTTAAAGAAACAAAATTCTGACCCTAATGCTCTCTCAAACTACCGCCCTATCTCTCAGCTCCCTTGTCTCTCTAAGCTACTTGAGAGACTTGCCTACACTCGACTCACACACTTTCTTAACTCATACACTTTGTTGGACCCACTTCAGTCAGGCTTCCGTTCCCAACATTCCACAGAGACAGCACTGACTAAAGTGGTTAATGATTTGGTCACTACGAAGTCTAAAGGCCACTACTCACTACTTATTCTTCTAGATCTATCTGCTGCATTTGACACTGTAGACCACTCTCTTCTCATACAGACACTACAATCCCTAGGTCTTAAAGACACAGCCCTTTCTTGGTTCCTATCGTACCTATCTAATCGCTCCTTCAGTGTTCGCTTCTCTGAATCTACCTCCTCTTCGCTACCTCTTTCAGTTGGAGTACCGCAAGGCTCAGTCTTGGGTCCTCTGCTTTTCTCTATCTATACCTCATCTCTTGGTAAACTAATCAGCTCTTTTGGTTTTCAGTATCATCTGTACACAGATGATACTCAAATCTACCTATCCTCCCCTGACTTGTCCCTATCTGTACTGGACCGTGTCACTGAATGCCTTTCTGCCATCTCATCCTGGATGACATCTCGCCACCTCAAACTTAATATTTCAAAGACAGAGTTAATTATATTTCCACCGGCCAATAGTAGGTACCAACCTGATATCTCTATCACTGTTGAAAACTCGACTATCTACCCTACCCCACAAGCTCGCTGCCTAGGTGTCATCCTTGACTCTGATCTGTCCTTTGTTCCCCACATTCAATCTGTCTCAAGATCATGTTACATGCATCTAAAAAAACATATCCAAAATACGACCATACCTTACACAAGACACTGCTAAAACTCTAATCCACGCTCTCATTATCTCCCGAATTGATTATTGCGATAGTCTCCTAACTGGTCTTCCCAAAATGAGACTCTCACCACTACAATCCATTCTGAATGCAGCGGCGAGGCTTATCTTCCTCGCTAGACGTTCATCGTCTGCAGATCCACTCTGTCAGTCCCTCCATTGGTTACCTGTACTCTACCGCATTCAATATAAAATACTTTTACTCATACACAAGGCCATTAACCAAACTACACCAACGTACATCACTTCGCTTATCACAAAATATCTCCCAACCCGACCTCTTCGCTCTTCACAAGACCTGTGTCTCTCATCCACACTCATTACTCGCTCCCACTCACGACTGCAGGACTTTCATCGGGCTGCACCCACTCTGTGGAATGCCCTACCACGTACAATAAGACTCTCCTCTAGTCTCCAAACCTTCAAGCGTTCCCTCAAAACTCACCTCTTTAGGCAAGCGTATCAAATTCCTGAACCACCCACATAACTTTCATAAACCTTCCTATCAAATTACATCCACTCTGTACAGTCCACACGGGTGGTCTTCTGTATACCGGCGGTCGGGCTCCCGGCGCTCAGTATACCGGCGCCGGGAGCCCGACAGCCGGCATACCGACACTTATTTTCCCTCGTGGGGGTCCACGACCCCCATAGAGGGAGAATAAAATAGTGTGGCGCGCGTAGCGTGCCACCGTGCCCGTAGCGTGGCGAGCGCAGCGAGCCCGCAAGGGGCTCATTTGCCCTCACCACACTGTCGGTAAGCCGGCGGTCGGGCTCCCGGCGCCGGTATGCTGGTCGCCGGGAGCCCGACCGCCGGCCAGCCGTAGTGAACCCGTCCACACATATCCTCACGTCTTCTAATTCTATGCAAAAGATAGCACCTTTCCTTATGTACATATGCCTATTTCCCTATAGATTGTAAGCTTGCGAGCAGGGCCTTCCTACCTCTATGACTGTTATCACCCAGTTTGTTATTGTTATTTCAAATTGTAAAGCGCAACGGAATTTGCTGCTCTATATAAGAAACTGTTAATAAATAATAATAATTGGGGCCTCCTTTGCTTTACGTTATGCTAATGTTTACCTGTGACTGTGGCCCTCATTCTGAGTTGATCGCTTGCTAGCTACTTTTAGCAGCCGTGCAAACGCATTGTCGCCAGCCATGGGGGAGTGTATTTTCACTTTGCAAGTGTGCGATCGCATGTGCAGCCGAGCGACTCGAACACATTTTGTGCAAAACAAGACCAGCCCTGTAGTTACTTATCCTGTGCGATGATTCTAGCGACGGAGGTCCCGGAATTGACGTCAGATACCCGCCTTGCAAACGCCTGGACACGCCAGCGTTTTCCCAAACACTCCCAGAAAATGGTTAGTTGCCACCCACAAACACCCTCTTCCTGTCAATCTCCTTGCGATCGGCTTTGCGAATGGATTCGTCGCTAAAAGCATTGCACAACAACGATGCTCTTTGTACCCGTACGACAAACATGCACATTGCGGCGCATGCGCATGTGCAGTTTTGCCTTTTTTTTACCTGATCGCAGTGCTGCAAAAATCGGAAGTGAGCTATCAATTCGGAATGACCCCCTTTATGCATATGCTGCTACAATACCCTTCCCTGATGCACATCTGTACGTCTGAATATACAAGGACTGATATGCCCACTTTCAGTGTCTACTGACACTGCAGTCATGCCTTTAATCTACTTCTGATTTTATTGATTCTTCATTCTACAAACCCCTTTTTTTAAAAAAAAATAAATTCTTTATTTTTATTTTGCAAATTAAAACAATTTCCATATGCTTCAATATAATAGAGTCAGTAACAGTAGTCTCACAGTATGGCAACTTTAGCCAAAAAAAGGACAACAATAACAGAACAGGTATGGATATACCATAACAGCGGGAAGCATACTTTATGGCAAAAAAATAAAAATTAATAATAATAATAATAACCGACCTCATTCCAATACATCTCATCAGGAATGAGAAATAGCGTCAAGCGTGAGGTAATAAACATTCAGTAATAATTAAAGAAAGACAAGGGTAAAAGGGGAGAGGGAAGAGGGGATGGGAAAGGTCACAGGTATTAATCATTCGCCTTCCAGGAAAACGCTATATGTAACCTCCCACCTCAATTTAGATTCAGGTGTGTATAATCAATGTAGGTCTTAGTAGTCTTGAATTCTATCCAACGAAGCCAAGTAGTTATATAATCTGGATATTTTTCTAATGTGGCAAAGAAAACGTCTTCCATGTGCATGTAAAAATCAATGCGTTGGAACCATTCCCATACTGTCGGCAGGTTTATAGAACGCCAGTGTACTGGGAGTACATCTCTTGCCGCATTATTTAAATGCTTAAGAAGGGATTTTTTGTAGTGAGTCAGGGGATATTTGCGTGTGATAACAGCCAAAAATCCGGTCCTGTTGGTACTAGAGATCCCAAAATCTCCAGCGATAGTTCTATAATTTTGTTCCAAAAGGGGACAATAGACGGCAGTCCCACCAAATGTGGATTAATGTGCCTTTATCGGGCACCTGTACCATCAAAAGTTTCCACAACTTCTAAAAATTATTTTTGGGGTGAATTAACACCCCAGCTCCTGGCGCAAATAAGAATTAATTAGGTACCTATTCGTACATCAGCTGCACACACTAAAGGATTGGCAAGATCCCCAAAGGTACAAGAACAAGAAGCTCTTAGTGCCGCTTCGGAAATGAACGTTAGCAATAGCGCTTGTGTTGGTGTTTCCGCCAGTGTGTAGATCTGAGCAGGGAGATGACGTCATCTCCCTGCTCAGATCTACACACTGACGGAAACACCAACACAAGCGCTATTGCTAACATTCATTTCCGAAGCGGCACCTGTAGCGTCTGCATCATAGTTGCCAATTCAGCTTATAACAAGCGGCATTGGGCTTGTTTTTTCTTCTGGTTGCTTATTTTTTGGGTGGTTGCTTGTTGCTTGTTTTTGGGCTTATAAGTTTTTTTTGCTGCTTGTTTTTGGGCTTCTTTTGTTTTTAGGTATCACTGACACCGACTTTCAGAGATAATTAGTCATTCATCCATATAACACAGATCCTCACACAGACATACTGTAGGTGAGACGTTGTGGATGAATAGAGTCTTCAAGAAATGATGATGAGTCATTCATTATGTCCATTGTTGCCGACTGCCGGTTGTGTGTATTCAGTAGGGCTAATTTGTTTTTAACAATGACAACAACAAAGACACTGACCAGACACACAACAGTGAAGCAATTCAGGACCACTTTATGTGGTATTCTTTGTCAGATATGGTTTAAGACGCCTGGGTATTTGTTGCAAGGATTTTAAACCAACTACCAATATGCTTCAGCGCTTCAACTCAGGGATGTATAACATGGAAGCTTCTATAGACGATGGAGACAACTCAGATGAATTTGCTTATATCCATTTTACATAAAACCTTTGTAATTCAGTGTGCCGTGTACTTTACCTCACAGTATGCCATCTGCAATGCAGTTTACTTCACAGGGTGTAGTATGGTATGCCGGCGGTCGGGCTCCCGGCGACCAGCACACTGGCGCCGGGAGCCCGACCGCCGGCATACCGACAGTGTGTCGAGCGCAAATGAGCCCCTTGCGACCCCCACGAGGGAGAATAAGTGTCGGTATGCCGGGTGTCGGGATTGCAGCACCGGTATACTGTGCGCCGGGATCCCAACAGCCGGCATACTGAAGACCACCCTACTTCACACAGTGTGCCATGCACTTTACCTCGCAGTATGCCATCTGCAATGCACTTTACTTCGCACAGTGTGCCATGCACTTTACCTCACAGTGTGCCATCTGCAATGCACTTTACCTCTCAGTAATTCCTTTGTTATTTGAATTGAGTTACTGTTTAATATTTATATATGCATTTATTATTTTTAATTGTCTTAATAATACAAAAATGTTACCTACAATGTTTTAATAATAAAGTACTTTTATTTTGTTACCTTGATTTGGCCTCTTTATTTATTTAATAGAAGTACAAAGTTGGATGTTGTAAGATTATTTGTTTTATCTTTCCATAGAATAAATATTTCACAGTGAATACAAATGACCACAGATACAGTATATACAGTTGCCAATTTTCACTTGAGATTTTTCTTTAGAGGAAACATGAAAGTTTAGTATCTTAAATTCACAACTCTAACTATAATATTTATACAAATTCCAGTATTCTTTAAAAGCCAGTTTTGTGCTGATAAATATCATTGTAAAGACCTTAAAGGCAGATTGTATAAATCATTATATGTATTTTAATAAGACAAACAATAATGTTTTTTTTTTATTAAAAACAAAACAAAACTTGAGTTGGGCTTTTTTTGGGCTTTTTAGGATTGGTTTGGGCTTGTTTTGGGCTTATTTTTCAGTCATCGATTGCTTGTTTTTCATTTCAGAGTTGGCAACACTGGTCTGCATCCACCCGCCAGGACAGCGGCACTTGGAGCGTCCATACCCGCCCACCAGGACAGAGACGGAATCTGCACCACGAATAGTGCCGGCGGCGGACGCTGTGGCTGTACGCCACGAGGTCAAGTCTCCAAGTACCCGTGCTGTATCTCTGGACATTCCCGCTGGTTCGGGTAAATATAATTACAGCAGCATTCCTCTGCACTGGGACGCCAGTAGCAGGAGGATCGGAGATACCTTGTAGCATTTCCTTACAAGCAATTAGCAACTGTTGCAGCTTGATGCACGTTATGTAACAGACCAGACGGGTCTGTTTAGCATTACAGAATATACTGTTGCCATTTATTTAACAGCGCAAAAAGGCCATTTAGAGTGTTTCTTATCAGTGTGTTTGGAGCATATTAATTCATTCCTTGAATCTTATGCTATATTTTATATGTGTTATTATAGTATCAATTAAAGTATAAATATAATTTTTAATTATAAAAACAAGTTCTATGTGTGCTAATTTTGAGTAAAAGCAGACACACATTTATTTTATATATTTTTTTATTTTTATTTAAATATATAATTATTCAGTACATCAAGCGCAATATACTATTAGCTTCTTGTTTCCACAACTTCTAAACTAGTGGAGCAGTGTGCTATAACTTTGCAATGTGTGTCCCATTGGACCTTAATTCCCCGATGCGTCAAATCTTTATCCCAAGCTTCACAAAAAGAAGGGTTATCGGGGAAATAGCTATGTATTAGGATTTTGTAGCTACCCGACACTATATGCGAGGGGGTCTTCACCTGACTGCACATAGATTCAAAGGGAGTGAGATCCTTATAAAGGTCAGTCGCTCCTCTCTGCGAGGTGATGAAATGACGCACTTGAAGATAGAACCAATAGTCCTTGACAGGTATATCACCAGCTTCCTGTATCTCTGAAAACTTTTTGAGGTCACCATGCGCAAGCAGGTGAGTCACCCTAGTCACACCTGCAGGGCCGAAACTAGGATTTTCGGCACCCGGGGCAAGGCAGTAATTCACCCCCCCCAAAAAAAATAAATAAATAAATAAATAAATAAAATAAGTAAAATAAAAATAAATATATAAATAAATTTAATTAATGCCACCTTATTCTCATTACACTGCACAGTACCTGTCATTAACATTATGCCGACCCACGGGGGAAGAGAGGAGAGAGAGGGGTGAGAAAGATTGGAGAGATATATTTATTTATTACCAGTTATTTATATAACGCACACATATTCCGCAGCACTGTACAGAGAATATTTGCCCATTCACATCAGTCCCTGCCCCAGTGGAGCTTACAATCTATATTCCCTACCACATGTACATGCGCACACATTCATACTAGGGTTCATTTTTGTTGGGATTAACCTACCAGTATATTTTTGGATTGTGGGAGGAAACCGGAGTACCTGGAGGAAACCCACGCAAGTACGGGGAGAATATACAAACTCCACACAGGTAGAGCCATGGTGGGAATCAAACCCATGACCTCAGTGCTGTGAGGCAGTAATGCTAACCATTACACCATCTGTACTGCCCAAATAGAGGAGAGGGAGAGAGAGTAGGGAGATGGAAGAGAGGAGAGGGTGTAGAGATGGGAGAAAGGGGTGAAGGAGAGAGGAGAGAGATGGGAGAGAGAGAGAGAGAGAGATGAAAGAGAAGAGAGTGAAAGAGAGTAGAGATTGGAGAGAGGAGAGAGAGAATATGCTCCAGACATCCCTCAGACTGGCACACCCCCTGTAATAGAGATCCTAGCTCCTCCTTTCCGGCTTCCCTATAATATTATGCACCAAAAAATCCTAAACAGCCCCTACACAAATGAACATAAAAATGAAGCAGTTATATAGCACATTCCTGCCTGCCTTCCCGTCACCCTTACCCAGCAGCAGGATGCACACTTCAGACTCTGTAACATAGATTCTGACTAGACTGCAGTATACAGTATATGGCTGTATACTGTACATATTGACTGGTGACATGATCGGCTGAAGTATCCAGCGTGTCCTGTGTGCCTTTTTCATGAAGAGCCTGCAGCTCCACCCTCCCCATTACAAATCCAGCCCTGCATAGACTCCATGTACTGGCGTGCAGTCCCCCGTGAAGAAAGGCACTTTTGGTGTCACTCACCACCATACAGGGGCTCCGCACGCCTGCTGCATCGGAAGGGTCTGGGACTCTGTGTTACCTGCAGAGCAGAGAAAATAAGAATTTACTTACCGATAATTCTATTTCTCATAGTCCGTAGTGGATGCTGGGACTCCGTAAGGACCATGGGGAATAGCGGCTCAGCAGGAGACTGGGCACAAAAGTAAAAGCATGAACTAGCTGGTGTGCACTGGCTCCTCCCCCTATGACCCTCCTCCAAGCCTCAGTTAGGATACTGTGCCCGGACGAGCGTACATAATAAGGAAGGATATTGAATCCCGGGTAAGACTCATACCAGCCACACCAATCACACCGTACAACCTGTGATCTGAACCCAGTTAACAGTATGATAAACGAAGGAGCCTCTGAAAAGATGGCTCACAACAATAATAACCCGAATTTTGTAACAATAACTATATACAAGTATTGCAGACAATCCGCACTTGGGATGGGCGCCCAGCATCCACTACGGACTATGAGAAATAGAATTATCGGTAAGTAAATTCTTATTTTCTCTAACGTCCTAAGTGGATGCTGGGACTCCGTAAGGACCATGGGGATTATACCAAAGCTCCCAAACGGGCGGGAGAGTGCGGATGACTCTGCAGCACCGAATGAGAGAACTCCAGGTCCTCCTCAGCCAGGGTATCAAATTTGTAGAATTTAGCAAACGTGTTTGCCCCTGACCAAGTAGCTGCTCGGCAAAGTTGTAAAGCCGAGACCCCTCGGGCAGCCGCCCAAGATGAGCCCACCTTCCTTGTGGAATGGGCTTTTACAGATTTTGGCTGTGGCAGGCCTGCCACAGAATGTGCAAGCTGAATTGTACTACAAATCCAACGAGCAATCGTCTGCTTAGAAGCAGGAGCACCCAGCTTGTTGGGTGCATACAGGATAAACAGCGAGTCAGATTTCCTGACTCCAGCCGTCCTGGAAATATATATTTTCAGGGCCCTGACTACGTCCAGTAACTTGGAGTCCTCCAAGTCCCTAGTAGCCGCAGGCACCACAATAGGCTGGTTCACGTGAAACGCTGAAACCACCTTTGGGAGAAATTGAGGACGAGTCCTCAATTCTGCCCTATCCGTGTGAAAAATCAGGTAAGGGCTTTTATAAGATAAAGCCGCCAATTCTGAGACACGCCTGGCTGAAGCCAGGGCTAACAGCATTACCACCTTCCATGTGAGATATTTTAATTCCACAGTGGCGAGTGGTTCAAACCAATGTGATTTTAGGAACCCCAAAACCACAATGAGATCCCAAGGTGCCACCGGGGGCACAAAAGGAGGCTGTATATGCAGTACCCCTTTGACAAACGTCTGGACTTCAGGCACTGAAGCCAGTTCTTTTTGGAAGAAAATCGACAGGGCCGAAATTTGAACCTTAATGGACCCTAATTTTAGGCCCATAGACAGTCCTGTTTGCAGGAAATGTAGGAAGCGACCCAGTTGAAATTCCTCTGTAGGGGCCTCTTTGGCCTCACACCACGCAACATATTTTCGCCAAATGCGGTGATAATGTTTCGCGGTTACATCCTTCCTGGCCTTTATCAGGGTAGGGATGACTTCTTCTGGAATGCCTTTTTCCTTCAGGATCCGGCGTTCAACCGCCATGCCGTCAAACGCAGCCGCGGTAAGTCTTGGAACAGACAAGGTCCCTGCTGGAGCAGGTCCTTTCTTAGAGGTAGAGGCCACGGGTCCTCCGTGAGCATCTCTTGAAGTTCCGGGTACCAAGTCCTTCTTGGCCAATCCGGAACCACGAGTATAGTTCTTACTCCTCTCCTTTTTATGATTCTCAGTACTTTTGGTATGAGAGGCAGAGGAGGGAACACATACACTGACTGGTACACCCATGGTGTTACCAGAGCGTCCACCGCTATTGCCTGAGGGTCCCTTGACCTGGCGCAATATCTGTCTAGTTTCTTGTTGAGACGGGATGCCATCATGTCCAACTTTGGTTTTCCCAACGGTTTACCATCTCTTGGAAGACTTCTGGATGAAGTCCCCACTCCCCCGGGTGAAGGTCGTGTCTGCTGAGGAAGTCCGCTTCCCAGTTGTCCACTCCCGGAATGAACACTGCTCACAGTGCTATCACATGATTCTCCGCCCAGCGAAGAATCCTTGCAGCTTCTGCCATCGCCCTCCTGCTTCTCGTGCCGCCCTGTCTGTTTACGTGGGCGACTGACGTGATGTTGTCCGATTGGATCAATACCGCCTGACCCTGAAGCAGGGGTTTTGCTTGACTTAGGGCATTGTAAATGGCCCTTAGTTCCAGAATGTTTATATGAAGAGATGTTTCCATGCTTGACCACAAGCCATGGAAATTTTGTCCCTGTGTGACTGCTCCCCAGCCTCTCAGGCTGGCATCTGTGGTCACCAGGATCCAATCCTGAATGCCGAATCTGCGGCCCTCTAGTAGATGAGCACTCTGCAGCCACCACAGAAGAGACACCCTTGTCCTTGGCGACAGGGTTATCCGCTGATGCATCTGAAGATGCGATCCGGACCATTTGTCCAGAAGATCCCACTGAAACGTTCTTGCATGGAATCTTCCGAATGGAATCGCTTCGTAAGAAGCCACCATTTTTCCCAGGACCCTCGTGCACTGATGCACTGACACCTGGCCTGGTTTTATGAGATTCCTGACTAGCTCGGATAACTCCCTGGCCTTCTCCTCTGGGAGAAACACCTTTTTCTGGACTGTGTCCAGAATCATTCCTAGGAACAGGAGACGTGTCGTTGGAATCAGCTGCGATTTTGGAATATTTAGAATCCACCCGTGCTGACGTAACACTAACTGAGATAGTGCTACTCCGACTTCTAACTGTTCCCTGGACCTTGCCCTTATCAGGAGATCGTCCAAGTAAGGGATAATTAAAACGCCTTTTCTTCGAAGAAGAATCATCATTTCGGCCATTACCTTGGTAAAGACCCGAGGTGCCGTGGACAATCCAAACGGCAGCGTCTGAAACTGATAATGACAGTTTTGTACTACAAACCTGAGGTACCCTTGGTGAGAAGGGTAGATTGGGACGTGGAGATAAGCATCTTTGATGTTCAGAGACACCATATAGTCCCCTTCTTCCAGGTTTGCTATCACTGCTCTGAGTGACTCCATCTTGAATTTGAACCTCTTTATGTAAGTGTTCAAGGATTTTAGATTTAAAATTGGTCTCACCGAGCCGTCCGGCTTCGGTACCACAAACAGCGTGGAATAATACCCCTTTCCCTGTTGTAGGAGAGGTACCTTGATTATCACCTGCTGGGAATACAGCTTGTGAATGGCTTCCAAAACTGCCTCCCTGTCGGAGGGAGACTTTGGTAGAGCAGACTTCAGGAAACGGCGAGGGGGAGACGTCTCGAATTCCAGTTTGTACCCCTGTGATACTACCTGCAGAATCCAGGGGTCCACTTGCGAGTGAGCCCATTGCGCGTTGAAATTTTTGAGACGGGCCCCCACCGTGTCCGAGTCCGCTTGTAAAGCCCCAGCGTCATGCTGAAGACTTGGCAGAAGCAGAGGAGGGCTTCTGCTCCTGGGAAGAGGCTGCCTGGTGCAGTCTTTTTCCTCTTCCTCTGCCCCGGGGCAGAAATGAGTGGCCTTTTGCCCGCCTGTACTTATGGGAACGAAAGGACTGAGTTTGAAAAGACGGTGTCTTTTTCTGCTGAGAGGTGACCTGGGGTAAAAAGGTGGACTTTCCGGCCGTTGCCGTGGCCACCAGGTCCGATAGACCGGCCCCAAATAACTCCTCCCCTTTAAACGGCAATACTTCCATATGTCGTTTGGAATCCGCATCCCCTGACCACTGTCGCGTCCATAACGCTCTTCTGGCAGAAATGGACATAGCACTCACTCTTGATGCCAGGGTGCAAATATCCCTCTGTGCATCACGCATATATAGTAATGCATCCTTCAAATGCTCTATAGTTAGTAATATACTGTCCCTATCCAGGGTATCAATATTTTCAGTCAGGGAATCCGACCACGCCACTCCAGCACTGCACATCCAGGCTGATGCGATTGCTGGTCGCAGTATAACACCAGTATGTGTGTATATACCCTTCAGGATATTTTCCAGCCTTCTATCCGCTGGTTCTTTGAGGGCGGCCGTATCAGGAGACGGTAACGCTACTTGTTTAGATAAACGTGTGAGCGCTTTATCTACTCTAGGGGGTGTTTCCCAATGCGCCCTAACCTCTGGCGGGAAAGGGTATAGTGCCAATAATTTATTAGAACTTTTTTATCGGGGGAAACCCACGCTTTATCACACACCTCATTTAATTCATCTGACTCAGGAAAAGCTACTGGTAGTTTTTTCACTCCCCACATAATACCCTTCTTTGTGGTACTTGTAGTGTCAGAAATGTTCAATGCCTCCTTCGTTGCCGTGATCATGTAACGTGTGGCCCTACTGGACATTACGTTTGTCTCCTCACCGTCGACACTGGACTCAGTATCCGTGTCTGGGTCTGTGTCGACCCACTGAGGTAACGGGCGTTTTATCGCCCCTGACGGTGTCTGAGACGCCTGGACAGGCACTAATTGATTTGTCGGCTGTCTCATGTCGTCAACAGTTTTTTGTAAAGTGCTGACATTGTCACGTAGTTCTTTAAATACAAACCATCCAGTCAGGTGTCGACTCCCTAGGGGGTGACATCACTAATACAGGCAATTGCTCTGCTTCCACATCATTTTCCTCCTCATACATGTCGACACAATCGTACCGACACCCAGCACACACACAGGGAATGCTCTGATAGAGGACAGGACCCCACTAGCCCTTTGGGGAGACAGAGGGAGAGTTTGCCAGCACACACCAGAGCGCTATATATATATATAGGGATAACCTTATATAAGTGTTACTCCCTTTTATAGCTGCTGTTTATAATTTAGCTGCCAATAGTGCCCCCCCCTCTCTCGTTTTTACCCTGATTCTGTAGGGACTGCAGGGGAGAGTCAGGGAGCCGTCCTTCCAGCGGAACTGTGAGGGAAAATGGCGCTTGTGTGCTGAGGAGATAGGCTCCGCCCCTTCACGACGGCCTTATCTCCCGCTTTTTTCTGGAAAACTGGCAGGGGTTAAATACATCCATATAGCCCAGGAGCTATATGTGATGTATTTCTTTTGCCATCCTAAGGTATTTCTGTTTTTATTGCGTCGCGTCTCAGGGCGCTCCCCCCCAGCGCCCTGCACCCTCAGTGACCGGAGTGTGAAGTGTGCTGAGAGCAATGGCGCACAGCTGCAGTGCTGTGCGCTACCTTAGTTGAAGACAGGAACGTCTTCTGCCGCCGATTTCACCGGACCTCTTCGTTCCTCTGACTCTGTAAGGGGGCCGGCGGCGCGGCTCCGGGACCCATCCAGGCTGAACCTGTGATCGTAAGAAATGTAAACTGGCGCTTATGTGTTTCTCCAATATTAATAAATGACTGTGGATCGATTTCAATAAAAATAACATAAAATTTATTACCTATACATCAAGCTAAAAATATCAAAAACATGAAATTCAAATGTGATCGTGAAATTAGGGCATAAATGGAGCTGAAGAATATTTTAAAAAGGCTGCTTTTAGTGTCCACAAAGGATCCCGGACTGAGTGCCGTATGCAAAGTTCCCTGGGGAGAGGAAATAAATACAGCTGGTATTACCCGTGTTGATGGAGACTTCCAGAAGTTTGGTGATTTTATCAGCAGGCAAGCTGTGGCATTGTAAACAAACTGGGTCTCTCCAATCGGTGCTGTATAGATGAAATCCCTCAGAGTTCCAATGGCAAAATTTGAAAGTCCATATCTGGATCCGTCTTTAGAGTGGGACACTTGTAGTGGTCGTGGCAGCTTCAACACTTAACGCGTTTCCCTAGGCTAGATCACCTAGCTTCATCAGAAGTATAGCTCAATCTGATTTTTGGGATCTATTTAAACCCCATTTAATGACCTGATGCCCCGCAGGTGTGATGTAAAACTATTTAATCATCCACAGTCATGTTTAAAACAAAGAAATTCTATAGACAGTATACTTATAATATATATAGAGATCAATGGGAGGCAAACCCATATTAAAAAGAAACTTTAAAAAATCAACACATCAATAAAATATATACCCATATTAAGAGGGTCAAAGGTCAATATAGTCACATGACTCGCCCCCTGAGTATTGTGGACATCATCCTCTAATTAAACACGATTGATTCCTTACACTCCCTCCCCCGATTTCCGGAATTCTAGTATCCCTGCAATCTATATTACTTACAAGAATATCCCCAATCTGATGTATGGAGGTAGGGAGGTTAATCTCCGGGACTCCATAGAGCACTGTGCACTCCTTCCCGGTCACGTGACAGGTGGTGACCAATGAAATTGATTTAGAGGGGCGCCCTGGTTGCTAGGCGACCTGTACGTGCACCAGCGTGGTTCTGGAAGTCTCCATCAACACGGGTAATACCAGCTGTATTTATTTCCTCTCCCCAGGGAACTTTGCAATCTATATTCCCTACCACATGTACATGCGCACACATTCATACTAGGGTTCATTTTTGTTGGGATTAACCTACCAGTATATTTTTGGATTGTGGGAGGAAACCGGAGTACCTGGAGGAAACCCACGCAAGTACGGGGAGAATATACAAACTCCACACAGGTAGAGCCATGGTGGGAATCAAACCCATGACCTCAGTGCTGTGAGGCAGTAATGCTAACCATTACACCATCTGTACTGCCCAAATAGAGGAGAGGGAGAGAGAGTAGGGAGATGGAAGAGAGGAGAGGGTGTAGAGATGGGAGAAAGGGGTGAAGGAGAGAGGAGAGAGATGGGAGAGAGAGAGAGAGAGAGAGAGAGAGATGAAAGAGAAGAGAGTGAAAGAGAGTAGAGATTGGAGAGAGGAGAGAGAGAATATGCTCCAGACATCCCTCAGACTGGCACACCCCCTGTAATAGAGATCCTAGCTCCTCCTTTCCGGCTTCCCTATAATATTATGCACCAAAAAATCCTAAACAGCCCCTACACAAATGAACATAAAAATGAAGCAGTTATATAGCACATTCCTGCCTGCCTTCCCGTCACCCTTACCCAGCAGCAGGATGCACACTTCAGACTCTGTAACATAGATTCTGACTAGACTGCAGTATACAGTATATGGCTGTATACTGTACATATTGACTGGTGACATGATCGGCTGAAGTATCCAGCGTGTCCTGTGTGCCTTTTTCATGAAGAGCCTGCAGCTCCACCCTCCCCATTACAAATCCAGCCCTGCATAGACTCCATGTACTGGCGTGCAGTCCCCCGTGAAGAAAGGCACTTTTGGTGTCACTCACCACCATACAGGGGCTCCGCACGCCTGCTGCATCGGAAGGGTCTGGGACTCTGTGTTACCTGCAGAGCAGAGAAAATAAGAATTTACTTACCGATAATTCTATTTCTCATAGTCCGTAGTGGATGCTGGGACTCCGTAAGGACCATGGGGAATAGCGGCTCAGCAGGAGACTGGGCACAAAAGTAAAAGCATGAACTAGCTGGTGTGCACTGGCTCCTCCCCCTATGACCCTCCTCCAAGCCTCAGTTAGGATACTGTGCCCGGACGAGCGTACATAATAAGGAAGGATATTGAATCCCGGGTAAGACTCATACCAGCCACACCAATCACACCGTACAACCTGTGATCTGAACCCAGTTAACAGTATGATAAACGAAGGAGCCTCTGAAAAGATGGCTCACAACAATAATAACCCGAATTTTGTAACAATAACTATATACAAGTATTGCAGACAATCCGCACTTGGGATGGGCGCCCAGCATCCACTACGGACTATGAGAAATAGAATTATCGGTAAGTAAATTCTTATTTTCTCTAACGTCCTAAGTGGATGCTGGGACTCCGTAAGGACCATGGGGATTATACCAAAGCTCCCAAACGGGCGGGAGAGTGCGGATGACTCTGCAGCACCGAATGAGAGAACTCCAGGTCCTCCTCAGCCAGGGTATCAAATTTGTAGAATTTAGCAAACGTGTTTGCCCCTGACCAAGTAGCTGCTCGGCAAAGTTGTAAAGCCGAGACCCCTCGGGCAGCCGCCCAAGATGAGCCCACCTTCCTTGTGGAATGGGCTTTTACAGATTTTGGCTGTGGCAGGCCTGCCACAGAATGTGCAAGCTGAATTGTACTACAAATCCAACGAGCAATCGTCTGCTTAGAAGCAGGAGCACCCAGCTTGTTGGGTGCATACAGGATAAACAGCGAGTCAGATTTCCTGACTCCAGCCGTCCTGGAAATATATATTTTCAGGGCCCTGACTACGTCCAGTAACTTGGAGTCCTCCAAGTCCCTAGTAGCCGCAGGCACCACAATAGGCTGGTTCACGTGAAACGCTGAAACCACCTTTGGGAGAAATTGAGGACGAGTCCTCAATTCTGCCCTATCCGTGTGAAAAATCAGGTAAGGGCTTTTATAAGATAAAGCCGCCAATTCTGAGACACGCCTGGCTGAAGCCAGGGCTAACAGCATTACCACCTTCCATGTGAGATATTTTAATTCCACAGTGGCGAGTGGTTCAAACCAATGTGATTTTAGGAACCCCAAAACCACAATGAGATCCCAAGGTGCCACCGGGGGCACAAAAGGAGGCTGTATATGCAGTACCCCTTTGACAAACGTCTGGACTTCAGGCACTGAAGCCAGTTCTTTTTGGAAGAAAATCGACAGGGCCGAAATTTGAACCTTAATGGACCCTAATTTTAGGCCCATAGACAGTCCTGTTTGCAGGAAATGTAGGAAGCGACCCAGTTGAAATTCCTCTGTAGGGGCCTCTTTGGCCTCACACCACGCAACATATTTTCGCCAAATGCGGTGATAATGTTTCGCGGTTACATCCTTCCTGGCCTTTATCAGGGTAGGGATGACTTCTTCTGGAATGCCTTTTTCCTTCAGGATCCGGCGTTCAACCGCCATGCCGTCAAACGCAGCCGCGGTAAGTCTTGGAACAGACAAGGTCCCTGCTGGAGCAGGTCCTTTCTTAGAGGTAGAGGCCACGGGTCCTCCGTGAGCATCTCTTGAAGTTCCGGGTACCAAGTCCTTCTTGGCCAATCCGGAACCACGAGTATAGTTCTTACTCCTCTCCTTTTTATGATTCTCAGTACTTTTGGTATGAGAGGCAGAGGAGGGAACACATACACTGACTGGTACACCCATGGTGTTACCAGAGCGTCCACCGCTATTGCCTGAGGGTCCCTTGACCTGGCGCAATATCTGTCTAGTTTCTTGTTGAGACGGGATGCCATCATGTCCAACTTTGGTTTTCCCAACGGTTTACCATCTCTTGGAAGACTTCTGGATGAAGTCCCCACTCCCCCGGGTGAAGGTCGTGTCTGCTGAGGAAGTCCGCTTCCCAGTTGTCCACTCCCGGAATGAACACTGCTCACAGTGCTATCACATGATTCTCCGCCCAGCGAAGAATCCTTGCAGCTTCTGCCATCGCCCTCCTGCTTCTCGTGCCGCCCTGTCTGTTTACGTGGGCGACTGACGTGATGTTGTCCGATTGGATCAATACCGCCTGACCCTGAAGCAGGGGTTTTGCTTGACTTAGGGCATTGTAAATGGCCCTTAGTTCCAGAATGTTTATATGAAGAGATGTTTCCATGCTTGACCACAAGCCATGGAAATTTTGTCCCTGTGTGACTGCTCCCCAGCCTCTCAGGCTGGCATCTGTGGTCACCAGGATCCAATCCTGAATGCCGAATCTGCGGCCCTCTAGTAGATGAGCACTCTGCAGCCACCACAGAAGAGACACCCTTGTCCTTGGCGACAGGGTTATCCGCTGATGCATCTGAAGATGCGATCCGGACCATTTGTCCAGAAGATCCCACTGAAACGTTCTTGCATGGAATCTTCCGAATGGAATCGCTTCGTAAGAAGCCACCATTTTTCCCAGGACCCTCGTGCACTGATGCACTGACACCTGGCCTGGTTTTATGAGATTCCTGACTAGCTCGGATAACTCCCTGGCCTTCTCCTCTGGGAGAAACACCTTTTTCTGGACTGTGTCCAGAATCATTCCTAGGAACAGGAGACGTGTCGTTGGAATCAGCTGCGATTTTGGAATATTTAGAATCCACCCGTGCTGACGTAACACTAACTGAGATAGTGCTACTCCGACTTCTAACTGTTCCCTGGACCTTGCCCTTATCAGGAGATCGTCCAAGTAAGGGATAATTAAAACGCCTTTTCTTCGAAGAAGAATCATCATTTCGGCCATTACCTTGGTAAAGACCCGAGGTGCCGTGGACAATCCAAACGGCAGCGTCTGAAACTGATAATGACAGTTTTGTACTACAAACCTGAGGTACCCTTGGTGAGAAGGGTAGATTGGGACGTGGAGATAAGCATCTTTGATGTTCAGAGACACCATATAGTCCCCTTCTTCCAGGTTTGCTATCACTGCTCTGAGTGACTCCATCTTGAATTTGAACCTCTTTATGTAAGTGTTCAAGGATTTTAGATTTAAAATTGGTCTCACCGAGCCGTCCGGCTTCGGTACCACAAACAGCGTGGAATAATACCCCTTTCCCTGTTGTAGGAGAGGTACCTTGATTATCACCTGCTGGGAATACAGCTTGTGAATGGCTTCCAAAACTGCCTCCCTGTCGGAGGGAGACTTTGGTAGAGCAGACTTCAGGAAACGGCGAGGGGGAGACGTCTCGAATTCCAGTTTGTACCCCTGTGATACTACCTGCAGAATCCAGGGGTCCACTTGCGAGTGAGCCCATTGCGCGTTGAAATTTTTGAGACGGGCCCCCACCGTGTCCGAGTCCGCTTGTAAAGCCCCAGCGTCATGCTGAAGACTTGGCAGAAGCAGAGGAGGGCTTCTGCTCCTGGGAAGAGGCTGCCTGGTGCAGTCTTTTTCCTCTTCCTCTGCCCCGGGGCAGAAATGAGTGGCCTTTTGCCCGCCTGTACTTATGGGAACGAAAGGACTGAGTTTGAAAAGACGGTGTCTTTTTCTGCTGAGAGGTGACCTGGGGTAAAAAGGTGGACTTTCCGGCCGTTGCCGTGGCCACCAGGTCCGATAGACCGGCCCCAAATAACTCCTCCCCTTTAAACGGCAATACTTCCATATGTCGTTTGGAATCCGCATCCCCTGACCACTGTCGCGTCCATAACGCTCTTCTGGCAGAAATGGACATAGCACTCACTCTTGATGCCAGGGTGCAAATATCCCTCTGTGCATCACGCATATATAGTAATGCATCCTTCAAATGCTCTATAGTTAGTAATATACTGTCCCTATCCAGGGTATCAATATTTTCAGTCAGGGAATCCGACCACGCCACTCCAGCACTGCACATCCAGGCTGATGCGATTGCTGGTCGCAGTATAACACCAGTATGTGTGTATATACCCTTCAGGATATTTTCCAGCCTTCTATCCGCTGGTTCTTTGAGGGCGGCCGTATCAGGAGACGGTAACGCTACTTGTTTAGATAAACGTGTGAGCGCTTTATCTACTCTAGGGGGTGTTTCCCAATGCGCCCTAACCTCTGGCGGGAAAGGGTATAGTGCCAATAATTTATTAGAACTTTTTTATCGGGGGAAACCCACGCTTTATCACACACCTCATTTAATTCATCTGACTCAGGAAAAGCTACTGGTAGTTTTTTCACTCCCCACATAATACCCTTCTTTGTGGTACTTGTAGTGTCAGAAATGTTCAATGCCTCCTTCGTTGCCGTGATCATGTAACGTGTGGCCCTACTGGACATTACGTTTGTCTCCTCACCGTCGACACTGGACTCAGTATCCGTGTCTGGGTCTGTGTCGACCCACTGAGGTAACGGGCGTTTTATCGCCCCTGACGGTGTCTGAGACGCCTGGACAGGCACTAATTGATTTGTCGGCTGTCTCATGTCGTCAACAGTTTTTTGTAAAGTGCTGACATTGTCACGTAGTTCTTTAAATACAAACCATCCAGTCAGGTGTCGACTCCCTAGGGGGTGACATCACTAATACAGGCAATTGCTCTGCTTCCACATCATTTTCCTCCTCATACATGTCGACACAATCGTACCGACACCCAGCACACACACAGGGAATGCTCTGATAGAGGACAGGACCCCACTAGCCCTTTGGGGAGACAGAGGGAGAGTTTGCCAGCACACACCAGAGCGCTATATATATATATATAGGGATAACCTTATATAAGTGTTACTCCCTTTTATAGCTGCTGTTTATAATTTAGCTGCCAATAGTGCCCCCCCCTCTCTCGTTTTTACCCTGATTCTGTAGGGACTGCAGGGGAGAGTCAGGGAGCCGTCCTTCCAGCGGAACTGTGAGGGAAAATGGCGCTTGTGTGCTGAGGAGATAGGCTCCGCCCCTTCACGACGGCCTTATCTCCCGCTTTTTTCTGGAAAACTGGCAGGGGTTAAATACATCCATATAGCCCAGGAGCTATATGTGATGTATTTCTTTTGCCATCCTAAGGTATTTCTGTTTTTATTGCGTCGCGTCTCAGGGCGCTCCCCCCCAGCGCCGTGCACCCTCAGTGACCGGAGTGTGAAGTGTGCTGAGAGCAATGGCGCACAGCTGCAGTGCTGTGCGCTACCTTAGTTGAAGACAGGAACGTCTTCTGCCGCCGATTTCACCGGACCTCTTCGTTCCTCTGGCTCTGTAAGGGGGCCGGCGGCGCGGCTCCGGGACCCATCCAGGCTGAACCTGTGATCGTAAGAAATGTAAACTGGCGCTTATGTGTTTCTCCAATATTAATAAATGACTGTGGATCGATTTCAATAAAAATAACATAAAATTTATTACCTATACATCAAGCTAAAAATATCAAAAACATGAAATTCAAATGTGATCGTGAAATTAGGGCATAAATGGAGCTGAAGAATATTTTAAAAAGGCTGCTTTTAGTGTCCACAAAGGATCCCGGACTGAGTGCCGTATGCAAAGTTCCCTGGGGAGAGGAAATAAATACAGCTGGTATTACCCGTGTTGATGGAGACTTCCAGAAGTTTGGTGATTTTATCAGCAGGCAAGCTGTGGCATTGTAAACAAACTGGGTCTCTCCAATCGGTGCTGTATAGATGAAATCCCTCAGAGTTCCAATGGCAAAATTTGAAAGTCCATATCTGGATCCGTCTTTAGAGTGGGACACTTGTAGTGGTCGTGGCAGCTTCAACACTTAACGCGTTTCCCTAGGCTAGATCACCTAGCTTCATCAGAAGTATAGCTCAATCTGATTTTTGGGATCTATTTAAACCCCATTTAATGACCTGATGCCCCGCAGGTGTGATGTAAAACTATTTAATCATCCACAGTCATGTTTAAAACAAAGAAATTCTATAGACAGTATACTTATAATATATATAGAGATCAATGGGAGGCAAACCCATATTAAAAAGAAACTTTAAAAAATCAACACATCAATAAAATATATACCCATATTAAGAGGGTCAAAGGTCAATATAGTCACATGACTCGCCCCCTGAGTATTGTGGACATCATCCTCTAATTAAACACGATTGATTCCTTACACTCCCTCCCCCGATTTCCGGAATTCTAGTATCCCTGCAATCTATATTACTTACAAGAATATCCCCAATCTGATGTATGGAGGTAGGGAGGTTAATCTCCGGGACTCCATAGAGCACTGTGCACTCCTTCCCGGTCACGTGACAGGTGGTGACCAATGAAATTGATTTAGAGGGGCGCCCTGGTTGCTAGGCGACCTGTACGTGCACCAGCGTGGTGCACGAGAACGTAGTCCCGCTGTCATGTGACTATAGGTATAGTACATTGGAAACAAATTGACAAAACCGGTTGCTAAGCAAGGAACACATGATATATTACATATAGGTTATGTAATATATCATGTGTTCCTAATAAGTTTCTATCATATGACTATTGTTGGTCATGGGGGCTATGTAATAATATATTTTAGATCGATATATCTAACAGAAAATGATTTTTAGTAATTGTCGGTATAATGATTATGTTATATTAAATGTATATGTTTATTTTTTATTTGTGCTTGATTAGCCCATTAGTGGGAATATGTTTTCACCGCTATATAATTGTAAACCTCTGAGGACTGGTCACATGACAGCGGGACGAAGGCTACGTACACCACGTCGGTGCATGTTAAGGTTGCTTAGCAACCGGTTTTGTCAATTTGTTTCCAATGTACTATACCTATAGTCCTCCGGAGTCCCGGTCACATGACAGCGGGACTACGTTCTCGTGCACCACGCTGGTGCACGTACAGGTCGCCTAGCAACCAGGGCGCCCCTCTAAATCAATTTCATTGGTCACCACCTGTCACGTGACCGGGAAGGAGTGCACAGTGCTCTATGGAGTCCCGGAGATTAACCTCCCTACCTCCATACATCAGATTGGGGATATTCTTGTAAGTAATATAGATTGCAGGGATACTAGAATTCCGGAAATCGGGGGAGGGAGTGTAAGGAATCAATCGTGTTTAATTAGAGGATGATGTCCACAATACTCAGGGGGCGAGTCATGTGACTATATTGACCTTTGACCCTCTTAATATGGGTATATATTTTATTGATGTGTTGATTTTTTAAAGTTTCTTTTTAATATGGGTTTGCCTCCCATTGATCTCTATATATATTATAAGTATACTGTCTATAGAATTTCTTTGTTTTAAACATGACTGTGGATGATTAAATAGTTTTACATCACACCTGCGGGGCATCAGGTCATTAAATGGGGTTTAAATAGATCCCAAAAATCAGATTGAGCTATACTTCTGATGAAGCTAGGTGATCTAGCCTAGGGAAACGCGTTAAGTGTTGAAGCTGCCACGACCACTACAAGTGTCCCACTCTAAAGACGGATCCAGATATGGACTTTCAAATTTTGCCATTGGAACTCTGAGGGATTTCATCTATACAGCACCGATTGGAGAGACCCAGTTTGTTTACAATGCCACAGCTTGCCTGCTGATAAAATCACCAAACTTCTGGAAGTCTCCATCAACACGGGTAATACCAGCTGTATTTATTTCCTCTCCCCAGGGAACTTTGCATACGGCACTCAGTCCGGGATCCTTTGTGGACACTAAAAGCAGCCTTTTTAAAATATTCTTCAGCTCCATTTATGCCCTAATTTCACGATCACATTTGAATTTCATGTTTTTGATATTTCTCTATCGTCCTAAGTGGATGCTGGGGTTCCTGAAAGGACCATGGGGAATAGCGGCTCCGCAGGAGACAGGGCACAAAAAAGTAAAGCTTTACTAGGTCAGGTGGTGTGCACTGGCTCCTCCCCCCATGACCCTCCTCCAGACTCCAGTTAGATTTTGTGCCCGAACGAGAAGGGTGCAATCTAGGTGGCTCTCCTAAAGAGCTGCTTAGAGAAAGTTTAGTTTAGGTTTTTTTCTTTACAGTGAGTCCTGCTGGCAACAGGATCACTGCAACGTGGGACTTAGGGGGAAAGTAGTAAACTCACCTGCATGCAGAGTGGATTTGCTGCTTGGCTACTGGACACCATTAGCTCCAGAGGGATCGAACACAGGCCCAGCCGTGGAGTCCGGTCCCGGAGCCGCGCCGCCGACCCCCTTGCAGATGCTGAAGCGTGAAGAGGTCCGGAAACCGGCGGCTGAAGACTCCTCAGTCTTCATAAGGTAGCGCACAGCACTGCAGCTGTGCGCCATTTTCCTCTCAGCACACTTCACTGGGCAGTCACTGAGGGTGCAGAGCGCTGGGGGGGGGCGCTCTGAGAGGCAAATATAAACCTTATACAAGGCTAAAAATACCTCACATATAGCCCATAGGGGCTATATGGAGATATTTAACCCCTGCCTGACTGGAAAAATAGCGGGAGAAGAACCCGCCGAAAAAGGGGCGGGGCCTATCTCCTCAGCACACGGCGCCATTTTCTGTCACAGCTCCGCTGGTCAGAACGGCTCCCAGGTCTCTCCCCTGCACTGCACTACAGAAACAGGGTAAAACAGAGAGGGGGGGCACATTAATGGTTATATATATATATATTAAAGCAGCTATAAGGGAGCACTTAATATAAGGATATCCCTTGTATATATAGCGCTTTGTGGTGTGTGCTGGCAGACTCTCCCTCTGTCTCCCCAAAAGGGCTAGTGGGTCCTGTCTTCATTAGAGCATTCCCTGTGAGTTTGCGGTGTGGGTCGGTACGTGGTGTCGACATGTATGAGGACGATATTGGTGTGGAGGCGGAGCAATTGCCAAATATGCAGATGTCACCCCCCAGGGGGTCGACACCAGAATGGATGCCTTTATTTGTGGAATTACGTGATGGTTTATCTTCCCTTAAACAGTCAGTTGAGGACATGAGGCGGCCGGACAATCAATTAATGCCTGTCCAGGCGCCTCAAACACCGTCAGGGGCTGTAAAACGCCCTTTGCCTCAGTCGGTCGACACAGACCCAGACACGGGCACTGATTCCAGTGACGACGGTAGAAATTCAAACGTATTTTCCAGTAGGGCCACACGTTATATGATTTTGGCAATGAAGGAGACGTTACATTTAGCTGATACTACAGATACCGTAAAACAGGGTATTATGTATGGTGTGAAAAAACTACAAACAGTTTTTCCTGAATCAGAAGAATTAAATGACGTGTGTGATGAAGCGTGGGTTGCTCCTGATAAAAAGTTGATAATTTCAAAAAAGTTATTGGCATTATACCCTTTCCCGCCAGAGGTTAGGGCGCGCTGGGAAACACCCCCTAAGGTGGACAAGGCGCTCACACGCTTATCCAAACAAGTGGCGTTACCCTCTCCTGAGACGGCCGCACTTAAGGATCCATCAGATAGAAAGATGGAAGTTATTCAAAAGAATATATACACACATGCAGGTGTTATACTACGACCAGCTATAGCAACTGCCTGGATGTGCAGTGCTGGAGTAGTTTGGTCAGAATCCCTGATTGAAAATATTGATACCCTAGATAGGGACAATGTTTTACTGTCGTTAGAACAAATAAAGGATGCATTTATCTATATGCGTGATGCACAGAGGGATATTTGCACACTGGCATCTCGGGTGAGTGCTATGTCCATTTCAGCCAGAAGAGCCTTATGGACACGACAGTGGACAGGCGATGCGGATTCAAAACGTCACATGGAGGTTTTGCCGTATAAAGGGGAGGAGTTATTTGGAGTTGGTCTATCAGACTTGGTGGCCACGGCTACTGCCGGGAAATCCACTTTTTTACCTCAAGTCACTCCCCAACAGAGAAAGGCACCGACCTTTCAACCGCAGCCTTTTCGCTCCTACAAAAATAAGAGAGCAAAGGGCTTGTCGTACCTGCCACGAGGCAGAGGAAGAGGGAAGAGACACCAACAGGCAGCTCCTTCCCAGGAACAGAAGCCCTCCCCGGCTCCTGCAAAAACCTCAGCATGACGCTGGGGCCTCTCAAGCGGACTCGGGGACAGTGGGGGGCCGTCTCAAAAATTACAGCGCGCAGTGGGCTCACTCGCAGGTAGACCCCTGGATCCTGCAGATAATATCTCAGGGGTACAGGTTGGAATTAGAGACGGATCCTCCTCATCGTTTCCTGAAGTCTGCCTTACCAACCGTCTCTTCCGAAAGGGAGAGGGTGTTGGAAGCCATTCACAAGCTGTACGCTCAGCAGGTGATAGTCAAAGTACCCCTATTACAACAAGGAAAGGGGTATTATTCCACTCTATTTGTGGTACCGAAGCCGGATGGCTCGGTAAGGCCTATTCTAAATCTGAAGTCCTTGAACCTCTACATAAAAAAGTTCAAGTTCAAGATGGAGTCACTCAGAGCAGTGATAGCGAACCTGGAAGAAGGGGACTTTATGGTATCCTTGGACATCAAGGATGCGTATCTACACGTTCCGATTTACCCCGCACACCAGGGGTACCTCAGGTTCATTGTTCAAAACTGTCACTATCAGTTTCAGACGCTGCCGTTCGGATTGTCCACGGCGCCTCGGGTCTTTACCAAGGTAATGGCCGAGATGATGATTCTTCTTCGAAGAAAAGGCGTATTAGTTATCCCATACTTGGACGATCTCCTAATAAGGGCAAGGTCCAGAGAACAGCTGGAGACAGCTTTAGCACTATCTCAAGAGGTGCTAAGACAACACGGGTGGATTCTGAATATTCCAAAATCCCATTTAATCCCGACAACTCGTCTGCTGTTCCTAGGAATGATTCTGGACACGGTTCAGAAAAAGGTTTTCCTTCCAGAGGAAAAAGCCAAGGAGTTATCCGATCTGGTCAGGAACCTCCTAAAACCAGGAAAAGTGTCAGTACATCAATGCACAAGAGTCCTGGGAAAAATGGTGGCTTCTTACGAAGCAATTCCATTCGGCAGATTCCATGCAAGAATATTCCAAAGGGATCTGTTGGACAAATGGTCAGGGTCGCATCTGCAGATGCACCTGCGAATAACCATGTCACCAAAGACAAGGGTGTCACTTCTGTGGTGGTTGCAGAAGGCTCACCTATTAGAAGGCCGCAGATTCGGCATTCAGGATTGGATCCTGGTGACCACGGACGCCAGCCTGAGAGGCTGGGGAGCAGTCACACAAGGAAGAAACTTCCAGGGAGTATGGACGAGTCTGGAAAAGTCTCTTCACATAAACATTCTGGAACTAAGAGCAATCTACAATGCTCTAAGCCAGGCGGAACTTCTCCTGCAAGGAAAGCCGGTGTTGATTCAGTCGGACAACATCACGGCGGTCGCCCATGTAAACAGGCAGGGCGGCACAAGAAGCAGGAGTGCAATGGCAGAAGCTGCCAAGATTCTTCGCTGGGCGGAGAATCACGTGATAGCACTGTCAGCAGTGTTCATCCCGGGCGTGGACAACTGGGAAGCAGACTTCCTCAGCAGACACGATCTTCATCCGGGAGAGTGGGGTCTACATCCAGAAGTCTTCAACATGTTAATAGACCGTTGGGAAAGACCAATTGTAGACATGATGGCGTCTCGCCTCAACAAGAAACTGGACAAATATTGCGCCAGGTCAAGAGATCCACAGGCAATAGCTGTGGACGCACTGGTAACTCCTTGGGTGTACCAGTCAGTGTATGTGTTTCCTCCTCTGCCGCTCATACCAAAGGTATTGAAGATCATACGGCAAAGAAGAGTAAGAACAATACTAGTGGTTCCGGATTGGCCGAGAAGGACTTGGTATCCGGAACTTCAAGAGATGCTCACGGACGAACCGTGGCCTCTACCTCTGAGAAGGGACCTGCTACAGCAGGGTCCCTGTCTTTTTCAAGACTTACCGCGGCTGCGTTTGACGGCATGGCGGTTGAACGCCAGATCCTAAAAGGGAAAGGCATTCCAGAAGAAGTCATTCCTACCTTGATTAAGGCACGGAAGGAAGTCACCGTGAAACATTATCACCGCATTTGGCGAAAATATGTAGCGTGGTGCGAGGATCGGAGGGTTCCGACGGAGGAATTCCAACTGGGTCGTTTCCTACATTTCCTGCAATCAGGATTATCTATGGGTCTCAAATTGGGATCCATTAAGGTTCAAATTTCGGCCCTGTCAATATTCTTCCAAAAAGAATTGGCCTCTGTCCCTGAGGTCCAGACTTTTGTCAAGGGAGTACTGCATATACAGCCTCCTGTGGTGCCTCCGGTGGCACCGTGGGATCTAAATGTAGTTTTAGATTTCCTCAAATCCCATTGGTTTGAACCATTGAAAAAGGTGGATTTGAAATATCTCACATTGAAAGTGACTATGTTACTAGCCCTGGCCTCTGCCAGGAGAGTATCTGAATTGGCGGCTTTATCTTATAAAAGTCCTTATCTAATCTTCCATTCGGATAGGGCAGAACTGCGGACTCGTCCGCATTTTCTCCCTAAAGTGGTATCAGCATTTCATCTGAACCAACCTATTGTGGTGCCTGCGGCCACTAGCGACTTGGAGGACTCCAAGTTGTTGGACGTTGTCAGAGCCTTAAAAATATACATTGCAAGGACGGCTGGAGTCAGAAAATCTGACTCGCTGTTTATATTGTATGCACCCAACAAGTTGGGCGCACCTGCTTCTAAGCAGTCGATTGCTCGTTGGATTTGTAACACAATTCAACTTGCACATTCTGTGGCAGGCCTGCCACAGCCTAAAACTGTAAAAGCCCACTCCACAAGGAAGGTGGGCTCATCTTGGGCGGCTGCCCGAGGGGTCTCGGCATTACAACTCTGCCGAGCAGCTACGTGGTCGGGGGAGAACACGTTTGTAAAATTTTACAAATTTGATACCCTGGCAAAGGAGGACCTGGAGTTCTCTCATTCGGTGCTGCAGAGTCATCCGCACTCTCCCGCCCGTTTGGGAGCTTTGGTATAATCCCCATGGTCCTTTCAGGAACCCCAGCATCCACTTAGGACGATAGAGAAAATAAGAATTTACTTACCGATAATTCTATTTCTCGGAGTCCGTAGTGGATGCTGGGCGCCCATCCCAAGTGCGGATTATCTGCAATACTTGTACATAGTTATTGTTAACTAATTCGGGTTATTGTTAAGGAGCCATCTTTAAGAGGCCCTTTCTGTTGTCATACTGTTAACTGGGTTTAGATCACAAGTTGTACGGTGTGATTGGTGTGGCTGGTATGAGTCTTACCCGGGATTCAAAATGCCTCCCTTATTGTGTATGCTCGTCCGGGCACAGTACCTAACTGGAGTCTGGAGGAGGGTCATGGGGGGAGGAGCCAGTGCACACCACCTGACCTAGTAAAGCTTTACTTTTTTGTGCCCTGTCTCCTGCGGAGCCGCTATTCCCCATGGTCCTTTCAGGAACCCCAGCATCCACTACGGACTCCGAGAAATAGAATTATCGGTAAGTAAATTCTTATTTTTTAGCTTGATGTATAGGTAATAAATTTTATGTTATTTTTATTGAAATCGATCCACAGTCATTTATTAATATTGGAGAAACACATAAGCGCCAGTTTACATTTCTTTGTTTCAACATTTCCAGGGACTGACAATCCCTACTGGCAGCTGTGACAGCGCGTCTGGGTCATTTTCCTTGTTTTGGTTTGAACCTGTGATCGTCCCTCTGGAGCTAATGTCCAGTAGCCTAAGAAACCCAATCCACTCTGCACGCAGGTGAGTTCGTTTCTTCTCCCCTTAGTCCCACGATGCAGTGAGCCTGTTGCCAGCAGGACTCACTGAAAATAAAAAACCTAAAATAAACTTTTACTCTAAGCAGCTCAGGAGAGCCACCTAGCATGCACCCTTCTCGTTCGGGCACAAAAATCTAACTGAGGCTTGGAGGAGGGTCATAGGGGGAGGAGCCAGTGCACACCAGCTAGTTCAAGCTTTTACTTTTGTGCCCAGTCTCCTGCGGAGCCGCTATTCCCCATGGTCCTTACAGAGTCCCAGCATCCACTTAGGACGTTAGAGAAACAGTGATTTGTGAGGGGCACAATAGAAAGGTGGGTCATGGGGGCATAGGGAAAGATGGGTGGTGGGGGGGGTAAATTATAGAAATAAATGGGGGGACAGATATAAAAGTAGTATTGTTAGAAACAGGAAAAGGAAGGTAGAAAAACAATTGACAGATACAGACCCACACAAAGATGATACAGAGACACATATGGGCCTGGGGAGACATAGAGACATACACTGTGACGGGATGGGGTGGGGGATGGGTGCTGGACATGTAGACATATACACCAGTGACTGCGGGGAGGGGGGACGTGGAGACATACACTCTGGTGACTTGGGGGGGGGGGGGAGCACATACACCGGTGATTGGGGGGGGAGCACATACACTGGTGACTGGGGGGGGGGGGGAGGAGCACATACACTGGTGACTGGGGGAGGGGAAGCACATACACTGGTTATTGGGGGGGGCACATACACTGGTGACTGGGGGGGGCACATACACTGGTGACTGGGGGGGGGAGCACATACACTGGTGACTGGGGGGGAGCACATACACTGGTGACTGGGGGGGGCACATACACTGGTGACTGGGGGGGGAAGCACATACACTGGTGACTGGGGGGGAAGCACATACACTGGTGACTGGGGGGGCACATACACTGGTGACTGGGGGGGAGCACATACACTGGTGACTGGGGGGGGAGCACATACACTGGTGACTGGGGGGGAAGCACATACACTGGTGACTGGGGGGGACTGAATACAGAAGGGAGGAGGAGCACAGGTCAGATCAGATCACACAGTCTTAATCTTACCATCCTGGACCGCTGTGGGGTCAGAATCCTGATGAGCCTCTTCATTTACTGCTGTCCTAGGGGCTGGAGTAAAGGTATTGGGCACATTAAAAAAATCACTGTGCCGGCAACCACCCCCAACTCGGCATCAGAACCAGTGGAAGCAATATACCAGCCTGCTTCCGACGGTGATCTCCACACAGCCTCTCACGTGTGCCTGCCCACTCGTAATGCGGCTTTCTGTCATGTGGCACCGTACGCAGCTGTGTGCCGCTACCCAGCCCTGCTGGCTGCTGCTCCTTACTCCGGCCTTGCTCCCAGCCAGAGCGGCCAGTGTGGCAATGAACCTGGGCAGCCTTTCTAGTAGTAGCAGACAGAGAACAAGACCGGGGGCCCCCTCTCCAATTTACAGTGCTCGCCTGGTTCCTGTAACAGCCGATCACCTTCTCACTCGACTTAGCCCCTGAATGTTTATATTTAAAATATAAGTGGTGGGTGTCAGGCGCACCCGTCTGTGTTATCTTGTGGTGTCCCGGCTCGGCGGTTCATTGCCTGACACAAGGCTGCAGCCAACACACATGGCCGGAGACCCGCCTACTGGAGACATGGGGTGGAGCTCAGCCCTGCCGAGTAATCTCCAACAGTAGCCTCTGGCTCCGGGGTGCTATGGAAGGTGATCGCGGTGGGTGGGGTGGAGAAGCTGCTGGCAGGGGGAGTTCTCGGCGTCCCCTCAAATCTGGCGTCCGGGGCACGTGACCCCTTAGCCCCCCTTAGTTGCGGCCCTGCACACCTGCCTTCTCCCATCTAGAAGCTATCTTATTCTAGACGAAATGCCCAATCTATAACGAAGCGTCCGCCATAAAGCTAAAGTGGGTCCCACTGTGGGGTGTGAGGAGCGGCTGAGTTTGGGAGACCAGGGTACTGCTTGTAAATTAAGAGTCGTGGATAAAGTCTCCAGATCAACCCACTGCTTCTTATGTGGCCTCGGACGGGACCAATCTACAATCGTAGACAATACCATGACATGGTAATATGCGGAAATCATGGATAATTGTTGTCCGCCTTGAGACTTCTGTCTAGACAAATGACTGTTTGAATCGGTTTCCGTTCACCCCAAACGAAGTGGCTTATCGCCTTGTGTGTTTCAGCTAAAAATCGAAGGGGAAGTCTCAAGGGGATGGTTTGAAAGAGGTATAATAGCCTGGGGAGAATATTCATTTTCACTACATTCACACGACCCAGCCATGAAAACCTCTGCGTGAGCCAGTGCGTCATCTCCTGTCGCAGTTTGCGAAGAAGAGGGGTGTGGTTAATGGAAACTATAGTGTTAAGCGCCGAAGGGATTAGAATCCCTAAATATTTAATATGGGATTTTTGCCATGTGAATAGAAATGACCGCTACAAGAGAGAGGCTGTCGTGGGTGGGAGCATAATGTTCATTGCCATAGATTTGGAGTAGTTCATTTTAAAATTAGCTAGGCTTCCGAATCGTGTGAATTCTTCCATAAGGTTAGGTAGAGAGATCAAAGGGTTAGTTATGACCACCAGTAAGTCGTCAGCAAAAAGGGACAAGCAATGATTGATATTGCCAACCTGCAGGCCCGCAATGCTAGGGTTGCATCTGATTGCACAAGCCAGATCTTCCATACATAGGACAAATATCAAAGGCGAGAGCGGGCAGCTCTGGCGTGTGCTATTGGAAATTTGTATTGGTCCAGAAAGAATGCCATTCACCCTAACCCGAGCTATAGGGCTGAAGGACGTTGCATTAGAGATTGTCCCAGGGCTGGCTGTGAGTGCTGCCTGGTCAGCTGACTTCCTGAGAACAAAGAACATCCTGCTCCTATCCAGTCCCCAAACCATACACTGTGACCAGGGACACCCTAACTCTTACACTAACATGATAATGCAAATAATGTAATTAAAAATAACCTCTCTGCCAGGTCCCCTTCAGTGCTCAGTCGCCGCTCTGGCCAGTTGAGTGAGAGTGTGGGAGCTGGGGTGGCAGCGGGTGTAGTGAACCCGGCTCTGACCATCGCTTTGCTGCTGCTCCCGGGCCAGGCTCGTTGAAGAGACCTTTGGACAGAGCTGGGCTGGTTAACTTTCTCAAGGTCCCCCATTGGTAGAACAGCTTCACCACTTTTCACGGCTAGCGGCACCTGGAAATACCCGCTAGCCTAACTTCCGGATTGCATTCCAATGAACCACAAGTACTGGCCCATCGAAATCTGTTATGGTGTCCATGTGGGCCAATCCGCCCCTGGTAGCTGCACTGCCTGCACCTACAGTAGCTACACCCTTGTATATAACACATGTAACTGTGACAGGGAAGGTGGCCCCTCTCAGCTGTGGGTTCCAAAGCAGCTGCACGTATGGTAGTTACACCCTGCATATAACCAGGGCCGGTTCTACACCTTATGGCGCCCAGTGCAAAAGTTTCCACTGGGGAACACCCCCCACCCCCCTCACACACACACATGGCAAAACAGTTAGTGCGCGCTGTAGGAGCATGAAAAATAGGGGCGTGGCTTCATAGGGAAGGGGCGTGGCCACAGCTATGCCCCCAGTAGTTGTGCCCCCAGTAGCTGTGCCCCCAGATTTGCCCCAAGTAGTTGGGCCTCCCAGTTGATTTGCCCCCAGTAGATTTGCCCCCTGTAGCTGTGCCCTTAGTAACTGTGTCCCCAGTAGATTTGTCCCCTGTAGCTATACGCCCAGTAGTTGTGCCCCCTGTCGCTGTGCTCCCAGTAGTTGTACCCCCTGTCGCTGTGCCCCCTGTTGCTGTGCCCCCTTGTAGCAGTTTACAAACAAACACAAAAATAAAAAAACAATACTTACCACTGCCCCGCTCCTGCTTTCCGACCACTGCTGCTGGTGCTGCTCCGTCTGGCCGCCGTGGCTCCTCTCTATGGGAGAGACGTCATGACGTCTCTTCCATAGCAGCACCACAGGCACACAGACACTAGAGGTCAATAATGACCTCTAGTGTCTGTCAATGGAGCCGGCTGCAGCGGACGCCCACACAGCCGGGGAGCGGGGTGTGGGTAGGCGGCGGGGCCTGTGGAGTGACTGCGGCTGCGCCCCCAGGCCGCAGCGCCCCGGGCGCAGGCACTGCTTGCCCGCACCAAGAACGCTCCTGCATATAACACATTTAATTGTGACAGGGAAGGTTGCCCCTCTCAGCTCTGCATAGCAGCTGCACTCCATACACTTATGGTAGCTACGTCCTTGTATATAATACATGTAACTGTGACAGGGAAGGTGGCTCCTCTCAGCTCTGGGCCCCATAACAGCAGTACTGCCTGCACCTATGGTAGCTACACCCTGTATATAACACATGTAACTGTGTCAGGGAAGGTTGCCCCTCTCAGCACTGGGCCCCATAGCAGCTGCACTCCCTGCACCTATAGTAGCTACACCCTGTATATAACTCATGTAACTGTGACAGGGAAGGTGGCCCCTCTCAGCTCTGGGTCCCATAGCAGCTGCACTCCCTGCACCTATAGTAGCTACACCATGTATATGACACACGTAACTGTGATAGGGAAGGTGGCTCCTCTCAGCTCTGGGCCCCATAACAGCAGTACTGCCTGCACCTATGGTAGCTACACCCTGTATATGACACACGTAACTGTGATAGGGAAGGTGGCCCCTCTCAGCACTGGGCCCATAGCAGCTGCACTCCTCGCACCTATGGTAGCTACACCCTGTATATAACACACGTAACAGTAACAGGGAAGGTGGCCCCTCTCAGCTCTGGGCCCCATAGCAGCTGCACTCCCTGCACCTATGGTAGCTACACCCTGTATATAACTCATGTAACTGTGACAGGGAAGGTGGCCCCTCTCAGCTCTGGGTCCCATAGCAGCTGCACTCCCTGCACCTATAGTAGCTACACCCTGTATATGACACACGTAACTGTGACAGGGAAGGTGGCCCCTCTCAGCACTGGGCCCATAGCAGCTGCACTCCTCGCACCTATGGTAGCTACACCCTGTATATGACACACGTAACTGTGATAGGGAAGGTGTCCTCTCTCAGCACTGGGCCCATAGCAGCTGCACTCCTCGCACCTATGGTAGCTACACCCTGTATATATATATAACACATGTAACTGTGACAGGGAAGGTGGCCTCTCTCAGCTCTGGGCCCCATAGCAGCTGCACTCCTCGCACCTATGGTAGCTACACCCTGTATATATATATAACACATGTAACTGTGACAGGGAAGGTGGCCTCTCTCAGCTCTGGGCCCCATAGCAGCTGCACTCCCTGCACCTATAGTAGCTACACCATGTATATGACACACGTAACTGTGATAGGGAAGGTGGCCTCTCTCAGCACTGGGCCCATAGCAGCTGCACTCCTCGCACCTATGGTAGCTACACCCTGTATATAACACACGTAACAGTAACAGGGAAGGTGGCCCCTCTCAGCTCTGGGCCCCATAGCAGCTGCACTCCCTGCACCTATGGTAGCTACACCCTGTATATAACACATATAACTGTGACAGGGAAGGTGGCTCCTCTCAGCTCTGGGCCCCATAGCAGCTGCACTCCCTGCACCTATGGTAGCTACACCCTGTATATATATATAACACATGTAACTGTGACAGGGAAGGTGGCCTCTCTCAGCTCTGGGTCCCATAGCAGCTGCACTCCCTGCACCTATAGTAACTACACCCTGTATATAACACATGTAATTGTGACAGGGAAGGTGGCCCCTCTCAGCTCTGGGTCCCATAGCATCTGCACTCCCTGCACCTATGGTAGCTACACCCTGTATATAACACATGTAACTGTGACTGGGAAGGTGGCCCCTCTCAGCTCTGGGCCCCATAGCTGCTGCACTCCCTGCACCTATGGTAGCTACGCCCTTGGCGAGCCCGCATGGGGCTCTATTGCACTCGTACCCCCACCAGCAATCTGGCGGCCAGGATCCCGGCATCAGGATGCTGACTGCTGGGATCCCAACCGCCGGTTACACGATCCCAACGCATGATAGAGCACATGGTACTTGCCTGTTCTCCCGCAATGTCTTGGAGACTCCAGGATAGTAGGCACCAAGGTATAGGTATATCTTCCGTAACGCCTCAGTTCCACACGCTGGTGCCCACTTCCCGTGTGAAGTGACTGGTCCAGGCGAGCTAATGACGCTATTCCTGCTGAATCCCATCATCATGGCCCCTTCCCCCGCTTTACAATGATGTAATCGTGGCTTTATATACTGTGCCTTGATGATGTGATTCTGCTGTCATGCCCCTGCACTGCCCACATGGTTGCGCCATACCCCTCCCAACTGGCAGCCAAGAACTTGGTAAGTGTGTGATATCTGGGCCCTGTAGCTCACCAGCAAAAAAGTATCTATTTTTAACCATTTCATCACCCCCACATCCACTGCATACAATGGGGTCTATGGGGGTAATTCCAAGTTGATCGCAGCAGGATTTTTGATAGCAATTGGGCAAAACCATGTGCACTGCAGGGGGGGCAGATGTAACATGTGCGGAGAGAGTTAGATTTGGGTCGGTTATTTTATTTCTGTGCAGGGTAAATACTGGCTGCTTTATTTTTACACTGCAAATTAGATTGCAGATTGAACACACCACACCCAAATCTAACTCTCTCTGCACATGTTATATCTGCCCACCCTGCAGTGCACATGGGGGGTCATTCCGAGTTGTTCGCTTGCAAGCTGCTTTTAGCAGCATTGCACACGCTAAGCCGCCGCCTACTGGGAGTGAATCTTAGCTTATCAAAATTGCGAACGAAAGATTAGCAGAATTGCGAATAGACACTTCTTAGCAGTTTCTGAGTAGCTCCAGACATACTCGGCATCTGCGATCAGTTCAGTCAGTTTCGTTCCTGGTTTAACGTCACAAACACACCCAGCGTTCGCCCAGACACTCCTCCGTTTCTCCAGCCACTCCCGCGTTTTTCCCAGAAACGGCAGCGTTTTTTCGCACACACCCATAAAACGGCCTGTTTCCGCCCAGAAACACCCACTTCCTGTCAATCACATTACGATCACCAGAACGAAGAAAAAACCTTGTAATGCCGTGAGTAAAAAACCTAACTGCATAGCAAATTTACTTGGCGCAGTCGCACTGCGGACATTGCGCATGCGCATTAGCGACTAATCGCTCCGTTGCGAGAAAAAAATAAGAATTTACTTACCGATAATTCTATTTCTCATAGTCCGTAGTGGATGCTGGGAACTCCGTAAGGACCAAGGGGAATAGCGGCTCCGCAGGAGACTGGGCACAAAAAGTAAAAGCTTTAGACTAGCTGGTGTGCACTGGCTCCTCCCCCTATGACCCTCCTCCAAGCCTCAGTTAAGATACTGTGCCCGGACGAGCGTACATAATAAGGAAGGATCTTGAATCCCGGGTAAGACTCATACCAGCCACACCAATCACACCGTACAACTCGTGATCTGAACCCAGTTAACAGTATGATAACCGTAGGAGCCTCTGAAAAGATGGCTTCCAACAATAAACAACCCGATTTGTTTGTAACAATAACTATATACAAGTATTGCAGACAATCCGCACTTGGGATGGGCGCCCAGCATCCACTACGGACTATGAGAAATAGAATTATTGGTAAGTAAATTCTTATTTTCTCTGACGTCCTAGTGGATGCTGGGAACTCCGTAAGGACCATGGGGATTATACCAAAGCTCCCAAACGGGCGGGAGAGTGCGGATGACTCTGCAGCACCGAATGAGAGAACTCCAGGTCCTCCTCAGCCAGGGTATCAAATTTGTAGAATTTAGCAAACGTGTTTGCCCCTGACCAAGTAGCTGCTCGGCAAAGTTGTAAAGCCGAGACCCCTCGGGCAGCCGCCCAAGATGAGCCCACCTTCCTTGTGGAATGGGCTTTTACAGATTTTGGCTGTGGCAGGCCTGCCACAGAATGTGCAAGTTGAATTGTACTACAAATCCAACGAGCAATCGTCTGCTTAGAAGCAGGAGCACCCAGCTTGTTGGGTGCATACAGTATAAACAGCGAGTCAGATTTTCTGACTCCAGCCGTCCTGGAAACATATATTTTCAGGGCCCTGACTACGTCCAGCAACTTGGAGTCCTCCAAGTCCCTAGTAGCCACAGGTACCACAATAGGTTGATTCATGTGAAACGCTGAAACCACCTTAGGGAGAAATTGAGGACGAGTCCTCAATTCCGCCCTATCCGAATGAAATATCAGGTAAGGGCTTTTATAGGATAAAGCCGCCAATTCTGATACGCGCCTGGCTGAAGCCAGGGCCAACAGCATTACAACTTTCCATGTGAGATATTTCAAATCCACTGTGGCAAGTGGTTCAAACCAATGTGATTTTAGGAACCCTAAAACTACATTGAGATCCCAAGGTGCCACTGGAGGCACAAAAGGAGGCTGTATATGCAGTACCCCTTTGACAAACGTCTGAACTTCAGGCACTGAAGCCAGTTCTTTCTGGAAGAAGATCGACAGGGCCGAAATTTGAACCTTAATGGATCCTAATTTTAGTCCCATAGACAATCCTGCTTGCAGGAAATGTAGGAAACGACCCAGTTGAAATTCCTCCGTAGGGGCCTTCTTGGCCTCACACCACGCAACATATTTTCGCCAAATGCGATGATAATGTTTTGCAGTTACATCCTTCCTGGCCTTGATCAGGGTAGGGATGACTTCATCTGGAATGCCTTTTTCCTTCAGGATCCGGCGTTCAACCGCCATGCCGTCAAACGCAGCCGCGATAAGTCTTGGAACAGACAAGGTCCCTGCTGGAGCAGGTCCTTCCTTAGAGGTAGAGGCCACGGGTCCTCCGTGAGCATCTCTTGCAGCTCCGGGTACCAAGTCCTTCTTGGCCAATCCGGAGCCACGAGTATCGTTCTTACTCCTCTCCTTCTTATGATTCTCAGTACTTTAGGTATGAGAGGAAGAGGAGGGAACACATATACCGACTGGAACACCCACGGAGTTACCAGAGCGTCCACCGCTATTGCCTGAGGGTCCCTTGACCTGGCGCAATATCTGTCCAGTTTCTTGTTGAGACGGGACGCCATCATGTCCACCTTTGGTTTTTCCCAACGGTTTACAATCACTTGGAAGACTTCTGGATGAAGTCCCCACTCCCCCGGGTGGAGGTCGTGTCTGCTGAGGAAGTCTGCTTCCCAGTTGTCCACTCCCGGAATGAACACTGCTGACAGTGCTATCACATGATTTTCCGCCCAGCGGAGAATCCTTGCAGCTTCTGCCATTGCCCTCCTGCTTCTTGTGCCGCCCTGTCTGTTTACGTGGGCGACAGCCGTGATGTTGTCCGACTGGATCAATACCGGTTGACCCTGAAGCAGAGGCCTTGCTTGACTTAGGGAATTGTAAATGGCCCTTAGCTCAAGGATATTTATGTGAAGAGACGTTTCCATGCTTGACCACAAGCCCTGGAAATTTCTTCCCTGTGTGACTGCTCCCCAGCCTCTCAGGCTGGCATCCGTGGTTACCAGCATCCAATCCTGAATGCCGAATCTGCGGCCCTCTAGAAGATGAGCCTTCTGTAACCACCACAGGAGAGATACCCTTGTCCTTGGAGATAGGGTTATCCGCTGATGCATCTGAAGATGCGATCCGGACCATTTGTCCAGCAGATCCCACTGAAAAGTTCTTGCATGGAATCTTCCGAATGGAATCGCTTCGTAAGAAGCCACCATTTTTCCCAGGACTCTCGTGCACTGATGCACTGACACTTGTCCTGGTTTTAGGAGGTTCCTGACTAGCTCGGATAACTCCCTGGCCTTCTCCTCCGGGAGAAACACCTTTTTCTGGACTGTGTCCAGAATCATCCCTAGGAACAGTAGACGTGTTGTTGGAATCAGCTGTGATTTTGGGATATTTAGAATCCACCCGTGCTGACGTAGCACTACCTGAGATAGTGCTACTCCGACCTCTAACTGTTCCCTGGACCTTGCCCTTATCAGGAGATCGTCCAAGTAAGGGATAACTAATACGCCTTTTCTTCGAAGAAGAATCATCATTTCGGCCATTACCTTGGTAAAGACCCGTGGTGCCGTGGACAATCCAAACGGCAGCGTCTGAAACTGATAATGACAGTTTTGTATCACAAACCTGAGGTACCCTTGGTGAGAAGGGTAGATTGGGACATGGAGATAAGCATCCTTGATGTCTAGAGATACCATATAGTCCCCTTCTTCCAGGTTCGCTATCACTGCTCTGAGTGACTCCATCTTGAATTTGAACCTTTTTATGTAAGTGTTCAAAGATTTTAGATTTAAAATTGGTCTCACTGAGCCGTCCGGCTTTGGTACCACAAACAGCGTGGAATAATACCCCTTTCCCTGTTGTAGGAGGGGTACCTTGATTATCACCTGCTGGGAATACAGCTTGTGAATAGCTTCCAATACTGCCTCCCTGTCGGAGGGAGACGTTGGTAGAGCAGACTTCAGGAACCGGCGAGGGGGAGACGTCTCGAATTCCAATTTGTACCCCTGTGATACTACCTGCAGGATCCAGGGGTCCACTTGCGAGTGAGCCCACTGCGCGCTGAAATTCTTGAGACGGCCCCCCACCGTGCCCGAGTCTGCTTGCAGAGCCCCAGCGTCATGCTGAGGACTTGGCAGAAGCGGGGGAGGGCTTCTGCTCCTGGGAAGAGGCTGCATGGTGCAGTCTTTTTCCCCTTCCTCTGCCCCGGGGCAGGAACGAGCGGCCTTTTTCCCTCTTGCCCTTATAGGGACGAAATGACTGGGTTTGAAAAGACGGTGTCTTTTTCTGCTGAGAGGTGACCTGGGGTAAAAAGGTGGATTTTCCAGCCGTTGCTGTGGCCACCAGGTCCGATAGACCGACCCCAAATAACTCCTCCCCTTTATACGGCAATACTTCCATATGTCGTTTGGAATCCGCATCACCTGACCACTGTCGCGTCCATAACGTTCTTCTGGCAGAAATGGACATCGCACTTACTCTAGATGCCAGGGTGCAAATATCCCTCTGTGCATCTCGCATATATAGTAATGCATCCTTCAAATGCTCTATAGTTAATAATATACTGTCCCTATCCAGGGTATCAATATTTTCAGTCAGGGAATCCGACCAAGCCACTCCAGCGCTGCACATCCAGGCTGAGGCGATCGCTGGTCGCAGTATAACACCGGTATGTGTGTATATACCTTTTAAGATATTTTCCAGCCTTCTATCAGCTGGTTCCTTGAGAGCGGCCGTATCAGGAGACGGTAACGCCACTTGTTTTGATAAGCGTGTGAGCGCCTTATCTACCCTAGGGGGTGTTTCCCAACGTGCCCTAACCTCTGGCGGGAAAGGGTATAGTGCCAATAATTTATTAGAAATCAGCAGTTTTTTATCGGGGGAAACCCACGCTTTATCACACACCTCATTTAATTCATCTGACTCAGGAAAAACCACTGGTAGTTTTTTCACACCCCACATAATACCCTTTTTTGTGGTACTTGTAGTGTCAGAAATGTTCAATGCCTCCTTCATTGCCGTGATCATGTAACGTGTGGCCCTACTGGACATTACGTTTTTGTCTCGTCACAGTCGACACTGGATTCAGTATCCGTGTCAGGGTCTGTGTCGACCATCTGAGGTAACGGGCGTTTTAGCGCCCCTGACGGTGTCTGAGACGCCTGAACAGGCACTAATTGATTTGTCGGCTGTCTCATGTCGTCAACAGTTTTTTGCAAAGTGCTGACATTGTCACGTAATTCTTTAATTACTACCATCCAGTCAGGTGTCGACTCCCTAGGGGGTGACATCACTAACACAGGCAATTGCTCTGCTTCCACATCATTTTCCTCCTCATACATGTCGACACAATCGTACCGACACCCAGCACACACACAGGGAATGCTCTGATAGAGGACAGGACCCCACTAGCCCTTTGGGGAGACAGAGGGAGAGTTTGCCAGCACACACCAGAGCGCTATATATATACAGGGATAACCTTATATAAGTGTTACTCCCTGTTATAGCTGCTGTATTTATATATTAGCTGCCAATAGTGCCCCCCTCTCTGTTTTACCCTGTTTCTGTAGTGCAGGACTGCAGGGGAGAGTCAGGGAGCCGTCCTTCCAGCGGAGCTGTGAAAGAAAATGGCGCTTGTGTGCTGAGGAGAAAGGCTCCGCCCCCTTCACGGCGGCCTTTTCTCCCGCTTTTTTCAGGAAACTGGCAGGGGATAAATGCATCCATATAGCCCAGGAGCTATATGTGATGCATTTTTTTTAGCCATATAAGGTTTTTATATCGTTTTTATTGCGTCTCAGGGCGCTCCCCCCCAGCGCCCTGCACCCTCAGTGACCGGAGTGTGAAGTGTGCTGAGAGCAATGGCGCACAGCTGCAGTGCTGTGCGCTACCTTATTTGAAGACAGGAACGACTTCTGCCGCCGCTTTCTCCGGACCTCTTCGCTCTTCTGGCTCTGTAAGGGTGCCGGCGGCGCGGCTCCGGGACCCATCCAGGCTGAACCTGTGATCGTCCCTCTGGAGCTAATGTCCAGTACCCAAGAAGCCCAATCCACTCTGCAGTCAGGTGAGTTCGCTTCTTCTCCCCTTAGTCCCACGATGCAGTGAGCCTGTTGCCAGCAGGACTCACTGAAAATAAAAAAACTATTTAAACTTTTACTTCTAAGCAGCTCAGGAGAGCCACCTAGCTTGCACCCTTCTCGTTCGGGCACAAAAATCTAACTGAGGCTTGGAGGAGGGTCATAGGGGGGGGAGCCAGTGCACACCAGCTAGTCTAAAGCTTTTACTTTTTGTGCCCAGTCTCCTGCGGAGCCGCTATTCCCCTTGGTCCTTACGGAGTTCCCAGCATCCACTAGGACGTCAGAGAAAAATACAGAGCGAACAACTCGGAATGACCCCCATGGTTTTGCCCAACTGCTAAAAAGTTTCCTGCTGCGATCAACTTGGAATTACCCCCTATGTACTAAGCCTTGGAGAGAGATAAAGTGGATGGAGATAAAGTACCAGCCAATCAGCTCCTGTCATTTTTCAAACCCAGCCTATAATATGACAGTTAGCAGCTGATTGGCTGGTACTTATCTCCATCCACTTTATCTCTCTCCAAGGCTTAGTAAATAGACTCCAGTATTTGTAACGAGCCCCGGTGCTTTAGCCTACCAAACACCCACCACCACCAATTTTGCAACTAAACACTGTAAAGCATGAGAGGACATGGGCTGTTATCCGATGTCTCCACTGTACAGCTGGCCACACGCAGGCCCATCCCGCCTCGGGAGCTGCGGCCCAGGATTATTCATCAATTTGACCTCACACCTGGATGGCCAAACCTGACATGAACCAGTAAAACAGCCCCATGGGGTTTCTGGAGGATCTATGGGGCTAATTCAGACCTGATCACTCGCTAGCTGTTTTTTGCAGTCCTGCATTCACATAGTCGCCGCCCACCGGGGAGTGTATTTTAGCTGTGCAAGTGTGCGATCGCATGTGCAGCCGAGCGGTACAAAAAGATTTTGTGCAGTTTCTGAGTAGCCCAGGACTTACTCAGACGCTACGATCACCTCAACCTGTCCGGGACCGGAATTCACGTCAGACACCATCCCTGCAAATGCTTGGGAACGCCTGCGTTTTTCCAACCACTCCCAGAAAACGGTCAGTTGACACCCACAAACGCCTTCTTCCAGTCAATCTCCTTGCGATCGCCCATGCGAATGGATTCTTTGCACAAACCCATCGCAGAGCAACGAACCACTATGTACCTGTGCGACGTGCCTGCACATTGCACTGCATACACATGCGCAGTTCTGACCTGATGGCAGCGCTGCAAAAAACACTAGCGAGCGATCAGGTCTGAATTAGGCCCTATAAACACTGTGTTATGTGCACATTAAGTGGTATAAATGAAAATGTATGGAACATGAGTAGTTAACATGAATTAAAAACAAATCACATTATAATAAAGTCCAGTAAACATGACACGATGGGAGTTGTAGTGCACCAAGATCCTCCTAGACAGATCCGCACATGACATTCCACCATGCACTGGGCTCAGCCACCAAGCATCCCTGGAACTTGTTATAAAATGTTGCCAAGTATGACAGTCACATATCAAAGTAAACTCGTGTATCTACAATATAAAAGCGAAAATCCATCCTTCTGTCTTTCTATACAAATCCACAGTTTACAAGCGACGATCGTGAAATTTTACATACAAGCGTATTAAAACATGGCGGAGGCAACTAAAACAATTAGAGATCCCTAGCACACCTAGGGGGGCAGACAGCAGCGCAGAGTATATCAGGAGACAGCATAACTCTGGAATTGCTGGAGCAATGTACTCAAAACTTGGTACACATATGCCTTACAATCTGGGAACAAACACCGTGGGAGGTAGACACCCCTAGCATCCCTAGGGGTGAGGCAGCAGAACTGAGTATTTCAGCAGACAGCATAACTCTGGAATGCCTGCAGCAATTTACAACAAACTTGGTACACATATGACTTTCACTGTGGAAACAAACCCTGTGGGGGTTAGACAACCCTAGGGGTGGGACAGCAGCACAGAGTATGTCAGGAGACAGCATAACTCCCGAATGCCTGGAACAATTTACAACAAACTTGGTTCACATATGACTTGCAAGCTGGGAACAAACACTGTGGGAGTAAGACACCACTAGCACCCCTAGGGGTGAGGCAGCAGCACAGAGTTATTCAGCAGTCAGCATAACTCTGGAATGCCTGCAGCAATTTACACCAAACTTGCTACACATATGACTTACACTCTGGGAACAAACACTGTGGGGGTAACACACCACTAGCACCCCTAGGGGTGGGCCAGCAGCACACACAATATCAGGACGTCAATGATATCTCAGTGATGACAGGGCTGCATGTGAAAGTTAGAGATGAGCGCCTGAAATTTTTCGGGTTTTGTGTTTTGGTTTTGGGTTCGGTTCCGCGGCCGTGTTTTGGGTTCGAACGCGTTTTGGCAAAACCTCACCGAATTATTTTTGTCGGATTCGGGTGTGTTTTGGATTCGGGTGTTTTTTTCCAAAAACACTAAAAAACAGCTTAAATCATAGAATTTGGGGGTCATTTTGATCCCAAAGTATTATTAACCTCAAAAACCATAATTTACACTCATTTTCAGTCTATTCTGAATACCTCACACCTCACAATATTATTTTTAGTCCTAAAATTTGCACCGAGGTCGCTGTGTGAGTAAGATAAGCGACCCTAGTGGCCGACACAAACACCGGGCCCATCTAGGAGTGGCACTGCAGTGTCACGCAGGATGTCCCTTCCAAAAAACCCTCCCCAAACAGCACATGACGCAAAGAAAAAAAGAGGCGCAATGAGGTAGCTGTGTGAGTAAGATTAGCGACCCTAGTGGCCGACACAAACACCGGGCCCATCTAGGAGTGGCACTGCAGTGTCACGCAGGATGGCCCTTCCAAAAAACCCTCCCCAAACAGCACATGACGCAAAGAAAAAAAGAGGCGCAATGAGGTAGCTGACTGTGTGAGTAAGATTAGCGACCCTAGTGGCCGACACAAACACCGGGCACATCTAGGAGTGGCACTGCAGTGTCACGCAGGATGTCCCTTCCAAAAAACCCTCCCCAAACAGCACATGACGCAAAGAAAAAAAGAGGCGCAATGAGGTAGCTGTGTGAGTAAGATTAGCGACCCTAGTGGCCGACACAAACACCGGGCCCATCTAGGAGTGGCACTGCAGTGTCACGCAGGATGTCCCTTCCAAAAAACCCTCCCCAATCAGCACATGATGCAAAGAAAAAGAAAAGAAAAAAGAGGTGCAAGATGGAATTATCCTTGGGCCCTCCCACCCACCCTTATGTTGTATAAACAAAACAGGACATGCACACTTTAACCAACCCATCATTTCAGTGACAGGGTCTGCCACACGACTGTGACTGATATGACGGGTTGGTTTGGACCCCCCCCAAAAAAGAAGCAATTAATCTCTCCTTGCACAAACTGGCTCTACAGAGGCAAGATGTCCACCTCATCTTCACCCTCCGATATATCACCGTGTACATCCCCCTCCTCACAGATTATCAATTCATCCCCACTGGAATCCACCATCTCAGCTCCCTGTGTACTTTGTGGAGGCAATTGCTGCTGGTCAATGTCTCCGCGGAGGAATTGATTATAATTCATTTTAATGAACATCATCTTCTCCACATTTTCTGGATGTAACCTCGTACGCCGATTGCTGACAAGGTGAGCGGCGGCACTAAACACTCTTTCGGAGTACACACTTGTGGGAGGGCAACTTAGGTAGAATAAAGCCAGTTTGTGCAAGGGCCTCCAAATTGCCTCTTTTTCCTGCCAGTATAAGTACGGACTGTGTGACGTGCCTACTTGGATGCGGTCACTCATATAATCCTCCACCATTCTATCAATGTTGAGAGAATCATATGCAGTGACAGTAGACGACATGTCCGTAATCGTTGTCAGGTCCTTCAGTCCGGACCAGATGTCAGCATCAGCAGTCGCTCCAGACTGCCCTGCATCACCGCCAGCGGGTGGGCTCGGAATTCTGAGCCTTTTCCTCGCACCCCCAGTTGCGGGAGAATGTGAAGGAGGAGATGTTGACAGGTCGCGTTCCGCTTGACTTGACAATTTTGTCACCAGCAGGTCTTTCAACCCCAGCAGACCTGTGTCTGCCGGAAAGAGAGATCCAAGGTAGGCTTTAAATCTAGGATCGAGCACGGTGGCCAAAATGTAGTGCTCTGATTTCAACAGATTGACCACCCGTGAATCCTTGTTAAGCGAATTAAGGGCTGCATCCACAAGTCCCACATGCCTAGCGGAATCGCTCCGTGTTAGCTCCTTCTTCAATGCCTCCAGCTTCTTCTGCAAAAGCCTGATGAGGGGAATGACCTGACTCAGGCTGGCAGTGTCTGAACTGACTTCACGTGTGGCAAGTTCAAAGGGCATCAGAACCTTGCACAACGTTGAAATCATTCTCCACTGCACTTGAGACAGGTGCATTCCATCTCCTATATCGTGCTCAATTGTATAGGCTTGAATGGCCTTTTGCTGCTCCTCCAACCTCTGAAGCATATAGAGGGTTGAATTCCACCTCGTTACCACTTCTTGCTTCAGATGATGGCAGGGCAGGTTCAGTAGTTTTTGGTGGTGCTCCAGTCTTCTGTACGTGGTGCCTGTACGCCGAAAGTGTCCCGCAATTTTTCTGGCCACCGACAGCATCTCTTGCACGCCCCTGTCGTTTTTTAAAAAATTCTGCACCACCAAATTCAAGGTATGTGCAAAACATGGGACGTGCTGGAATTTGCCCATATTTAATGCACACACAATATTGCTGGCGTTGTCCGATGCCACAAATCCACAGGAGAGTCCAATTGGGGTAAGCCATTCCGCGATGATCTTCCTCAGTTGCCGTAAGAGGTTTTCAGCTGTGTGCGTATTCTGGAAAGCGGTGATACAAAGCGTAGCCTGCCTAGGAAAGAGTTGGCGTTTGCGAGATGCTGCTACTGGTGCCGCCGCTGCTGTTCTTGCGGCGGGAGTCCATACATCTACCCAGTGGGCTGTCACAGTCATATAGTCCTGACCCTGCCCTGCTCCACTTGTCCACATGTCCGTGGTTAAGTGGACATTGGGTACAACTGCATTTTTTAGGACACTGGTGAGTCTTTTTCTGACGTCCGTGTACATTCTCGGTATCGCCTGCCTAGAGAAGTGGAACCTAGATGGTATTTGGTAACGGGGGCACACTGCCTCAATAAATTGTCTAGTTCCCTGTGAACTAACGGCGGATACCGGACGCACGTCTAACACCAACATAGTTGTCAAGGACTCAGTTATCCGCTTTGCAGTAGGATGACTGCTGTGATATTTCATCTTCCTCGCAAAGGACTGTTGAACAGTCAATTGCTTACTGGAAGTAGTACAAGTGGGCTTACGACTTCCCCTCTGGGATGACCATCGACTCCCAGCGGCAACAACAGCAGCGCCAGCAGCAGTAGGCGTTACACGCAAGGATGCATCGGAGGAATCCCAGGCAGGAGAGGACTCGTCAGACTTGCCAGTGACATGGCCTGCAGGACTATTGGCATTCCTGGGGAAGGAGGAAATTGACACTGAGGGAGTTGGTGGGGTGGTTTGCGTGAGCTTGGTTACAAGAGGAAGGGATTTACTGGTCAGTGGACTGCTTCCGCTGTCACCCAAAGTTTTTGAACTTGTCACTGACTTATTATGAATGCGCTGCAGGTGACGTATAAGGGAGGATGTTCCGAGGTGGTTAACGTCCTTACCCCTACTTATTACAGCTTGACAAAGGGAACACACGGCTTGACACCTGTTGTCCGCATTTCTGGTGAAATACCTCCACACCGAAGAGCTGATTTTTTTGGTATTTTCACCTGGCATGTCAACGGCCATATTCCTCCCACGGACAACAGGTGTCTCCCCGGGTGCCTGACTTAAACAAACCACCTCACCATCAGAATCCTTCTGGTCAATTTCCTCCCCAGCGCCAGCAACACCCATATCCTCCTCATCCTGGTGTACTTCAACACTGACATCTTCAATCTGACTATCAGGAACTGGACTGCGGGTGCTCCTTCCAGCACTTGCAGGGGGCATGCAAATAGTGGAAGGCGCATGCTCTTCACGTCCAGTGTTGGGAAGGTCAGGCATCGCAACCGACACAATTGGACTCTCCTTGTGGATTTGGGATTTCAAAGAACGCACAGTTCTTTGCGGTGCTTTTGCCAGCTTGAGTCTTTTCAGTTTTCTAGCGAGAGGCTGAGTGCTTCCATCCTCATGTGAAGCTGAACCACTAGCCATGAACATAGGCCAGGGCCTCAGCCGTTCCTTGCCACTCCGTGTGGTAAATGGCATATTGGCAAGTTTACGCTTCTCCTCCGACAATTCTATTTTAGGTTTTGGAGTCCTTTTTTTTCTGATATTTGGTGTTTTGGATTTGACATGCTCTGTACTATGACATTGGGCATCGGCCTTGGCAGACGACGTTGCTGGCATTTCATCGTCTCGGCCATGACTAGTGGCAGCAGCTTCAGCACGAGGTGGAAGTGGATCTTGATCTTTCCCTAATTTTGGAACCTCAACTTTTTTGTTCTCCATATTTTATAGGCAGAACTAAAAGGCACCTCAGGTAAACAATGGAGATGGATGGATTGGATACTAGTATACAATTATGGACGGACTGCCACGGTTAGGTGGTATAAAAAAACCACGGTTAGGTGGTATATATTGTAATACAATTATGGATGGACGGACTGCCTGCCGAGTGCCGACACAGAGGTAGCCACAGCCGTGAACTACCGCACTGTACACTGGTTGATAAAGAGATAGTAGTATACTCGTAACAACTAGTATGACTGACTATGACGGTATAAAGAATGAAAAAAAAAACCACGGTTAGGTGGTATATATTGTAATACAATTATGGATGGACGGACTGCCTGCCGAGTTCCGACACAGAGGTAGCCACAGCCGTGAACTACCGCACTGTACACTGGTTGATAAAGAGATAGTAGTATACTCGTAACAACTAGTATGACTGACTATGACGGTATAAAGAATGAAAAAAAAACCACGGTTAGGTGGTATGTATTATAATACAATTATGGATGGACGGACTGCCTGCAGAGTGCCGACACAGAGGTAGCCACAGCCGTGAACTACCGCACTGTACACTGGTTGATAAAGAGATAGTAGTATACTCGTAACAACTAGTATGACTGACTATGACGGTATAAAGAATGAAAAAAAAACCACGGTTAGGTGGTATATATTATAATACAATTATGGATGGACGGACTGCCTGCCGACTGCCGACACAGAGGTAGCCACAGCCGTGAACTACCGCACTGTACACTGGTTGATAAAGAGATAGTAGTATACTCGTAACAACTAGTATGACACTATGACGGTATAAAGAATGGAAAAAAAACCACGGTTAGGTGGTATATATTATAATACAATTATGGATGGACGGACTGCCTGCCGACTGCCGACACAGAGGTAGCCACAGCCGTGAACTACCGCACTGTACACTGGTTGATAAAGAGATAGTAGTATACTCGTAACAACTAGTATGACACTATGACGGTATAAAGAATGAAAAAAAAACCACGGTTAGGTGGTATATATTATAATAATACAATTATGGATGGACGGACTGCCTGCCGACTGCCGACACAGAGGTAGCCACAGCCGTGAACTACCGCACTGTACACTGGTTGATAAAGAGATAGTAGTATACTCGTAACAACTAGTATGACTATGACGACGGTATAAAGAAAGAAAAAAAAATACCACGGTTAGGTGGTATATAATTATACAATTATGGATGGACGGACTGCCTGCCGAGTGCCGACTGCCGACACAGAGGTAGCCACAGCCGTGAACTACCGCACTGTACTGTGTCTGCTGCTAATATAGACTGGTTGATAAAGAGATAGTATACAACAATATACTACTATACTGGTGGTCAGGCACTGGTCACCACTAGTCACACTGGCAGTGGCACTCCTGCAGCAAAAGTGTGCACTGTTTAATTTTAAATTAATATAATATTATGTACTCCTGGCTCCTGCTATAACAACCTGCAGTGCTCCCCAGTCTCCCCCACAATTATTATAAGCTTTTATACATTGATGTGCAGCACACTGGGCTGAGCTGAGTGCACACAGACTGAGTCACACTGTGTGACTGCTGTGTATCGTTTTTTTCAGGCAGAGAACGGATATAGCAGAGAACGGATATATTAAATAAAAGTTAACTTAACAACAACTGCACTGGTCACTGTGGTAAACTCTGTCTGCACAATCTCTCTCTCTCTCTCTCTCTTCTAATCTATTCTAATGGAGAGGACGCCAGCCACGTCCTCTCCCTATCAATCTCAATGCACGTGTGAAAATGGCGGCGACGCGCGGCTCCTTATATAGAATCCGAGTCTCGCGAGAATCCGACAGCGTCATGATGACGTTCGGGCGCGCTCGGGTTAACCGAGCAAGGCGGGAAGATCCGAGTCGCTCGGACCCGTGAAAAAAAAAGTGAAGTTCGTGCGGGTTCGGATTCAAAGAAACCGAACCCGCTCATCTCTAGTGAAAGTGCCAGTGACATGATGTAAGGAGGGGAATGGAGTCAGCAGAAAGACACAGACTGAGAGTTGTATAGTGGGAAGAGCAGGGTCCCTTGGGGGACCAAAAAAGGTGTGCGGCCACTACACAAGGTGCATCAGGGAAGCAAGATATGCCTATATACTAGATCTCCAATCAACGTAAATGAACAAACTATCATTCTAATTTACCATCCTCATCCCATATCAAAGCACAGGTACTCAGCTATCTACAATGTTATTTATACTGTGTGTTTAATATTTACATTTAATTTTGTAAACCGACTTTCTTAAAATCTGGGGCAACGCCGGGTACTCCAGCTAGTATATACTAAATCATCTGTCACAGTAGCAATATTCTGAGCATATAGGAAGTCTCGCAACAGAAGTTTAAGATCATACATGTTAACATTCAACAATATGCTATGTCGGTATGCCCTCTTATCAGAGGCGTAACTAGGGTTTTTGGAGCCCAGGGCAAGATAAAGAGTGGCGCGCCCCTCCCCCCCCCCAAAAAAAAACAAAACACAAAACCCAAAATCAGCAGTAAAGCATGTGCGTGCGGCCGAAAAATGGGCATGACCATGCACCAGAAGGGGTGTGGTCACATACCAGAAGGGGGTGACCACTGAAAATGGGGCGTGCCAACATGTCTATCACCTACCCACTGTGTCGTCTCTCAGCACACTATCACCTACCCCTTGTGACGTCTCTCAGCACACTATCACCTACCCCTTGTGTCGTCTCTCAGCACGCCTTCATTCAATTTTTGCACATTAAGGCAGTAGATTCCCCTATTTACACAGTATGCAGGCAGCAGAGTCCCCTTTTTACACAGTACACAGGCAGAGTCCCCTTTTTACACAGTACACACAGTGCCAGATACACATTGCCCCACAGCACCACTGCCAGATACACATTGCCCCACAGTGCCACTGACAGATACACATTGCCCCACAGTGCCACTGACAGATACACATTGTACACATTGCCCCACAGTGCCACTGCCAGATACACAATGCCCCACAGTGCCACTGCCAGATACACATTGCCCCACAGTGCCACTGACAGATACACATAGCCCCACAGTGCCACTGCCAGATACACATTGCCTCACAGTGCCACTGCCAGATACACATTGCCCCACAGTGCCACTGACAGATACACATTGCCCCACAGCGCCACTGACAGATACACATTGCCACACAGTGCCACTGCAAGATACACATTGCCCCACAGCACCACTGACAGATACACAATGCCCCCCAGTGCCACTGACATATACACATTGCCCCACAGCACCACTGCAAGATACCCATTACCCCACAGCACCACTGACAGATACACAATGCCCCACAGTGCCACTGACAGATACACACTGCCCCACAGTGCCTCTGACAGATACACATTGCCCCACAGTGCCATTGACAGATGCACATTGCCCCACAGTGCCACTGCCAGACACACATTGTACACATTGCCCCACAGTGCCACTGCCAGATACACAATGCCCCCATAGTGCCACTGCCAGATACACATTGCCCCACAGTGCCACTGACAGATACACATTGCCCCACAGTGCCACTGCCAGATACACAATGCCCCACAGTGCCATTGCCAGATACACATTGCCCCACAGTGCCACTGCCAGATACACATTGTGCACATTGCCCCACAGTGCCACTGCCAGATACACATTGTGCACATTGCCCCACAGTGCCACTGCCAGATACACAATGCCCCACAGTGCCACTGCCAGATACACATTGCCCCACAGTGCCACTGCCAGATACACAAAGCCCCACAGTGCCACTGCCAGATACACATTGCCTCACAGTGCCACTGCCAGATACACATTGCCCCACAGTGCCACTGACAGATACACATTGCCCCACAGCGCCACTGACAGATACACATTGCCACACAGTGCCACTGTAAGATACACATTGCCCCACAGCACCACTGACAGATACACAATGCCCCCAAGTGCCACTGACATATACACATTGCCCCACAGCACCACTGCAAGATACCCATTACCCCACAGCACCACTGACAGATACACAACGCCCCACAGTGCCACTGACAGATACACATTGCCCCACAGTGCCACTGACAGATACACATTGCCCCACAGTGCCACTGACAGACACACATTGTACACATTGCCCCACAGTGCCACTGCCAGATACACAATGCCCCCACAGTGCCACTGCCAGATACACATTGCCCCACAGTACCACTGCCAGATACACATTGCCCCACAGCGCCACTGACAGATACACATTGCCCCATAGCGCCACTGACAGATACACAATGCCCCACAGTGCCACTGACAGATAAACATTGCCCCACAGCGCCACTGCAAGATACCCATTGCCCCACAGCACCACTGACAGATACAAAATGCCCCACAGTGCCACTGACAGATACACAATGCCCCACAGTGCCACTGACCCCCCCTCCACCCGCCCGCTCGCTGCCCCGCTCACCGCCTGCTGCCTCGCTCACCGCTGTAGCGCCTCTCCTGCCCGGCCTCAACACACCAGGTATCTTCTCCGGCTGCGGGTATCTTCTTGGCGCCGGTTTGTTAGCTAATCAGAGCTTGCAGACGGCAGCCAATCAGAAGCCAGTCCGCGAGCTCTGATTGGCTACCAAACCAAGGAGACACACCCCGATATATGACTGAGGGGTAGGAGAGGCGCTGTGCTCTCCTCCCCTCATATATCATTACATAGCAGCGGGGTGGGAGATTGGCCGGGCCGGGGGCAGATGAACAGTAACGAGGGCGAGTGGGCATGATGCCCTGGCCGCCGGCGGCACCCCCCTCTGCTGGGCCTGCCAAGGCACCCAGGTCACGTGCCCTGCTCAACCCCCATTAGTTACACCTCTGCCTCTTATGGAGTCTATGTAAGTCATTAGTAAAACCAAATGCTCCATCTACATACAGTACAGCGCAGGCACAAGGTCGTCATGCAATAAGTGATATGCCGGCCAGACTCTTATATCTAAGTTTCCTTTTGATGCTTGATCCAAATAATGTGTGACTAATAATGACATTACAGTGAAGTGAAGGAGAGATGATTAGGAAGGTCACCTGTAACACACATGCAATGTTTCTGTGACATGGAAAAACAATGGAAGAAATGTTATGGAGTCACCTTCATTGTTGTCCTAGTTGATAGGATAACCAGAAGAGTAGCTTTGGGTGGAGTGTCATGAGATGAAATGAAAACCAAAAAGTTATGTACCCTCCAGGTTCCGTTCTCAGCAGTCCGGCTGTCGGTACAATGGTGCCACGTGGTGCCACAGGGCACAGCCACGCTCACTGACCACTCAACCTCTTTCCAACATGTCCAGCGGGTGTGAACAAGTTGAGTGGATGTCATTACCTATTCCCTGTGAATGTCACCTCGCGGGCCCAACTTACAGTTTTATATACGCTGGTATTGAATAATATATTTCTAGTGCGCCAGCAAAAAAGACAACTCTTATTTCTCTGACGTCCTAAGTGGATGCTGGGGACTCCGTCAGGACCATGGGGATTAGCGGCTCCGCAGGAGACAGGGCACAAAAGTAAAAGCTTTAGGATCAGGTGGTGTGCACTGGCTCCTCCCCCTATGACCCTCCTCCAAGCCTCAGTTAGATTTTTGTGCCCGGCCGAGAAGGGTGCAATCTAGGTGGCTCTCCTAAAGAGCTGCTTAGAGTAAAAGTTTTGTTAGGTTTTTTATTTTCAGTGAGTCCTGCTGGCAACAGGCTCACTGCTACGAGGGACTTAGGGGAGAAGAAGTGAACTCACCTGCGTGCAGGATGGATTGGCTTCTTAGGCTACTGGACACCATTAGCTCCAGAGGGATCGAACACAGGCCCAGCCATGGAGTCCGGTCCCAGAGCCGCGCCGCCGACCCCCTTGCAGATGCCGAAGAGTGAAGAGGTCCAGAAACCGGCGGCAGAAGACTTTTCAGTCTTCATGAGGTAGCGCACAGCACTGCAGCTGTGCGCCATTGTTGTCCGCACACTTCACACCAGCGGTCACTGAGGGTGCAGGGCGCTGGGGGGGGCGCCCTGGGCAGCAATGAAATACCTATACTGGCTAAAAGATACATCACATATAGCCCCTGGGGCTATATGGATGTATTTAACCCCTGCCAGGTCTCAGAAAAACGGGAGAAGAAGCCCGCCGAAAAGGGGGCGGAGCCTATTCTCCTCAGCACACAGCGCCATTTTCCCTCACAGAAATGCTGGTGGGAAGTAGAGATGAGCGGGTTCGGTTTCTCTGAATCCGAACCCGCCAGAACTTCATGTTTTTTTTCACGGGTCCGAGCGACTCGGATCTTCCCGCCTTGCTCGGTTAACCCGAGCGCGCCCGAACGTCATCATGACGCTGTCGGATTCTCGCGAGGCTCGGATTCTATCGCGAGACTCGGATTCTATATGAGGAGCCGCGCGTCGCCGCCATTTTCACACGTGCATTGAGATTGATAGGGAGAGGACGTGGCTGGCGTCCTCTCCGTTTAGAATAGATTAGAGAGACACTTGATTTACTAATTTTGGGGAGCATTAGGAGTACTCAGTACAGTGCAGAGTTTTGCTGATAGTGACCACCAGTTTTATTTATAATCCGTTCTCTGCCTGAAAAAAGCGATACACAGCACACAGTGACTCAGTCACATACCATATCTGTGTGCACTGCTCAGGCTCAGGCCAGTGTGCTGCATCATCTATTATCTATATATAATATTATATATATCTGTCTGACTGCTCAGCTCACACAGCTTATAATTGTGGGGGAGACTGGGGAGCACTACTGCAGTGCCAGTTATAGGTTATAGCAGGAGCCAGGAGTACATAATATATTATATAGTGAGTGACCACCAGATACACAGTGCAGTTTATTTAATATATCCGTTCTCTGCCTGAAAAAAGCGATACACACAGTGACTCAGTCAGTCACATACCATATCTGTGTGCACTGCTCAGGCTCAGGCCAGTGTGCTGCATCATCTATATATATTATATATCTGTCTGACTGCTCAGCTCACACAGCTTATAATTGTGGGGGAGACTGGGGAGCACTACTGCAGTGCCAGTTATAGGTTATAGCAGGAGCCAGGAGTACATAATATTATATTAAAATTAAACAGTGCACACTTTTGCTGCAGGAGTGCCACTGCCAGTGTGACTAGTGACCAGTGACCTGACCACCAGTATATATAATATTAGTAGTATACTATCTCTTTATCAACCAGTCTATATTAGCAGCAGACACAGTACAGTGCGGTAGTTCACGGCTGTGGCTAGCTCTGTGTCGGCACTCGGCAGCCCGTCCATAATTGTATATACCACCTAACCGTGGTTTTTTTTTCTTTCTTTATACATACATACTAGTTACGAGTATACTATCTCTTTATCAACCAGTCTATATTAGCAGCAGACACAGTACAGTGCGGTAGTTCACGGCTGTGGCTACCTCTGTGTCGGCACTCGGCAGCCCGTCCATAATTGTATATACCACCTAACCGTGGTTTTTTTTTCTTTCTTTATACATACATACTAGTTACGAGTATACTATCTCTTTATCAACCAGTCTATATATTAGCAGCAGACACAGTACAGTGCGGTAGTTCACGGCTGTGGCTACCTCTGTGTCGGCACTCGGCAGCCCGTCCATAATTGTATATACCACCTAACCGTGGTTTTTTTTTCTTTCTTTATACATACATACTAGTTACGAGTATACTATCTCTTTATCAACCAGTCTATATATTAGCAGCAGACACAGTACAGTGCGGTAGTTCACGGCTGTGGCTACCTCTGTGTCGGCACTCGGCAGCCCGTCCATAATTGTATATACCACCTAACCGTGGTTTTTTTTTCTTTCTTTATACATACATACTAGTTACGAGTATACTATCTCTTTATCAACCAGTCTATATATTAGCAGCAGACACAGTACAGTGCGGTAGTTCACGGCTGTGGCTACCTCTGTGTCGGCACTCGGCAGCCCGTCCATAATTGTATATACCACCTAACCGTGGTTTTTTTTTCTTTCTTTATACATACATACTAGTTACGAGTATACTATCTCTTTATCAACCAGTCTATATATTAGCAGCAGACACAGTACAGTGCGGTAGTTCACGGCTGTGGCTACCTCTGTATCGGCACTCGGCAGCCCGTCCATAATTGTATATACCACCTAACCGTGGTTTTTTTTTCTTTCTTTATACATACATACTAGTTACGAGTATACTATCTCTTTATCAACCAGTCTATATATTAGCAGCAGACACAGTACAGTGCGGTAGTTCACGGCTGTGGCTACCTCTGTGTCGGCACTCGGCAGCCCGTCCATAATTGTATATACCACCTAACCGTGGTTTTTTTTTCTTTCTTTATACATACATACTAGTTACGAGTATACTATCTCTTTATCAACCAGTCTATATTAGCAGCAGACACAGTACAGTGCGGTAGTTCACGGCTGTGGCTACCTCTGTGTCGGCACTCGGCAGCCCGTCCATAATTGTATATACCACCTAACCGTGGTTTTTTTTTCTTTCTTTATACATACATACTAGTTACGAGTTTACTATCTCTTTATCAACCAGTCTATATATTAGCAGCAGACACAGTACAGTGCGGTAGTTCACGGCTGTGGCTACCTCTGTGTCGGCACTCGGCAGCCCGTCCATAATTGTATATACCACCTAACCGTGGTTTTTTTTTCTTTCTTTATACATACATACTAGTTACGAGTATACTATCTCTTTATCAACCAGTCTATATATTAGCAGCAGACACAGTACAGTGCGGTAGTTCACGGCTGTGGCTACCTCTGTGTCGGCACTCGGCAGCCCGTCCATAATTGTATATACCATCCAATCCATCCATCTCCATTGTTTACCTGAGGTGCCTTTTAGTTGTGCCTATTAAAATATGGAGAACAAAAATGTTGAGGTTCCAAAATTAGGGAAAGATCAAGATCCACTTCCACCTCGTGCTGAAGCTGCTGCCACTAGTCATGGCCGAGACGATGAAATGCCAGCAACGTCGTCTGCCAAGGCCGATGCCCAATGTCATAGTACAGAGCATGTCAAATCCAAAACACCAAATATCAGTAAAAAAAGGACTCCAAAACCTAAAATAAAATTGTCGGAGGAGAAGCGTAAACTTGCCAATATGCCATTTACCACACGGAGTGGCAAGGAACGGCTGAGGCCCTGGCCTATGTTCATGGCTAGTGGTTCAGCTTCACATGAGGATGGAAGCACTCAGCCTCTCGCTAGAAAAATGAAAAGACTCAAGCTGGCAAAAGCAGCACAGCAAAGAACTGTGCATTCTTCGAAATCCCAAATCCACAAGGAGAGTCCAATTGTGTCGGTTGCGATGCCTGACCTTCCCAACACTGGACGTGAAGAGCATGCGCCTTCCACCATTTGCACGCCCCCTGCAAGTGCTGGAAGGAGCACCCGCAGTCCAGTTCCTGATAGTCAGATTGAAGATGTCAGTGTTGAAGTACACCAGGATGAGGAGGATATGGGTGTTGCTGGCGCTGGGGAGGAAATTGACCAGGAGGATTCTGATGGTGAGGTGGTTTGTTTAAGTCAGGCACCCGGGGAGACACCTGTTGTCCGTGGGAGGAATATGGCCGTTGACATGCCAGGTGAAAATACCAAAAAAATCAGCTCTTCGGTGTGGAGGTATTTCACCAGAAATGCGGACAACAGGTGTCAAGCCGTGTGTTCCCTTTGTCAAGCTGTAATAAGTAGGGGTAAGGACGTTAACCACCTCGGAACATCCTCCCTTATGCGTCACCTGCAGCGCATTCATAATAAGTCAGTGACAAGTTCAAAAACTTTGGGTGACAGCGGAAGCAGTCCACTGACCAGTAAATCCCTTCCTCTTGTAACCAAGCTCACGCAAACCACCCCACCAACTCCCTCAGTGTCAATTTCCTCCTTCCCCAGGAATGCCAATAGTCCTGCAGGCCATGTCACTGGCAATTCTGACGAGTCCTCTCCTGCCTGGGATTCCTCCGATGCATCCTTGCGTGTAACGCCTACTGCTGCTGGCGCTGCTGTTGTTGCCGCTGGGAGTCGATGGTCATCCCAGAGGGGAAGTCGTAAGCCCACTTGTACTACTTCCAGTAAGCAATTGACTGTTCAACAGTCCTTTGCGAGGAAGATGAAATATCACAGCAGTCATCCTACTGCAAAGCGGATAACTGAGTCCTTGACAACTATGTTGGTGTTAGACGTGCGTCCGGTATCCGCCGTTAGTTCACAGGGAACTAGACAATTTATTGAGGCAGTGTGCCCCCGTTACCAAATACCATCTAGGTTCCACTTCTCTAGGCAGGCGATACCGAGAATGTACACGGACGTCAGAAAAAGACTCACCAGTGTCCTAAAAAATGCAGTTGTACCCAATGTCCACTTAACCACGGACATGTGGACAAGTGGAGCAGGGCAGGGTCAGGACTATATGACTGTGACAGCCCACTGGGTAGATGTATGGACTCCCGCCGCAAGAACAGCAGCGGCGGCACCAGTAGCAGCATCTCGCAAACGCCAACTCTTTCCTAGGCAGGCTACGCTTTGTATCACCGCTTTCCAGAATACGCACACAGCTGAAAACCTCTTACGGCAACTGAGGAAGATCATCGCGGAATGGCTTACCCCAATTGGACTCTCCTGTGGATTTGTGGCATCGGACAACGCCAGCAATATTGTGTGTGCATTAAATATGGGCAAATTCCAGCACGTCCCATGTTTTGCACATACCTTGAATTTGGTGGTGCAGAATTTTTTAAAAAACGACAGGGGCGTGCAAGAGATGCTGTCGGTGGCCAGAAAAATTGCGGGACACTTTCGGCGTACAGGCACCACGTACAGAAGACTGGAGCACCACCAAAAACTACTGAACCTGCCCTGCCATCATCTGAAGCAAGAAGTGGTAACGAGGTGGAATTCAACCCTCTATATGCTTCAGAGGTTGGAGGAGCAGCAAAAGGCCATTCAAGCCTATACAATTGAGCACGATATAGTAGGTGGAATGCACCTGTCTCAAGTGCAGTGGAGAATGATTTCAACGTTGTGCAAGGTTCTGATGCCCTTTGAACTTGCCACACGTGAAGTCAGTTCAGACACTGCCAGCCTGAGTCAGGTCATTCCCCTCATCAGGCTTTTGCAGAAGAAGCTGGAGGCATTGAAGAAGGAGCTAAAAGGGAGCGATTCCGCTAGGCATGTGGGACTTGTGGATGCAGCCCTTAATTCGCTTAACAAGGATTCACGGGTGGTCAATCTGTTGAAATCAGAGCACTACATTTTGGCCACCGTGCTCGATCCTAGATTTAAAGCCTACCTTGGATCTCTCTTTCCGGCAGACACAGGTCTGCTGGGGTTGAAAGACCTGCTGGTGACAAAATTGTCAAGTCAAGCGGAACGCGACCTGTCAACATCTCCTCCTTCACATTCTCCCGCAACTGGGGGTGCGAGGAAAAGGCTCAGAATTCCGAGCCCACCCGCTGGCGGTGATGCAGGGCAGTCTGGAGCGACTGCTGATGCTGACATCTGGTCCGGACTGAAGGACCTGACAACGATTACGGACATGTCGTCTACTGTCACTGCATATGATTCTCTCAACATTGATAGAATGGTGGAGGATTATATGAGTGACCGCATCCAAGTAGGCACGTCACACAGTCCGTACTTATACTGGCAGGAAAAAGAGGCAATTTGGAGGCCCTTGCACAAACTGGCTTTATTCTACCTAAGTTGCCCTCCCACAAGTGTGTACTCCGAAAGAGTGTTTAGTGCCGCCGCTCACCTTGTCAGCAATCGGCGTACGAGGTTACATCCAGAAAATGTGGAGAAGATGATGTTCATTAAAATGAATTATAATCAATTCCTCCGCGGAGACATTGACCAGCAGCAATTGCCTCCACAAAGTACACAGGGAGCTGAGATGGTGGATTCCAGTGGGGACGAATTGATAATCTGTGAGGAGGGGGATGTACACGGTGATATATCGGAGGGTGAAGATGAGGTGGACATCTTGCCTCTGTAGAGCCAGTTTGTGCAAGGAGAGATTAATTGCTTCTTTTTTGGTGGGGGTCCAAACCAACCCGTCATATCAGTCACAGTCGTGTGGCAGACCCTGTCACTGAAATGATGGGTTGGTTAAAGTGTGCATGTCCTGTTTTGTTTATACAACATAAGGGTGGGTGGGAGGGCCCAAGGACAATTCCATCTTGCACCTCTTTTTTCTTTTCTTTTTCTTTGCATCATGTGCTGATTGGGGAGGGTTTTTTGGAAGGGACATCCTGCGTGACACTGCAGTGCCACTCCTAGATGGGCCCGGTGTTTGTGTCGGCCACTAGGGTCGCTAATCTTACTCACACAGTCAGCTACCTCATTGCGCCTCTTTTTTTCTTTGCGTCATGTGCTGTTTGGGGAGGGTTTTTTGGAAGGGACATCCTGCGTGACACTGCAGTGCCACTCCTAGATGGGCCCGGTGTTTGTGTCGGCCACTAGGGTCGCTAATCTTACTCACACAGCTACCTCATTGCGCCTCTTTTTTTCTTTGCGTCATGTGCTGTTTGGGGAGGGTTTTTTGGAAGGGACATCCTGCGTGACACTGCAGTGCCACTCCTAGATGGGCCCGGTGTTTGTGTCGGCCACTAGGGTCGCTTATCTTAGTCACACAGCGACCTCGGTGCAAATTTTAGGACTAAAAATAATATTGTGAGGTGTGAGGTATTCAGAATAGACTGAAAATGAGTGTAAATTATGGTTTTTGAGGTTAATAATACTTTGGGATCAAAATGACCCCCAAATTCTATGATTTAAGCTGTTTTTTAGTGTTTTTTGAAAAAAACACCCGAATCCAAAACACACCCGAATCCGACAAAAAAAATTCGGTGAGGTTTTGCCAAAACGCGTTCGAACCCAAAACACGGCCGCGGAACCGAACCCAAAACCAAAACACAAAACCCGAAAAATTTCAGGCGCTCATCTCTAGGAAGGCTCCCAGGCTCTCCCCTGCACTGCACTACAGAAACAGGGTTAAAACAGAGAGGGGGGGCACTTATTTGGCGATATGATTATATATATTAAGATGCTATAAGGGAAAAACACTTATATGTTGTCCCTGTATAATTATAGCGTTTTGGTGTGTGCTGGCAAACTCTCCCTCTGTCTCCCCAAAGGGCTAGTGGGGTCCTGTCCTCTATCAGAGCATTCCCTGTGTGTGTGCTGTGTGTCGGTACGTGTGTGTCGACATGTATGAGGACGATGTTGGTGAGGAGGCGGAGCAATTGCCTGTAATGGTGATGTCACTCTCTAGGGAGTCGACACCGGAATGGATGGCTTATTTAGGGAATTACGTGATAATGTCAACACGCTGCAAGGTCGGTTGACGACATGAGACGGCCGGCAAACCAATTAGTACCTGTCCAGGCGTCTCAAACACCGTCAGGGGCTTTAAAACGCCCATTTACCTCAGTCGGTCGACACAGACACAGACACGGACACTGACTCCAGTGTCGACGGTGAAGAAACAAACGTATTTTCCATTTGGGCCACACGTTACATGTTAAGGGCAATGAAGGAGGTGTTACATATTTCTGATACTACAAGTACCACAAAAGAGGGTATTATGTGGGGTGTGAAAAAACTACCTGTAGTTTTTCCTGAATCAGATAAATTAAATGAAGTGTGTGATGATGCGTGGGTTTTCCCCGATAGAAAATTATTGGCGTTATACCCTTTCCCGCCAGAAGTTAGGGCGCGTTGGGAAACACCCTTTAGGGTGGATAAGGCGCTCACACGCTTATCAAAGACTATAGAGCATTTAAAGGATGCATTTCTATATATGCAAGATGCACAGAGGGATATTTGCACTCTGGCATCAAGAGTAAGTGCGATGTCCATATCTGCCAGAAGATGTTTATGGACACGACAGTGGTCAGGTGATGCAGATTCCAAACGGCACATGGAAGTATTGCCGTATAAAGGGGAGGAGTTATTTGGGGTCGGTCCATCGGACCTGGTGGCCACGGCAACAGCTGGAAAATCCACCTTTTTTACCCCAAGTCACATCTCAGCAGAAAAAGACACCGTCTTTTCAGCCTCAGTCCTTTCGTCCCCATAAGGGCAAGCAGGCAAAAGGCCAGTCATATCTGCCCAGGGATAGAGGAAAGGGAAGAAGACTGCAGCAGGCAGCCCATTCCCAGGAACAGAAGCCCTCCACCGCTTTTGCCAAGTCCTCAGCATGACGCTGGGGCCGTACAAGCGGACTCAGCTGCGGTGGGGGGTCGTCTCAAGAGTTTCAGCGCGCAGTGGGCTCACTCGCAAGTGGACCCCTGGATCCTACAAGTAGTATCCCAGGGGTACAGATTGGAAGTTCGAGACGTCTCCCCCTCGCAGGTTCCTGAAGTCTGCTTTACCAACGTCTCCCTCCGACAGGGAGGCAGTATTGGAAACAATTCACAAGCTGTATTCCCAGCAGGTGATAATCAAAGTACCCCTCCTACAACAAGGAAAGGGGTATTATTCCACACTATATTGTGGTACTGAAGCCAGACGGCTCGGTGAGACCTATTCTAAATCTGAAATATTTGAACACTTACATACAAAGGTTCAAATCAAGATGGAGTCACTCAGAGCAGTGATAGCGAACCAGGAAGAAGGGGACTATATGGTGTCCCTGGACATCAAGGATGCTTACCTCCATGTCCCAATTTGCCCTTCTCACCAAGGGTACCTCAGGTTCGTGGTACAAAACTGTCACTATCAGTTTCAGACGCTGCCGTTTGGATTGTCCACGGCACCCCGGGTCTTTACCAAGGTAATGGCCGAAATGATGATTCTTCTTCAAAGAAAAGGCGTCTTAATTATCCCTTACTTGGACGATCTCCTGATAAGGGCAAGGTCCAGAGAACAGTTGGAGGTCGGAGTAGCACTATCTCAAGTAGTTCTACGACAGCACGGGTGGATTCTAAATATTCCAAAATCGCAGCTGTCTCCGACGACACGTCTGCTGTTCCTAGGGATGATTCTGGACACAGTCCAGAAAAAGGTGTTTCTCCCGGAGGAGAAAGCCAGGGAGTTATCCGAGCTAGTCAGGAACCTCCTAAAACCAGGAAAAGTGTCAGTGCATCATTGCACAAGGGTCCTGGGTAAAATGGTGGCTTCTTACGAAGCGATTCCATTCGGCAGATTTCACGCAAGAACTTTTCAGTGGGATCTGCTGGAAAAATGGTCCGGATCGCATCTTCAGATGCATCAGCAGATAACCCTGTCTCCAAGGACAAGGGTGTCTCTTCTGTGGTGGCTGCAGAGTGCTCATCTACTAAAGGGCCACAGATTCGGCATTCAGGACTGGGTCCTGGTGACCACGGATGCCAGCCTGAACGGCTGGGGAGCAGTCACACAAGGAAAAAATTTCCAGGGAGTGTGATCAAGTCTGGAGACTTCTCTCCACATAAATATACTGGAGCTAAGAGCAATTTACAATGCTCTAAGCTTAGCAAGACCTCTGCTTCAAGGTCAGCCGGTATTGATCCAGTGGGACAACATCACGGCAGTCGCCCACGTAAACAGACTGGGCGGCACAAGAAGCAGGAGGGCAATGGCAGAAACTGCAAGGATTCTTCGCTGGGCGGAAAATCATGTGTTAGCACTGTCAGCAGTGTTCATTCCGGGAGTGGACAACTGGGAAGCAGACTTCCTCAGCACGACCTCCACCCGGGAGAGTGGGGACTTCTTCGGGAAGTCTTCCACATGATTGTGAACCGTTGGGAAAGACCAAAGGTGGACATGATGGCGTCCCGCCTGAACAAAAAAATGGACAGGTATTGCGCCAGGTCAAGAGACCCTCAGGCAATAGCTGTGGACGTTCTGGTAACACCGTGGGTGTACCAGTCGGTGTATGTGTTCCCTCCTCTGCTTCTCATACCTAAGGTACTGAGAATTATAAGACGTAGAGGAGTAAGAACTATACTCGGGGCTCCGGATTGGCCAAGAAGGACTTGGTACCCGGAACTTCAAGAGATGCTTACAGAGGACTCAGGGCCTCTGCCGCTAAGAAGGGACTTGCCTCAGCAAGTACCATGTCTGTTCCAAGACTTACCGCGGCTGCGTTTGACGGCATGGCGGTTGAACGCCGGATCCTAAGGGAAAAAGGCATTCCGGAAGAGGTCATTCCTACCCTGGTCAAAGCCAGGAAGGAGGTGACCGCACAACATTATCACCACATGTGGCAAAAATATGTTGCGTGGTGTGAGACCAGGAAGGCCCCACGAAGAAATTTCAACTCGGTCGATTCCTGCATTTCCTGCAAACAGGAGTGTCTATGGGCCTCAAATTGGGGTCCATTAAGGTTCAAATTTCGGCCCTGTCGATTTTCTTCCAGAAAGAATTGGCTTCAGTTCCTGAAGTCCAGAAGTTTGTCAAGGGAGTACTGCATATACAACCCCCTTTTGTGCCTCCAGTGGCACTGTGGGATCTCAACGTAGTTCTGGGATTCCTCAAATCACATTGGTTTAAACCGCTCAAATCTGTGGATTTGAAATATTTCACATGGAAAGTGACCATGATGTTGGCCCTGGCCTCGGCCAGGCGAGTGTCAGAATTGGCGGCTTTGTCTCACAAAAGCCCATATCTGATTGTCCATTCGGACAGGGCAGAGCTGCGGACTCGTCCCCAGTTTCTCCCTAAGGTGGTGTCAGCGTTTCACCTGAACCAGCTTATTGTGGTACCTGCGGCTACTAGGGACTTGGAGGACTCCAAGTTGCTAGATGTTGTCAGGGCCATGAAAATATAGGTTTCCAGGACGGCTGGAGTCAGGAAAACTGACTTGCTGTTATCCTGTATGCACCCAACAAACTGGGTGCTCTTGCTTCTAAGCAGACGATTGCTAGTTGGATGTGTAGTACAATTCAGCTTGCACATTCTGTGGCAGGCCTGCCACAGCCAAAATATGTAAATGCCCATTCCACAAGGAAGGTGGGCTCATCTTGGGCGGCTGCCCGAGGGGTCTCGGCTTTACAACTTTGCCGAGCTGCTACTTGGTCAGGGGCACACCCTGGCTGAGGAGGACCTGGAGTTCTCTCACTCGGTGCTGCAGAGTCATCCGCACTCTCCCGCCCATTTGGGAGCTTTGGTATAATCCCCATGGTCCTGACGGAGTCCCCAGCATCCACTTAGGACGTCAGAGAAAATAAGAATTTACTTACCGATAATTCTATTTCTCGTAGTTCGTAGTGGATGCTGGGCGCCCATCCCAAGTGCGGATTGTCTGCAATACTTGTACATAGTTATTGTTACAAAAATCGGGTTATTATTGTTGTGAGACATCTTTTCAGAGGCTCCGCTGTTATCATGCTGTTAACTGGGTTCAGATCACAGGTTGTACAGTGTGATTGGTGTGGCTGGTATGAGTCTTACCCGGGATTCAAAATCCTTCCTTATTGTGTACGCTCGTCCGGGCACAGTATCCTAACTGAGGCTTGGAGGAGGGTCATAGGGGGAGGAGCCAGTGCACACCACCTGATCCTAAAGCTTTTACTTTTGTGCCCTGTCTCCTGCGGAGCCGCTAATCCCCATGGTCCTGACGGAGTCCCCAGCATCCACTACGGACTACGAGAAATAGAATTATCGGTAAGTAAATTCTTATTTTCTTCTCCTCTTTATACGCTCATGGGTTACACAGGTTCTATATCTGATTAAACCAGGTGAAATGCAGACTTGAGGTCAGCCAGCCACAGAAACTGTATAATTTGTGAGTTTCCTGGTTTAATGGGATAGTATAGTTAGTATAGCTCTCTCTCTCTCTCTCTCTCTCTCTCTCTCTCTCTCTCTATATATATATATATATATATATATATATATATATTAGAGATGTGCGGCTGGCACTTTTCGTGTTTTGGTTTTGGTTCTAATTCCACCTTCGTTTTTTGGTTTTGGCTTGGTTTTGCCAAAACCACCCTTTAGTGTTTTGGTTTTGGATCTGGATGATTTTTGAAAAAAAACATGAAAACAGATAAAATCACAGAATTTGTGGGTACTTTTGCTCCTACGGTATTATTAACCTCAATAACAATCATTTCCACTCTATTCTGAACACCTCACAGTATAGGTGGTCATTCCGAGTTGTCCGCTTGCTAGCTGCTTTTAGCAGCATTGCAAACGCTAGACCGCCGCCCTCTGGGAGTGTATCTTAGCTTAGCAGAATAGCTAACGAAAGAGTAGCAGAACTGCTACTAAATATTTTCTTGCAGTTTCTGAGTAGCTCCAGACCTACTCCTAGATTGCGATCAGCTCGGTCCGTTTAGTTCCTGGTTTGACCTCACAAACACGCCCTGCGTTCGGCCAGCCACTCCCCCGTTTCTCCAGACACTCCCGCATTTTTCCCTGACACGCCTGCGTTTTTTAGCACACTCCCGGAAAATGCTCAATTACCACCCAGAAATGCCCCTTTCCTGTCAATCATTCACCTATCAGCAGTGCGACTGAAAAGCGCAGCATGAACACCAGCAAGTCTACTAAGTTTTGTGTAAAATAACTTAGAGCATGCGCTCTGCGTACCATGCACATGCGCATTTAGCAACAAATCGCAGCATAGCGAAAATCGGCAACGAGCGAACAACTCGGAATGACCACCATTGTTTTTAGGCCTAAAAGTTCCACCGAGGAGGCTGTATTACTAAGCTAAGCGACACAATTGTGCGGCAAACACCTGGCCCATCTAGGAGTGGCACTGCAGTTACAGACAGGATGGCATTAATCAAAAACTAGTCCCCAAACAGCACATGATACAAAGAAGAAAAAGAGGTGAAATGAGGTAGCTGGATGGCCAAGCTAAGTGACACAAGTGTGCGGCACAAACACCTGGCCCATCTGGGAGTGGCACTGCAGTTACAGACAGGATGGCAGATTTAAAAAATAGGCCCCAAACAGCACATGATGCAAAGAAGAAAAAGAGGTGCACTGAGGTAGCTGGATGGCCAAGCTAAGCGACACAAGTGTGTGGCACAAACACCTGGCCCATCTAGGAGTAGCACTGCAGTTACAGACAGGATGGCACTTAAAAAAACTAGTCCCCAAACAGCACATGATGCAAAGAAGAAAAAGAGGTGCAAGATGGAATTGTCCTTGGGCCCTGCCACCCACCCTTATGTTGTATAAACAGGACATGCACACTTTAACAAACCCATCATTTCAGCGACAGGGTCTGCCGCACGACTATGGCTGAAATGACTGGTTTGTTTGGGCCCCCACCAAAAAAGAAGCAATCAATCTCTCCTTGCACAAACTGGCTCTACAGAGGCAAGATGTCCACCTCATCATCATCCGATTCCTCACCCCTTTCACCGTGTACATCCTCCTCACTGAGTATTAATTCGTCCCCACTGGAATCCACCATCACAGGTCCCTGTGTACTTTCTGGAGGCAATTGCTGGTAAAGGTCTTCCCGAAGGAATTTATAATTCATTTTGATGAACATCATCTTCTCCACATTTAGTGGAAGTAACCTCCTAAACCGATCGCTGACAAGGTTACCTGCTGCACTAAACACTCTTTTGGAGTACACACTGGAGGGGAAGGGGGGGCAACTTAGGTAAAATAAAGCCAGTTTGTGCAAGGGCCTCCAAATTGCCTCTTTTTCCTGCCAGTATATGTACAGACTGTCTGATATGCCTACTTGGATGCTGTCACTCATATAATCCTCCACCATTCTTTCAATGGTGACAGAATCATATGCAGTGACAGTAGACATGTCAGTAATCGTTGGCAGGTCCTTCAGTCCAGACCAGATGTCAGCTTTCACTCCTGACTTCCCTGCATCACCACCAGCGGGTGGGCTAGGAAATGATATCCTTTTCCTTGCAGCCCCAGTGGCGGGAGAAATTGAAGGAGGAGCTGTTGACGGGTCACGTTCCGCTTGAGTTGACAATTTACTAACCAGCAGGTATTTGCACCTCTGCACACTTGTGTCTGCTGGAAAGAGAGATACAACGTAGGCTTTAAACCTAGGATCGAGCACGGTGGCCAAAATGTATTGCTCTGATTTCAACAGATTGACCACCCTTGAATCCTGGCAAAGCAAATAAAGCGCTCCATCCACAAGTCCCACATACTTTGCGGAATCGCTCCGTCTTTGCTCTTCCTTCAATTTATCCAGCTGCTGCTGCAAAAATGTGATGAGGGGAATGACCTGACTCAAGCTGGCAGTGTCTGAACTGACTTCACGTGTGGCAAGTTCTAAGGGTTGGAGAACCTTGCGCAACACTGAAATCATTCTCCACTGCGCTTGAGTCAGGTGCATTACCCCTCCTTTGCCTATATCGTAGGGTATGTATAGGCTTGAATGGCCTTTTGCTGCTTCTCCATCCTCTGAAGCATATAGAATGTTGAATTCCATCTCGTTACCACCTCTTGCTTCAGTTAATGGCGGGGCAGGTTCAGGAGTGTTTGCTGGCGCTACAGTCTTTGGCACGCAGTGGCAGAATGCCGAAAGTGGCCCGCAATTCTTCGGGCCACCGACAGCATCTCCTACACACCCCTGTCATTTTTTAAAAAATTCTGCACCACCAAATTAATTGTATGTGCAAAACATGGGACATGCTGGAATTTGCCCAGATGTAATGCATGCACAATATTGGTGGCGTTGTCCGATATCACAAATCCCCAGGAGAGTCCAATTGGGGTAAGCCATTCTGCAATGATGTTGCTCAGTTTCCGTAAGAGGTTGTCAGCTGTGTGCCTCTTATGGAAAGCGGTGATACATACCGTAGTCTGCCTAGGAACGAGTTGGCGTTTGCAAAATGCTGCTACTGATGCAGCTGCTGTTGTTGCTGCGGGAGGCCATACATCTACCGAGTGGGCTGTTATAGTCATATAGTCCTTAGTCTGCCCTGTTCCACTTGTCCACATGTCCGTGGTTAAGTGCACACTGGATATAACCGCATTTTGTAGGACACTTGTGACTTTTTTTTTGACGTCTGTGTACATTCTCGGTATCGCCTGCCTAGAGAAGTGGAACCTAGATGGGATTTGATACCGGGGACACACTATTTCCATCAAATCTCTAAGTGCCACTGAACTAATGGTGGATACTGGACGCACCTCTAACACCAACACAGCTGTCAAGGCATCAGTTATCCGCTTTGCAAAAGGATGACTGCTGTCATATTTCATCTTCCTCAAAAAGGACTGTTGGACAGTCAATTGCTTACTGGAAGTAGTACAAGTGGTCTTCCGACTTCCCCTCTGGGATGACGATCGACTCCCAGCAGCAACAAAAGCAGCGGCAGTAGCAACAGCAGGCGTACCACTCCAGGATCCTCTGAAGGAATCCCAGTTAGTAGAGGACTCCTCAGTCTTGACAGTGACATGGCCTGCAGAACTACGGACGTTCCTGACTGAGGAGGAAGTTGATGTTGAGAGAGTTGGTGGTGTGGCTTGCAGGAGCTTGGGTACAAGAGGAAGAAGGGATTTAGGTGTCAGTGGACTGCTTACGCTCTTATCCAAAGATTCACAACTTGACACTGACTTCTGATGAATACACAGCAGGTGACGTATAAGGGAGGATGTTCCTAGGTGGTTAACATCCTTACCCCTACTTATTACAGATTGACAGAGGCAACAGATGGCTTGACACCTGTTGTCCAGATTTGTGGAGAAATAATTCCACACCAAAGAGGTGGCTTTTTTGGTAGTTTGCCCAGGCATCACAATGGGCTTCTTCAGCCCAAGGACAACAGGTGTCTCTCCCGGTGCCTGACTTAAACAAACCACATCACCATCAGAATCCTCATCACAAACTTCCTCCTCAGCGCCAGCAAAACCCATATCCTCATCTTGGTGTACTTCAACAGTGACATATTCAATTTGAATATCAGGAACTGGACTGTGGGTGCTCCTTCCAGCACTTGCAGGGGGCGTGCAAATGGTGGAAGGAGCCACCTCTTCCCGTCCAGTGTTGGGAAGGTCAGGCATCGCAACCGCCGACACACTTTGACTCTTCTTGGTGATTTGTGATACCATCTCAGAGCACACAGTTCTTTTCTGTGCTCTTTCCAGCTTAATTCTTTTAATTTTTCTAGCGGGAGGATGAGGGCTTCCATCGTCATGTGAAGCTGAACCACTAGCCATGAACATAGGCCAGGGCCTCAGCCGTTCCTTGCCACTCCGTGTCGTAAATGGCATATTGGCAAGTTTACGTTTCTCCTCCGACGATTTAAATGTCTTTTTTTGGTTCTTTTTACTGAACTTTGGCTTTTTGGATTTTACATGCCCTCTACTATCACATTGGGCATCGGCCTTGGCAGACGACGTTGATGGCATTTCATTGTCTATGTCATGGCTAGTGGCAGCAGCTTCAGCACTAGGAGGAAGTGGTTCTTCTTGATCTTTCTCTATTTTATCCTCAAAATTTTTGTTCATTAGTTTTTGGGAGTTAAATGAGACAATATGCAGCACAGGAATGACTGGAATGACTGATGAGACAGGACACTACCACTGGTCTGATGCAGCACAACAGGTTGTTATTATAATTATTATTATACTGCAGCAGTGGACATATAGCAGCAGCGTATATTGTCACTGGAATGACTGATGAGACAGGACACTACCACTGGTCTGATGCAGCACAACAGGTTATTGTTGTTATTATTATTTTACTGCAGCAGTGGACATATAACAGCAGCGTATATCTTTACTGGAATAACTGATGAGACATGACACTACCACTGGTCTGATGCAGCACAACACGTTGTTGTTGTTGTTGTTGTTGTTATAATTATTATTATACTGCAGCAGTGGACATATAACAGCAGCGTATATCTTTACTGGAATAACTGATGAGACATGACACTACCACTGGTCTGATGCAGCACAACATGTTGTTGTTGTTGTTGTTGTTGTTGTTGTTATAATTATTATTATACTGCAGCGGTGGACATATAGCAGCAGCGTATATTGTCACGGGAATGACTGATGAGACAGGACACTACTACTGGTCTGATGCAGCACAACAGGTTGTTGTTGTTATAATTATTATTATACTGCAGCAGTGGACATATAGCAGCAGCGTATATCGTCACTGGAATGACTGATGAGACAGGACACTACCACTGGTCTGCACAACACAGCACCACTTTATACAGCTACACTGGATATATGGCAGCAGAGAACACCAACACTGTGACTGGCTGGACTGATGCAGTACAATACACTGACTACACTGGACTGGTCTGCACAACACAGCACCACTTTATACAACTACACTGGATATATGGCAGCAGAGAACACCAACTCTGTGACTGGCTGGACTGATGCAGCACAATACACTGAGTGACCACACTGGACTGGACTGAGCAGCACAACACTTGCCACCCCACTTTCCCGCCCCCACACAGACACTGAACATTGAGGACACGTCCTCTCTATACACTCTCCGAGATTGGAGTGAAAATGGCCGTGACACACGGCTCCTTATATGGAATCCAAATCCCGCGAAAATCCGACAGCGGGATGATGACATTTTGCCACGTTCGGGTTTCCGAGTCAGGCGGGAAAACCCGAGCCTGACTCGGATCAGGGCTCGAGACGTGAAGTTTGGTAGGGGTCGGCTCTCTGAGAACCAAACTCGCTCATCTCTAATACATATATATATATATATATATATATATATATATACACACACACACACACACAACGTAAAATGATTAATTCAGCCTCTTAGATAAAGAGTTTTATTTCCTTATAAAATATAAGTGGTGATTTAGTCTAGGAATTCCTGTCACTTATATTTTCCCTTTACCTATATATTGAGGCACTCTGTACAACATTGCCTTATACTTCATTTTCTATACTAGTCTCATTTTTTTAAACCTAGAAATTCATGTATATCCAGTTGTAATTGATGTAGAAAATGTATATGTAAGATAGCTGTAACTGTAGCTTTGCTGCTGGTTACTGTGACATCACACCTAGCCTGTGACATCACTAGCCCGTGACATCACAATGCTTCTTCCTGTAACATTCTATCTACAGCTGCTGACGTTTCCAGTTTCCATGCAGGAAGACAGGTAGGAGGAGGTGAGTCCTACATAGCAGGGTATCATGGAGGGGGGTAAGGAAGATAGAGTGCAGTATAGTCAGCTGAAAGGAAAGACAAGATAGACAGAACAGGGAATACAGGTACAAGGACACATAAATAGGAGAAGCACAAGAAGGAACGACATATTTAGGAATAAAAATGTAGCGTTACAGGAATAAAGAGGGCAGTATGGAGGATAAGCACACATACAGGGGATGCAGATAACCTGGGTCTCTATGAGGCAGGATCGTGGCTTTGGGATGAAAAAGTTAATAAAATAGATAAATGGGATATTGATAACTTTGAAAGTATCGTGTTTGGTTTAAGGAATACTGGGGAACTTGTTGACTCCTGGACATTTTATAGTACTTAAACAAACTAGTACCTTGCTTAATGATAGTCTTTTGTGTTTTTTAGATCATCTGACAAAGAGATTTGCAGAGTGTCGGGTGACCGGCAAAGAGATCTGCAAAGTGTCAGTTGAAGTCGACGGGAGGGGTCGCAGAGGTAGCAACAACTGGAGTATAACATGCAGGAGGTAAGTTACCATACTCTCTCTGCATATGTTACATCTGCCCCACCTGCAGTCAGAGCCGGTGCCACCCGCTCAGCAAGGGTATGCAAAGCAGGGAGGCGTTCTCCCCGCTCTGCTACCCTGCTGAGCAGTTGCACCAGCATGGTACTCTGACCTCACATCCTAACAGAGCGGCGCCGCGCCATTGGAAGCAAGGTGTCCACAGTCACAGTGAGTGAGCTCTGCTGCTGCATTCTGGAAGAGGGGCAGTATGTAGGTGGGGCGGAGAACCGTGAACCAATAGCATCAGGGCAGGGGTGGGAATGGGAGGGATGCCGCCTGCTGCTGTTTGCCATACTTAGATGCTGGCCAACGCAGACGTGGAGAATCGGAGGTTATCGCCTGTACCTGCGTGCCTGGAAGGTGCTACAATGCCTACCACAGACACTGAAGTGGAGCAGCTATACCTGGTCTAATGGATCAGGTAAGCAGCTCAGTTCAATAGGCAGCACTGACTCGGTGTGGGAGGGAAGGTGGAGGAACACTGTGGTTGTGGGGGGTGACACAATTACTGGGAGATAATATGGGTAGGGGCCGGGGGTGACACTGTTGCTAAGAGAGAACACAGGGGTAAAGGGTGACAATGGCAGGGAGAGAATACAGGGGTAAGGGGTGACAATGGCAGGGATAGAACACAGGGGTAGGAGGTGAAATAAATAATGGATTGCGTAGAATGGGAACATAGGCCGAAAGGCGATAAAGTTAGAGGCACAGAGAAGCAGAAGCAGGCACAGAGAGACAAGAGGGGGTACAGATGCAAAATGTGCAAAACAGGGCACAGAGAGCCAGAATGGGGAACACAGAAGCAGTATGGGGCACAGAGGCAGTAGGGGTTACAGACAGAGGCAGAATGGGGCACAGAGAGGCAGAAGGGGGTATAGAGGAAGAAAGGGGTACAGATAGAGGCATAAAGAGGCCGAAAAGTGTACAGATAGAGGGAGAAAGGGGTACATATAGAGGCACAGACAGAACGGAGCATAGGTTGAAGCACAGACAGAATGGAGCACATATAGAAGCACGGACAGACTGATGGGGATAGAAGGAAATGTCTAATTGTATAGACACTACCTTTTCTTGTGAGATTACACCCATTTTTGTGGTGTGTGACTTTGGCACATGCTATCTCTTAATTAAAGATGGGAGGGCGCAAATTTATAGTTTGCAGGGGGGCGCAAAAACACCCTAGCACCGGCCCTGCCTGCAGTGCACATGGTTTTGTCCATTAGAGAACACATTTGCTGCTGCGATCAGGTCTGAATTAGGCCCAGTGTATGATACTAACATGGGTGGTCATTCCGAGTTGTTCGCTCGGTAATTTTCTTCGCATCGCAGCGATTTTTCGCTAATTGCGCATGCGCAATGTTCGCACTGCGACTGCGCCAAGTAAATTTGCTATGAAGAATGGTATTTTACTCACGGCATTACGAGGTTTTTTCTTCGTTCTGGTGATCGTAATGTGATTGACAGGAAGTGGGTGTTTCTGGGCGGAAACTGCCCGTTTTATGGGAGTGTGTGAAAAAATGCTACCGTTTCTGGGAAAAACGTGGGAGTGGCTGGAGAAACGGGGGAGTGTCTGGGCGAACGCTGGGTGTGTTTGTGACGTCAAACCAGGAACGACAAGCACTGAACTGATCGCACTGGAAGAGTAAGTCTCGAGCTACTCAGAAACTGCACAGAGAAGTCTTTTCGCAATATTGCAAATCTTTCGTTCGCAATTTTGATAAGCTAAGATTCACTCGCAGTAGGCGGCGGCTTAGCGTGTGCAATGCTGCTAAAAGCAGTTTGCGAGCGAACAACTCGGAATGAGGGCCATGGTCCTTACCACTAGGGAAGATAATACCTGGAGCAGATAACTTAGGTCTCTATGAGAAAGGATCTTGGGTTTTGGATAAAAAGTCAATAAAATAGATAAATTGCAAATGAATAAAAATGAAAGTGCTTAACAAAATGTAGTCGTATAATTATACACATAGTATGTCTGACCAGGAAATTCTGGTTATTTAGATCATCATTTGGCAAAGTTCTGACAAAGAGATTTGCAGAGTGTCGGGTGACCGGCAAAGAGATCTGCAAAGTGTCAGGTGAAGACGACGGGAGGGGTCGCAGAGGAATTAGTGACTGGAGAATAGCATGCAGGAGGTAAGTTACCATACTTGTGTAATTGTGTGTGTGGTGGGGGGTATTGAGAGCACAGTACAAAACATAGGGTCTATGGTGGGGGAGAGTGGACAATACAAAACATGCAGAAGGGGGCAACTTGGTATAGTACATACAGATGGTATGGGGGCACAATACAAAAACATAGCAATTGTGGCATATTCTATAGGACATATAGAGGAAGGACATACACTTTTGGGGGTTGTGAGATGTAGTACATACTGTAATACAGAAAAACAGGAAGGGTGGGGAGAGCATGATACAGAACATACAGATCGGGGGAAGAACAATACAGATCGGGGGAGATAGTGAAATGGCTGACATTTACAGTATATCAATGAACTGGGGGCAGGTGTACAAAGCCTGGGAGAGTGATAAAGTGGAGAGAGATAAATCAAAGACCAATCAATTCCTAGTTGTCATTTTTCAAATTACAGTTTCATGGCAGTTAGGAGCTGATTGGCTGGTACTTTACCTCTCTCCACTTTATCACTCTGTCGGGCTTAATACATCTCCCCCATAGAATAACCAAATGATGAAATGGTACAGAATGGTATAAATGATGTGAATTGGAGCTGTAGCAAGTGACTGTTTCCCTACCTTTACACATAATAAAGGTGACATACTGTAGGGGCTAATTCAGGTCGGATAGCAAATCGCAATCCGCCCGGAATTTTTGCAGGGGTGCCGCGGGCGCATGCGCAGCGGGCCTTACTGCGCATACAACCGCATTTTCTGCTGGGGAGTTGCAGAAAATGCGGTCGCCTCTGCCTGTCAATCAGGCAGAGGCGGTTGCGGGGCGGGAGGGGGGCGGCAGAGCTTTGTTTTCAGGGAGGAAATGGCAGGGTTGGGGCAACCCAAACAGTGGGTTGCCCCAACACAGTCGCCGCGACAGGTAAGATGGCGCTGGGGTCAACCTTAGTTTCTGCTGATAAGCAGAAATTGCGAGGCGATCGCCATTTTTGCTTGTAGCAGGGGGGGAGGCGCCGATCAGCATGATTAGCAGAATTTGCTATCCTTACTGAATTGGCCCCATAGTCCTTTCCCTAGAGTCCTTCTCCTTACCGCTTAGGGGGCCTGATTCAGATGTGGACGCAGAACTGCTGTTGCACCAAGTGACTCAATGCTTTTTCACTGGGCATGCGTGTAAGCTGCACTGCGCACGAAATGAAATCAAGCTCACATACAGGATGCCAGCGCAAAGTGATTGACAGGAAGTCAGCGTTTGAGGAGGTAACGGGGGTGGCTAACTGTACACAGGTGTGTCAGGTCCGTTCAAACTCTGTTCCATGTGCATGCATAAATTACCCATTGCGACCTGTGTTGCTGCTGGAGAGCCCCCTGTGTCTAGAAGACTAGCTCAGCCTACGACTGCTCAGACTCACGATGCAATTGTGAACGGCAAGATTGCAGCAGCGATCGCTTCAACAACTACAACTGAATCAGGCCCACAATTACACCATTATATTTTACTATTTTATCACATTTAACAACTAAGGGGTCAGTTTAATTAGGTGCGAGTTTGTCTTACAACAGCCGCACTTTCCGGCAGCCCCATGGGCTGAATCTGGCCATGAAGGGTGTGAGTTTGGATGCTGTTGAAACGTTGCAGCAATGGTAACTCGTACCTAATTGGATTGACCCCTAAATGTTAGCAATTTATAGCTTTTATTATTTACTGGTCAAATTTCTTTTATGAAGGTACCCACTAATTACTATAAGAGAGAACTTATCTCCCCAATGTGTGTATTGTATAAAAACAATGGGCCCTTTGGGATAATTGTCCTTATTTTATGTATTTTCTATTGCTCAGTAGTTAGAGTAACATATTTACATAGAGAGATTTTTCCCTCTACACAACCACACCACTGTTTGCAGTTTCTCTCTCTGCTTGTTCATCCACTAACAATGATTTTTCATCTCTTCCTCTTCATCTACACGCAGTGGGTGATCCCTGAATAGCTGCCCTGGGAGGAGAGCTGCTCCTAATGTTAGGACATATGCAATACCTATAAGGAGATGCGGTAAAGATGCCGACTGTCGGGTTTACGGCAGTCAGAATACTGACACTGGGATCTCAACACTCTTCAGAATCCCGACGTTGGAACTCCGAATGGGCAAGGATACCGGCGCCCGTATCCCCACGATCATAGGTTTAGGGCTGGGTAAGGGGGGTTAGGTTTAGGCATCAGGCACTGGGGAGGGGGGTGGTTAATCTGCGGGGGAGGGAGGGTTTGGTTTAGGCGTCTGGCGGGGGTGTTAGGTTTAGGCATCAGGCGGGGGGTTAGGGTTAGGCTGCAGGTGGGGGGAGGTTAGGGTTAGGCTGTGGATAGGGTGGGTTAGGCACCCCCGGGGGAGGTTAGGCTGCGTGGGTGGGAGGGTTAGGTTTAGGCATCAGGCGGGAGGGATAGGTTTAGGCGTTAGGTGGGGGGGTTAAGTTTAGGCTGCAGGTGGGGGGAGGTTAGGGTTATGTACCCCTGGGGGTGGTTAGGCTGCAGGGGAGGGAGGGTTAGGTTTAGGCGGAGGGATTAGGTTTAGGCGTCAGGCGGGGGGGTTAAGTTTAGGCTGCGAGAGAGGGAGGGTTAGGTTTAGGCAGCAGGGACGGAGGTTAGGATTAGGCACCTCCGCGGGAGAGTTAGGCAAATAGGGGGGAAGGTTAGGGTTAGACTGTGAACAGGCAGGATTAGGGGGTGGGGAGAGGGTTAGGCATCAGGCAGAGGGGTTAGGGTTAGGCTGCGGGTGGGGGGAGGATAGGGTTAGGCTGCAGGTAGGGTGGGTTAGGGTTAGGGACCCCCGGGGGCGATTAGGCTGCGGGGGAGGGAGGGTTAGGTTTAGGCATCAGGTGTGGAGATTAGGTTTTGGCGTCAGGCGGTGGCTTAGGTTTAGGCTGTGTGTGGGGGGAGGTTAGGGTTAGGCAGCGGGTAGGGTTGGTTAGGGTTAGGCACCCCCCGGGGGTGGTTAGGCTGCGGGGAAGGGAGGATTAGGTTTAGGCATCAGGCGGGGGGTTAGGTTTAGGCATCAAGCGGGGGGCTAGGATTAGGCTGTGGGTGGGGGGAGGAAAGGGTTAGGCTGTGGGTGGGGGCAAGTTAGGGTTAGGCACTGGGTAGGGTGGGTTAGGCATCCCCGGGAGTGGTTAGGCTGTGGGGAAGGGAGGGTTCGGTTTATGCAGCAGGGACGGAGGTTAGGATTAGGCACCTCCACGGTTAGGCACAAAGGGGGGAGGTTAGGGTTAGACTGCAGACAGGCAGGGTTAGTGTGGTGGGGAGAGGGGAGAACACCCCTTACTCATCACTGTTGGTCTTTTCTGTACTGGGATCCCGGCATCGGTATAACAACCACCGGGATAGCATACTGACCCCTCTATTAGTACACCTCTTAATGCCCAGAGGGAAGGGCGATCCTGAGGCCATGGTTCCCCAGAGGTTTCCCCCCAAGGGGGTTTTCCTCTCCTGAGTGCTGAAGGATGACTCTTCATGAGTCCAGAGGTGTAGCTTTTATGCCATAATGAGTACCAATCTCATGCCCGTCCCTGCAATGTATAAGAAGTAAATTAATTGCTAACGCGATCACTTTACCTCTGGGTTTAGACCCCGGCTGCACTAGTTCACATGTGCAATCGTCAGACTGCGTATGTGAGAGCAGACAGTAATGCAGAGGGATCCCAAGGATCCTTCTCCTGGGAATGATTGCATAATGTAGCCCACAGGCTACAAAAGCCATTTAGAAATGGCATTAGCTTCCAGGCCAAGCTCAGAAATGCTTTGCATTCTGGAGCTTGGTGAGTTTCACAGTTTACCATCTGCTGTAGAAACTTTTGGTGACTGCTTTTGTTTTAAAAATAGGAGGAATGCAATAGATATCTCAAATATCCATTGCAGTCCCCAATACATACATTCAGGGGCTGGTTAATATTTGTGGGCAGCCCCAAAAACCGAATGTTTATGGAGATGTCTCGCAAATATTATTTATTAAATATTCCACTTAATAAACTTTTTATATTTTAACATAAACTAAAAAATGTTTTATGTATTCACTGACTGAGTCTCCCATCTTTACTGAATGCTAATTTCACAGGGTCCGCAAATTATTACTGATATGACTCTTACTCTACTGTCCTGCTGGTGCTCCTGGCCTGCTGTATAGCAGCCAGACATATAATTTATATACAGTACTCTTGGGGAGATGTATCAAGCCTTGGAGATGGATAAAGTGCAGATGTCCAAACCACCCAATCATCTTCTGTCACTTATCTAGCACAGTACATGAAATGATACCTGTAGTTAGAAATTTCATTTGATTTGGGCAAATACTCAACTTTATCTCTCTCCACGGCTTGATACATCTCCCGGAAAATATCATGTTTTCCTTTCACTTAATTAACAAGTTAAATTAATGAATTGTCTTGGAAACAGGGTAAGAAATTCACAGTATAAGATTATGTTATAAAGGCTTGTCAATACCTCCTAGTATATTTACACTGATTTATCATTCACATTTCTTCCATGCCAGACAGGGGCGGATTGGGAACGTAAAGTGGCCCTGGAAATATATGAAAAGTGGCCTCATGTAGGTTGGAGGGTATCCCTTTGGATGGTCGACCATGTTATGGTCGACAGTCATTAGGTTGACCACTGTTGGTCGACATTGACATAGTCGACATGGGCACGTGGTCGACACATGAAATGTCGATACATGACATGTCGACACATGAAACGTCGACACATGAAAATGTTGACATGAGTTTTTCACATTTTCTTTCTTTTGGGGAACTTTTCCATACTCTACAATCCATGTGGACTATGATTGGGAACGGTAATCTGTGCCGAGCACAGCGGTAGCGGAGCGAGGCACCTTGCCCGAAGCATGGCGAGTGAAGCAAGCCATGCGAGGGGACGCGGTGCACTAATTGGGGTTCCCCGTCACTTTACACAGAAAACGACACCAAAAAAAGAAGAAAAAACTTATGTCGACCTTTTCATGTGTCGACCTTTCATGTGTCGACCACTTTCATGTGTCGACCAGTTGTCCATGTTGACCACGCCAATGTCAACCAATAGTGTTCGACCTAATGACTGTCGACCATAACATGGTCGACCATTCATACCGAAACCAGGGTGGAGTAAGTCAGCTATAAGCAGGGCCCAACACAAATTGGGCTTAAGAAAATTGTTAGCATTACCCACAGTGGTAGTAAGCAAGGCTAATGCAGCATGGTAGGCAGTCACAGCACCAGCAGTAGGATCATGTCACAAGAGGTGGACATCACACCGGTGGGTGAGGCATTGCACCGGTAGGCAGTCACAGCACCAACAGGAGGATCGTGTCACAGGAGGGGGAGATCACACCGGTGGGTGAGGCTTTGTACTGGTAGGCAGTCACATCACCAGCAGGAGGATCGTGTCACAGGAGGGGGAGATCACACCAGTAGGTGAGGCTTTGTACTGGTAGGCAGTCACATCACCAGCAGGAGGATCGTGTCACAGGAGGTGGATATCACACCAGTAGGTAAGGCATTGCACTGGTAGGCAGTCACAGCACCAGCAGGAGGATCGTGTCACAGGAGGTGGAGATCACACCAGTAGGTGAGGCATTGTACTGGTAGGCAGTCACAGCACCAGCAGGAGGATCGTGTCACAGGAGGTGGAGATCACACCAGTAGGTGAGGCATTGCACTGGTAGGCAGTTACAGCACCAACAGGAGGATCGTGTCACAGGAGGTGGAGATCACACCAGTAGCTGAGGCATTGCACTGGTAGGCAGTCACAGCACCAGCAGTAGGATCGTGTCACAGTAGATGGAGATCACACCAGTAGGTGAGGCATTGTACTGGTAGGCAGTCACATCACCAGCAGGAGGATCGTGTCACAGGAGGTGGAGAACACACAAGTAGATGAGGCTTTGTACTGGTAGGCAGTCACAGTGTAATAGTACCCCTGTGTGAGAGTGGAGTTGTACCTGCTTTCTCCAGATGACGCGCGTGGCTTCGAGACCTTTCACAACTTCTTCTTTGGAGCCTGTGGCAGGAGAATAGTCACCCCAAGGAGGACCCCACAGATCAAGGAAATGCAAATGGATGGTGACAACACGTTTATTTAAATTCGGGGAAAGAAAAGTCACCGTTTAATTGTATTCAAGTGCCGGCATAATAAACCAACTCTATCCCAGAGAACACCTTGCGAAAACATCACATATCACTTGTATACTATGCGTAAATGTTATCACGTATCATTTGCTTAAGAGGTATAAGTGGTATCACACATCAATGGCTTAATTGGCATAAGTGGTATCATACATCATTTGTTTAATAGGCATAATTGGTATCACATATCATTTGCTTAACAGGCATAAGTGGTATCACCACCTCACCATCAGTGCTCTGCGGAATAATAATGCTGCAGACTGTCAGTTAGAAATGGCTTAGCTCGGGGATAATCAAACAGTATGCTAAAACACTGCTGGATGGAGCCGTAGGCACAGTAACGGCAGTCTCGGGCCTGATACACAATCCGGAGAAGTTCAAAAAGTGAAATCAGTGTTATCTTAGAGTGCTGGGCAACAGTCTGATTTAAGACACATCAAATGACTCCAGTGGAATAGTTATCTCAATCTTTTGGGGCAATTGTGAAGAATTGCTGTAGGATGGTCCGCCCGCTGCAGCTGGGGTTTAATGTAACCTAGTAGGCAGTTACTGTCTGGGGTCCCAGAGGCAAAATGGGCACTGCCAAAAGCATATATCCGGATGCTGGTGAGACGGTGGGGTGTCAGTTCAAAGGACCACCTCCACTAGAGTCCCTAGGGGGGCAGAGGGTGCCTAATGCAGTTGAGTGAGGGCGCCTTTCACTAGGAGGCTATGACTCTCTTTGGCTGGTGTATATATATATGTATGATGCTCTGGGGAGCAGGGGGTTTAGAGGGTACCTGGTTCCTGCGGGTCTGCTGTGGCAGTGGTGGCGCTGCTGCGGCTGCTGGGCTACCCCAGGTCCTGCTACGGCAGGCGGTTCGGCTTCCGGTGGCTGGGGTAGCGGCTGCTGGTCCCTGTTCTGCTCCCAGCCAGCTCCACAGTGTGCTGCCAGCGGCTCTGCTCCCGGCGGCTGGTCTCTCCTCCCTGCGGCAGTGCGCTCCCCTCTCTCACGGCTGCGGCTCTCTCCGGCGGCTGACAGGCGGGGAGATGACCATCGGGTCCCGGCTCCCTATAGTGCGGTGCCTCTCCTCCAGTCCAGCGACCAGCAGCAGCACGCCCCGTCTCTGCACTCCGTTATGGTGCCGGGGCTCGGGCTCAGACGGCGGCACGGCGCTCTCTCTCACACTCAGGTCAGTTCACATGCTGTGGCGGTGCTCAGCGAACCTCCCCTTTCTGCGCGGCAACTCTGCTTCTTATAATGGAGCCTCCTCTTTTCTTCCCGTGCCCCGTGCAGCCAATCACACAGGATTCCAGGTCTTCCCGCTTCTTGGCATCTGACGGGCGGCCCTGGGTCCTAGTGCCCCAGATATTACAGGCACCAGGGAATGGAATTTAACCCTAACCGTGCCTCCCATTTAAAGTTTTCTCAGGCCGCGCTGGCTGCCACTATGGCTGCCGCAATATGCATCCAGGGTACCCAACGTGAGTATCACAACAGCACCAACAGGAGGATCATGTCAAAGGAGGTGGAGATCATACCAGTAGGTGGGGCATTGCACTGGTAGGCAGTCACAGCACCAGCAGGAGGAACTTGTCACAGGAGGTGAAGATCACACCAGTAGGTGAGGCATTGCACTGGTAGGCAGTAGAGATGAGCGGGTTCGGTTCTCAGAGAACCGAACCCTACCGGACTTTGCCTTGACGAGTCCAGATCTGAGCCCGGCTTGGGTTTTCCCGCCTGACTCGGAAACCCGAACGGGGCAAAATGTCATCATCCAGCTGTCGGATTCTCGCGGGATTTGGATTCCATATAAGGAGCCGCGCGTCGCGGCCATTTTCACTCCAGTCTCGGAGAGTGTATAGAGGGGGCGTGTCCTCAGTGTTCAGTGTCTGTGTGTTGGGGTGGAAAAGTGGGGTGGCAAGTGTTGTCCATTCCAGTGTAGTCACTCAGTGTATTGTGCTGCATCAGTCCAGGCAGTCACAGTGTTGGTGTTCTCTGCTGCCATATATCCAGTGTAGCTGTATAAGTGGTGCTGTGTTGTGCAGACCAGTCCAGTGTAGTCAGTGTATTGTGCTGCATCAGTCCAGCCATTCACAGTGTTGGTGTTCTCTGCTTCCATATATCCAGTGTAGCTGTACAAGTGGTGCTGTGTTGTGCAGACCAGTCCATTGTAGTCAGTGTATTGTGCTGCATCAGTCCAGCCATTCACAGTGTTGGTGTCCTCTGCTGCCATATATCCAGTGTAGCTGTATAAAGTGGTGCTGTGTTGTGCAGACCAGTGGTAGTGTCCTGTGTCATCAGTAATTCCAGTGACGATATACGCTGCTGCTATATGTCCACTGCTGCAGTATAATAATTATAACAACAACATGTTGTGCTGCATCAGACCCGTGGTAGTGTCCTGTGTCATCAGTAATTCCAATGACGATATACGGCTGCTGCTATATGTCCACTGCTGCAGTATAATAATTATAACAACAACAACCTGTTGGGCTGCAGCAGACCAGTGGTAGTGTCCTGTCTCATCAGTAATTCCAGTGACGATATACTCTGCTGCTATATGTCCACTGCTGCAGCATAATAATTATAACAACAACAACCTGTTGGGCTGTATCAGACCAGTGGTAGTGTCCTGTCTCATCAGTAATTTCAGTGACAATATACGCTGCTGCTATATGTCCACTGCTGCAGTATAATAATAATAATAACAACAACAATCTGTTGTGCTGCATTAGACCAGTGGTAGTGTCCTGTCTCATCAGCCATTCCAGTCATTCCTGTGCCGCATATTGTCTCATTTAACTCCCAAAAAATAATGGAGAACAAATATTTTGAGGATAAAATAGGGAAAGATCAAGAAGAACCACTTCCTCCTAGTGCTGAAGCTGCTGCCACTAGCCATGACATAGACAATGAAATGCCATCAACGTCGTCTGCCAAGGCCGATGCCCATTGTGATAGTAAAGGGCATGTAAAATCCAAAAAGCCAAAGTTCAGTAAAAAGAACCAAAAAAAGAAATTTAAATGGTCTGAGGAGAAACGTCAACCTGCCAATATGCCATTTACGACACGGAGTGGCAAGGAACGGCTGAGGCCCTGGCCTATGTTCATGACTAGTGGTTCAGCTTCACATGACAATGGAAGCCCTCATAACTGAGGCCTTGGCACTTATGTTGGTGTTAGACGTGCGTCCGGTATCTGCCATTAGAGCAGTGGGATTTAGACAATTGATGGAGGTATTGTGTCCCCGGTACCAAATCCCATCTAGATTCCACTTCACTAGGCAGGCAATAGCGAGATTTTGCCATTTAATTCCAGTGATTTGGACGTATAATTACAGTGATTTTGCCAATTAATTTCAGTGATTTATAATTATTAATTACAGTGATCTTGCCAATTAATTCCAGTGATTTATAATTATTAATTACAGTGATCTTTCCATTTAATTCCAGTGATTTGGATGTATAATTACAGTGATTTTGCCAATTAATTTCAGTGATCTTGCCAATTAATTCCAGTGATTTGGACGTATAATTCCAGTTGGAATTGTTTGTGTCGCTTGGCTTAGTCATACAGCTACCTCATTGCACCTCTTCTACATCTTTGCATGAGGTGCTGTTTGGGGCCTAGTTTTTGAAAAGTGCCATCCTGTGTGACACTGCCGTATGAATCCAGGGGTACTGCTGTATTAGTCCTGGGGTACTGCTGTATAAGTGTACCAATTGCAGATTTTTTTTAAAAAGTGACTGGAGCGTGCTGGAGATTCTGTCAGTGGACCGAACAATTGCGGCCCACTCTCGACATTCAGCCACTGCGTGATACTACTAGATGGGCCAGGTGGTTGTGTCGCTTAGCTTAGTCCTACAGCAACTTCAGTGCACCTTTTTTTCTTCTTTGCATCATGTGCTGTTAGGGGCCTTTTTTTGATATCTGCCCTCGTCTCTGCCACTGCAGTGCCACGCCTAGATGGGCCAATTGTTTGTGTCGCTTGACTTAGTCATACAACTACCTCATTGCAATTCTTTTTCTTCTTTGCATGATGTGCTGTTTGGGGCCTTTTTTTTATATATCTGCCCTCCTGTCTGCCACTGCAGTGCCACTCCTAGATGGGCCAGGTGTTTGTGTTGTCCACTTGTGTCGCTTAGCTTAGTCATCCAGCAACCTCGGTGCAACCTTTTGGCCTAAAAACAATATTGTGAGGTGTGAGGTGTTCAAAATAGACTGGAAATGAGTGGAAATGATTGTTATTGAGGTTAATAATACCGTAGGAGCAAAATTACCCCCAAACTCTGTGATTTTAGCTGTTTCTATGTTTCGTTTTTTTTTTAAATCATCCACATCCAAAACCAAAACACGAAAGGGTGCTTTTGGCAAAACCAAACCAAAACCAAAACACGAAAGTGGAATTAGAACCAAAACACAAAACACGGAAAGGGCCCGCCGTACATCTCTAGTAGGCAGTCACAGCACCAGGAGGAGGATCTTGTCACAGGAGGTGGAGATCACACCAGTAGGTGGGGCATTGCACTGGAAGGCAGTAACAACAGCATCAGCTGGACGATTGTGTCACAGAAGGTGGAGATCACACCAGTAGCTGAGGCATTGCACTGGTAGGCAGTCACAGCACCAGCAGGAGGATCATGTCACAGGAGGTGGAGATCACACCAGTAGCTGAGGCATTGTACTGTAGGCAGTCGCAGTACCAACAGGAGGATCGTGTCAAAGGCGGTGGACATCACACCAGTAGGTGAGGCATTACACTGGTAGGCAGTCACAGCACCAGCAGGAGGATCGTGTCACAGGAGGTAGAGATCACACCAGTAGGCGAGGCATTGTACTGGTATGCAGTCACAGTATCTATGGTAGCTACACCCCTATATATAATACATGTAACTGTGACAGGGAAGGTGGCCTCTCTCGGCTCTGGGCCCCATAGTAGCTAGCTGCACTCCCTGCACCTATGGTAGCTACACCCTTGTATATAACACATGTAACTGTGACGGGGAAGGTGGCCCCTCTCAGCTGTGGGTCCCAAAGCAGCTGCACATATGGTAGCTACATCCTGCATATAACACAGGTAATTGTGACAGGGAAGGTTGCCTTTCTCATCTCTGCATAGCAGCTGCACTCCCTGCACTTATGGTAGCTACGTCTTTGTATATAACTCATGTAACTGTGACAGGGAAGGTGGCCTCTCTCAGCTCTTGGTCCCATACAATCTGCACTCCCTGCACCTATGGTAGCTACACCCTGTATATAACACATGTAACTGTGACAGGGAAGGTGGCCCCTCTCAGCACTGGGCCCCATAGCAGCTGCACTCCCTGCACCTATGGTAGCTACACCCTGTATATAACACATGTAACTGTGACATGGAAGGTGGCTCCTCTCAGCTCTGGGCCCCATAGCAGCTGTACTCCCTGCCCTATGGTAGCTACACCCTGTTTATAACACATGTAACTGTGACAGGGAAGGTGGCTCCTCTCAGCTCTGAGCCCCATAGCAGCTGCACTCCCTGCACCTATGGTAGCTACACCCTGTATATAACACATGTAACTGTGACAGGGAAGGTGGCTCCTCTCAGCTCTGAGCCCCATAGCAGCTGCACTCCCTGCACCTATGGTAGCTACACCTTGTATATAACACATGTAACTGTGACATGGAAGGTGGCTCCTCTCAGCTCTGGGCCCCATAGCAGCTGTACTCCCTGCCCTATGGTAGCTACACCCTGTTTATAACACATGTAACTGTGACAGGGAAGGTGGCCTCTTTCAGCTCTGGTTCCCCTCCCAGCCATAGTCTCCCCCAGCAAATAGCCAGAGCCCCCCATCTTCCTCCCAGCACATAGCCATGGTCTCCCCCCTCCCAGCACATAGCCATGGTCTACAAATATATAAGGGGACAATACACAGAACTTGCGAGGGACCTGTTTTTGGTTAGATCAACACAGAGGACTCGTGGACACTCGCTCAGGTTAGAGGAGTGGAGATTCCACACAATAAGGTGTAAAGGCTTTTTCACAGTAAGGACAATACGTGTTTGAAATTCCCTGCCTGAGGGAGTTGTAATGGTGTACTCTGTCAACACCTTTAAGAATGGGTTAGATAAATTCCTAATGGATAAGGATATCCAGGGTTATGGTGCAGCATAGGAGACCACAAATAGGTTGAACACGATGGACAATTGTCTTGTTTCAACCTTAGATACTATGTTACTATGTCTCCCCCTTCCCTGCACATAGACATGGTCTCCCACCTCCCTGCACATAGCCATGGTCTTGTTATGCACACCAGTGCCTGCAGGAATGTACTGGTGTTTGAATTGTTATGCACACAAGTGCCTGCAGGAATGTACTGGTGTTTGAACTGTTATGCACACCAGTGCCTGCAGGAATGTACTGGTGTCTGAACGGATAGGTATGCAAAACAAATGAACTCACAGACAGACTGGGGAATATGACATTACGTACACAGAAGGTGATAGGGTAACAAAATAACACAAAGTGAACAGAGAAGCCCAGAGGCTAAGAAACTGGGTGTCTCCCTAGTATTAGTAATGCTCAGATGGGAAAAGCAAGATGTTGTGTTTTAATACGTAGAGAACCCGAAATGCTGTTGCTAAGGGCAACAGCAAAACCCTAAAGGGTTACCAACAGGTGTGGCAGTGAACTCCTTGGTCAGAGATGGAATGATAGACACAAGGAGAGTCTCCACAATCCTAATCCTCACTTGCAGTGCACAGGTTCAGCTTACTGCCACTAAACTGACACCTGACACCTTGCACAGTGAGACAGGATTTAGGCAGGCAAGTCTTAGAATACAGCCACAAACTTGCTAAGTTCACAGAGTAGTAAAAGAACCCCAGCAAGCTAAACGACTGACTCCAGTCTTACTGCTAGGTCTGGATTGGCAGAGTGTAGTACCAAATCCCCAGGCCTATTTGCAGTAAGCAACAACAAATACAAAGCTACACAGTACTGGCTAACTTTCAGGAACTGACTAACCAACAAAGATTCAGCAGCATCTGCTTAACCTGAGAAGAGGCCTTATAAAGCAGGTGCTGTCCACGCCCCACTCAGACCTCACAGACTGTGAGCACAAAAACCAGCACCGGATCCCCTGCCGTGCACAGAGCCTGTAACCACTGCACAGCAAAAGACCCGAACCGGAGTATCAGCTGCGCTCAGGTTACTCCGCTAGCACTTGTCTCCCGGTTGCCATGACAACGTGGCAGCACAGGGCAGGAGACCCTAACAGTACCCCCCCCTCTGACGAGGGGTCAAAGAACCCCTACCACCGGGTTTATCGGGGAACTGCGAGAAGAAAGAGCGTATCAGTCTGGGGGCATGAAGATCACAACTGCGCACCCACGACCGCTCCTCCGGGCCATACCCCTTCCAGTGCACCAAAAATGACAGCCGACCCCGAACCATCTTGGAGTCAAGAATCCTTTCAACAACAAACTCCCTCTGGCCACGTATCAGAAGAGGGGAAGGTCTTCCACTGGAAGAAGGATTACTAATCGCCCGTTTTAAAAGGGAACAATGAAATGTTTTATTGATACCCAAAGAACGGGGCAGATCTAACTGAAATGCCACCGGATTGATAACCCTGGTGATCTTATAAGGGCCGATGAACCGGGGGCCTAACTTATGAGATGGCTGTCTCAACTTCAAATTCTTGGTAGACAACCAGACGAAGTCTCCTAATTTGAGGCTGCAGGGTCTTTTCCGCTTATCAAAAACCCTTTTGGTCACTAATGACACAGACACAAGGGCTTTCTTCACTTTCCGCCAAATACCTCTAAGGACCGAAACCACAGAGGAACCACCAGGCGTGGAGTCCAGGGGGTCAAAAGAATTGGCCTTAGGATGATGCCCATACACACAAAGGAAGGGAGAGATCCCTGTAGCAGAGTGAGCCGCATTGTTATAGGCAAACTCCGCCATGGACAGATGAGCAACCCAGTCAGTCTGACACTTGGAGACATAACACCTGAGGAACTGCTCCAAGGACTGGTTCACCCTTTCAGTCTGCCCATTAGACTGCGGATGGTAGCCTGACGACAAGCTGACAGAAATCTGGAGATCGGAACAAAATGCCCTCCAGAATTTGGCCACAAACTGGGATCCGCGGTCAGAGACCACATCAAGTGGCAACCCGTGGAGACGCACAACATGCAGCATAAATAATTCAGACAGGCGTCTGGCCGATGGCAGCCCAACCAGTGGAACGAAGTGCGCCATCTTCGAAAACCTGTCAACGACAACCCAGATGGCTGTCATCCCCGAGGATTTGGGCAAGTCCACCACAAATTCCATTGAAATGTGGGTCCATGGCTTAGATGGGATAGAGAGTGGATGTAATGGGCCAACAGGAACCCCTCTAGGAGTCTTATTTCGGGCACAGATGTCACATGCCCGAACCCACTGATCCACATCCTTAGCCACCGAGGGCCACCACACCGCCCTAGATAGCAACTCCCGAGTTCTGGCAATACCCGGGTGACCTGCCGACTTCTTGGCATGGAATTCCAGGAACACTCGCTGTCTTAACCTAGGAGGCACAAACAAAAGACCTACCGGAAGGTCTGGAGGAGCCTGCTCCTGTGCTCTAAGGACTAATGATAAGAGGTCCTGGGTAATGCCCACTTTAATACATGATGGGGACACAATGGGCAACGGCTCCTCGGTGGTCTCCTGGATTGGAGCAAAACTCCGCGAGAGCGCATCAGCCTTGATGTTTTTTGACCCAGGGCGATATGTTATCAAAAAATTAAAGCGAGCAAAAAACAAAGCCCATCGTGCCTGCCTGGCATTGAGACGCTTCGCTGACTCTAAATATGCCAGATTCTTATGGTCGGTGAGAATTGAGACCACAAACTTAGCCCCCTCAAGCCAGTGTCTCCACTCCTCGAGTGCATCCTTAATAGCCAACAATTCCCGGTTACCCACGTCATAATTCATCTTGGCAGGCGAAAATTTACGGGAAAAGTAAGCACAGGGATGAAGGCGATTATCAGACACTCCCATCTGAGAAAGCACTGCCCCAATACCCATCTCAGAGACATCCACCTCCACCACAAAAGGACGCTCTGGATCTGGGTGTCGCAGCACCTTGGCCGATACAAATGCCCTTTTGAGACGGGCAAAAGCCGCTTTAGCCTCACAAGACCAGTGAGCAACATCCGCCCCTTTCTTAGTGAGTGCCACCAAGGGCGCCACTATAGACGAAAATCCAGCGATAAATCGTCTATAAAAATTTGCAAAGCCCAGGAAACGCTGAAGCGCCTTCAAACTAGTGGGCTGCACCCAATCCAGGACTGCCTGTACCTTGGAACCCTCCATTTGGAAACCTTCTGGGGAGATAATATATCCTAGAAATGCGATTTGCTGAACTTCAAATTCGCACTTCTCCAGCTTCGCCCCAAGCCAGTGGTCTCTGAGTTTCTGGAGGACTAAGCGTACATGCTTCCGATGTTCCTCCAGGGAATGGGAGAAGATTAGGATGTCATCTAAGTATACAACTAAGAATCTATCCAAATATTCCCTGAGCACATCATTCATGAAATCCTGGAAGACTGCCGGGGCATTACAGAGCCCAAAAGGCATCACCAAATATTCATAATGCCCTGAGTGGGTATTAAAGGCAGTCTTCCATTCATCCCCCTCTCTTATTCGGATTAGATTGTACGCACCGCGTAGGTCAATCTTAGAAAAAATGGTGGCAGTACGAAGCTGGTCAAACAAGACCGAAATGAGAGGCAGTGGGTATGAGTTTTTAATCGTGATACGGTTCAATTCCCTGAAGTCGATGCAGGGTCGCAACGAACCGTCCTTTTTACCCACGAAGAAGAACCCCGACCCAACTGGAGACTGTGAAGGTCTGATAAATCCCTTAGCCAAGTTCTCCTGAATGTACTCTGCCATAGCCTGAGTCTCAGGACGTGACAGGGAGTACAACCTGCTCTTGGGAAGCTTAGCATTTGGCAACAAATCAATGGCACAGTCATAGGGGCGATGGGGAGGTAGTACCTCTGCAACTTTTTTGGAGAACACGTCCGCAAAATCTGCATAACACCCTGGCAATCCTGGCAAACTTAGCTGCGAGAGCCTGACTGGAAGGCTCAAGCAACTCCTGAAACAATCAGTACCCCAACTAAGAATCTCCCCAGAGACCCAGTCAAATTGAGGATTGTGGGCCCTTAACCAGGGTAACCCCAACACCAATGGGGCAAAAGTACAGACAGTCACATAAAAGGACAATTTTTCAGAGTGTGTGGCTCCAATAAACAAGGAAATCTGGCTAGTGCAAGAGGTAATTTTACCTTGGGATAATGGTTCCCCGTTTAACCCACAAATCTCAATTTCCGATGCCAAGGGTACTAAGGGAACAGAGTGTTTCAGGGCGAATTGGCGGTCCATAAAAACCCTGTCGGCCCCACTGTCCACAAAGGCCTCAGTCTTGACAGTTTGACCGAGGATCTTCAAGGTCACCGGAATGATAAAAGTCTTCTTGGGAAATTCTGACTTCTGGCCTGACAGGATATTTCCCATCACCCTCAGGCCCTGAAGTTTTCCGGCTTTTCTGGGCATGATACTACCACATGACCTTTATTCCCACAGTACAAACACAACCCCTGCTGTCTCCTCCGCGTCTTCTCACGCGAGGAGAGGCGGGTAGCCCCAATCTGCATAGGCTCCTCGGAAAATTCCTCAGAGTCTGAGGTTCCCTTGGGAAAGAAGGAAACCTCAGTCTCCCTTTCAAGCCTACGCTCTCTCAGCCGTCTATCCACCCGGATGGATAACTGCATGAGCTGATCCAAGCTATCAAGCAAGGGATATTGTACCAGTTGGTCTTTTATCTGGTTAGAAAGACCTCTTCGGTACTGGTGTCTCAGGGCTGGGTCATTCCACTGGGTATCATGGGCCAACCTCCGAAACTCCGTACAGTAAACCTCAACTGGCCTTCGCCCTTGCTTAAGGATCGAAATCTGAGCCTCGGCTGAGGCCGTCTTGTCAGGGTCATCATACAACATGCCCAGTGCCGTAAAAAAAGCATCAACACTTTTAAGCGACGGACAGTCAGGCTGCAACCCATATGCCCAGACCTGTGGGTCTCCTTGTAGCAAGGAAATCACTATGCCCACCCACTGAATCTCCGACCCAGAAGACTGAGGCCTAAGCCGGAAGTATAGCTTGCAACTCTCCTTGAAACAAAAGAACTGCGAGCGATCTCCAGAAAAACGATCCGGGAGATTTACTTTCGGCTCCTTAACCCCTGAAGGTGCTGCTGCTGCGGGAGCTCCGCCAACGGCCTGGGAGGTGTGCATTTTAATGGACAAATCATTAAATTGTCGAGTCAGGACCTGCACCTGATCGACCACCTGTTGCAACGTATTTTGAGGGGTATGCTCCATATTCCCACAAAATTGCAACAGGAGTATTAGGCTGCTGAATATGTTATGCACACCAGTGCCTGCAGGAATGTACTGGTGTTTGAATTGTTATGCACACCAGTGCCTGCAGGAATGTACTGGTGTTTGAACTGTTATGCACACCAGTGCCTGCAGGAATGTACTGGTGTCTGAACGGATAGGTATGCAAAACAAATGAACTCACAGACAGACTGGGGAATATGACATTACGTACACAGAAGGTGATAGGGTAACAAAATAACACAAAGTGAACAGAGAAGCCCAGAGGCTAAGAAACTGGGTGTCTCCCTAGTATTAATAATGCTCAGATGGGAAAAGCAAGATGTTGTGTTTTAATACGTAGAGAACCCGAAATGCTGTTGCTAAGGGCAACAGCAAAACCCTAAAGGGTTACCAACGGGTGTGGCAGTAAACTCCTTGGTCAGAGATGGAATGATAGACACAAGGAGAGTCTCCACAATCCTAATCCTCACTTGCAGTGCACAGGTTCAGTTTACTGCCACTAAACTGACACCTGACACCTTGCACAGTGAGACAGGATTTAGGCAGGCAAGTCTTAGAATACAGCCGCAAACTTGCTAAGTTCACAGAGTAGTAAAAGAACCCCAGCAAGCTAAACGACTGACTCCAGTCTTACTGCTAGGTCTGGATTGGCAGAGTGTAGTACCAAATCCCCAGGCCTATTTGCAGTAAGCAACAACAAATACAAAGCTACACAGTACTGGCTAACTTTCAGGAACTGACTAACCAACAAAGATTCAGCAGCATCTGCTTAACCTGAGAAGAGGCCTTATAAAGCAGGTGCTGTCCACGCCCCACTCAGACCTCACAGACTGTGAGCACAAAAACCAGCACCGGATCCCCTGCCGAGCACAGAGCCTGTAACCACTGCTCAGCAAAAGACCCGAACCGGAGTATCAGCTGCGCTCAGGTTACTCCGCTAGCACTTGTCTCCCGGTTGCCATGACAACGTGGCAGCACAGGGCAGGAGACCCTAACAGGTCTCCCCAATCCCTGGGTATAGTCTTCTCCCCTCCCAGCACAGAGTCTCCCCCTCCCTTGCATATAGTCCTCTCCCCTCCCAGCACAGGGTCTCCCTCCTCCCTGCATATAGTCTTCTCCCCTCCCAGCACAGCGTCTCCCCCCTCCCTGCATATAGTCCTCTCCCCTCCCAGCACAAAGTCTTCCCCTCCCTGCATATAGTCCTTTCCCCTCCCAGCACAGCGTCTCCCCCCTCCCTGCATATAGTCCTCTCCCCTCACAGCACAGGGTCTCCCCCCCTCCCTGCGTATAGTCTTCTCCCTTCCCAGCACAGCGTCTCCCCACTCCCTGCATATAGTCCTCTCCCCTCCCAGCACAAAGTCTTCCCCTCCCTGCATATAGTCCTTTCCCCTCCCAGCACAGCGTCTCCCCCCTCCCTGCATATAGTCCTCTCCCCTCCCAGCACATAGTCTTCCCTCTCCCTGCATATAATCCTCTCACCTGCCAGCACATAGTCTCCCTCCTCCATGCATATAGTCCTTTCCCCTCCCTGCATATAGTCCTCCCCCCTCAAAGCACATATCAATTAATATGTTGCAGTACCTAATGTGATGAGCTGGGCATCGCCAGGCAGAGGCGTAACTAGGGTTTTTGGAGCCCAGGGCAAGATCAATAATGGTGAATCAATAATTCACATTATAGCACACAGTATCAGCGGAAATTCACATTGTAGCACACAGTATGAGCCAAAATTCACATAATAGCACACGGTATGAGCCGAAATTCACATTATAGCACACGGTATAAGCCAACATTCACGTTACAGCACATGGTATGAGCCAAAATTCACATTATAGAGTGAGGGGATCCTACCCTCTTAATTAACAAGGCCTGTGGGGCACTGTGGTGAGGGTAGCCTATCCCCATAATTAACTAATCCTGCGGGGCACTGTGGTGAGGGGAGCCTACCCCCTTAATTGACTAATTGCAGAGTTTAGCAGCGGAGGGTTGCAGCGGTTTCTCACCCCAAGCTGCGGCGCTTCTGTCACCTCCGACACTCCACATCTTCGGCACCACCCGGGATGCAGAGCACCGCACCGGGGATGCACCCTTTTCAGTGTGGTCTGCGGCACTCCGAAGGGGGATCTTCTCTCCTGCTGCAGGATCCCTGCTGTTACTGCCACGGTAAGCATTAGTACCGTTTACCGCAGAGGCCATTTACTGAGGCATATGTATTAAACCTCAGGAACTGAGATGCCCTTCTAACCGTACAGCTGTGTGGCCGAGCCGGGCGGGGGGACAGCCAACAGCAGCAGCAGCATGCCGGATATCAGCAGCCGAGGGTGCGGGCTGTACATACTATAGGCAGCTGGATATTCAACAGTGCTGAGAGCCTCCGGAGCCCACACCCCACGGAGCTGCAGTACACCGGCAGAGGACACCCATCCCCCGAACCCTGGGTAGCCCAAAGCCGGAGATTGGCATCATGTTGAACGCGGAAGCAGAAGCTGTTGTTGCCGGTCAACATGCTGCCGATCTCTGGCTTTGGGCTCCGCACCTGCTCCGCACGTGCCTTACAGCCAGCACCGTTGCCTGCTGATATCCGGCATGCTGCCCCTGCTGCTGGCTTTCCACCCGCCCGGCTCGGCCACCCAGCTGGATGGTGAGTGAGAAGGGCATTTCAGTGCCCGCGGTTTAATACATATCCCTCTTTGGGTAAGCGTTAGTACATCCCGCCCTATAGGTGTAAAGCCAATATTCAATACACACACAGACTGCCCCACCCCCTTACTTACACACACACACACACACACACACACACACAGACACACACAGTCAGACTGTAGATTACACACACAGACTGGCCACCCCCAAACCCCACACACACCCACTCAGACTACACACACATTCTCATACTTTCCCCTCCCCCACGCACACTGGGCTGCAAAACTTGACACGCACTCACACTGTCCCACGCACACAAACAAACACACACACACAATTAACACACACGCACTCACAATGTCCCACAACCCCCCCCCTCCTCTCCCGACAGTAAACCGCTGTGGCTTGCTCACCTGCACCTCCGAGGCCGCGCATGCGATATGGAGACACTGCAGGAAGGAGGAGTAGGGGGAGGCTCCTAGCTGCTGCTGCTTGTACAGTGTGACAGGCACAGCAGCCGGGGCCGGGGAGACAGGGAGAGCGCTGTGGGTAGCGCCAGCGGAAACCCGGTCGCATATTGCGAGCGGGCCGTGCAGGTGCCGGTGGCGCCTCCGTCTGCTGTGCCTGCCACGGCGCCCAGGGCACATGCCCTGCTCGCCCCGTGCTAGTTACGCCTCTGTTGCCTGGGCTGGAGGATTGCACAGAAGGCAGGAACACCACACTTTGGCACCGCACCACACTTCGTGAAAAAAGTGAAAGTAAACAAACTACAGCTCCCAGCAACAATTGCTACCAGAAGCTCCCGACAGCAAGGGCTGCTGTGAACTGTAGTTTACTTTCACGTTCTTCACTAGTGCATTGCGGTGCCTGTTCCTGCCTACTATGAGATCCTTAGGCCCAGGCGATGCCCCTACTAAGTGATTCCACTCATTCGTCGAGGGTGGCACTTCCGGGCGGCGCCCCCTTCTCGACTGGCACCCCTGGTGATTGTCATCCTGGCCAATGGGTAGATACACCCCTGCCTGTATATAACACATGTAACTGTGACAAGGAAGGTGGCCCCTCTCAGCTCTGGGCCCAATAGCAGCTGCACTCCCTGCACCTATGGTAGCTACGCCCTTAGCGAGCCCGCATGGGGCTCTGTTGCACTCGTACCCCCACCGGCAATCTGTCGGCCAGGATCCCGGCATCAGGATGCTGACCGCTGGGATCCCAACCGCCGGTTACACGATCCCAACGCATGATAGAGCATATGGTACTTCCATATTCACCCGCAATGTCTTGGAGACTCCAGGATAGCAGGCACCAAGGTGTAGGCATATTTTCAGTAACGCCTCAGTTCCACACGCTGATGCCCACTTCCCATGTGAAGTGACCAGTCCAGTCGAGCTGATGACGCTATTCCTGCTGAATCCCATCATCATGGCCCCTTCCCCAGCTTTACAATGATGTAATCGTGGCTTTATATACTGTGCCTTGATGATGCGATTCTGCTGTCATGCCCCTGCACTGCCCACATGGTTGCACCATACCCCTCCCAACTGGCAGCCAAGAACTTGGTAAGTGTGTGATATCTGGGCCCTGTAGCTCATCAGCAAAAAAGTATCTATTTTTTAACCATTTCATCACCCCCACATCCACTGCACACAATGGGGTCTATGTACTAAGCCTTGGAGATAGATAAAGTGGATGGAGATAAAGTACCAGCCAATCAGCTCCTGTCATTTTTCAAACCCAACCTATAATATGACAGTTTGCAGCTGATTGGATGGTACTTATCTCTGTCCACTTTATCTCTCTCCAAGGCTTAGTAAATAGACTCCAGTATTTGTAACGAGCCCCAGTGCTTTAGCCTACCAAACACCCACCACCACCAATTTTGCAACTAAACACTGTAAAGCATGAGAGGACATGGGCTGTTATCCGATGTCTCCACTGTACAGCTGGCCACACGCAGGCCCATCCCGCCTATGGAGCTGCGGCCCAGGATTATTCATCAATTTGACCTCACACTTGGATGGCCAAACCTGACATGAACCAGTAAAACAGCCCCATGGGGTTTCTGGAGGATCTATGGGGCTAATTCAGACCTGATCGCTCGCTAGCTGTTTTTTGCAGTCCTGCATTCACATAGTCGCCGCCCACAGGGGAGTGTATTTTAGCTGTGCAAGTGTGCGATTGTATGTGCAGCCGAGCGATACAAAAAGATGTTGTGCAGTTTCTGAGTAGCCCAGGACTTACTCAGCCGCTGAGATCACCTCAACTTGTCCGGGACCGGAATTCATGTCAGACACCCACCCTGCAAACGCTTGGGAACGCCTGCGTTTTTCCAACCACTCCCAGAAAACGGTCAGTTGACACCCACAAATGCCTTCTTCCTGTCAATCTCCTTGCGATCGCCCATGCGAATGGATTCTTTGCACAAACCCATTGCAGAGTAACAAACCGCTTTGTACCTGTGCGACATGCCTGCACATTGCGGTGCATACACATGCGCAGTTCTGCCCTGATGGCAGCGCTGCAAAAAATGCTAGCGAGCGATCAGGTCTGAATTAGGCCCTATAAACACTGCGTTATGTGCACATTAAGTGGTATAAATGAAAATGTATGGAACATGAGTAATTAACATGAATTAAAAACAAATCATCACATTATAATGAAGTCCAGTAAACATGACACAATGGGAGTTGTAGTGCACCAAGGTCCTCTTAGACAGATCCGCACATGACATTCCACCATGCACTGGGCTCAGCCACCAAGCATCCCTGGAACTTGTTATAAAACGTTGCCAAGTATGACAGTCACATATCAAAGTAAACTCGTGTATCTACAATATAAAAGCGAAAATCCATCCTTCTGTCTTTCAATACAAATCCACAGTTTACAAGCGACGATCGTGAAATTTTATACAAGCGTATTAAAACACGGTGGGGGCAACTAAAACAATTAGAAATCTCTAGCACCCCTAGGGGGGCAGACAGCAGCACAGAGTATATCAGGAGACAGCATAACTCCGGAGTTGCTGGAGCAATGGTACACATATGCCTTTACAATCTGGGAACAAACACAGTGGGAGGTAGACACCCCTAGCACCCCTAGGGGTGGGACAGCAGCACAGAGTATGTCAGCAGACAGCATAACTGTGGAAGGCCTGGAGCAATTTACACCAAACTTGGAACACATCGGACTTACAATATGCAAACAAACACTGTGGCAGTTAGACACCCCTAGGGGTGTGACAGCAGCACAGAGTATGTCAGGAGACAGCATAACTCCCGAATGCCTGCACCAATTTACAACAAACTTGTTTCACATATGACTTGCAAACTGGGAACTAACACTGTGGGAGTAAGACACCCCTAGCACCCCTAGGGGTGAGGCAGCAGCACAGAGTTTTTCAGCAGTCAGCATAACTCTGGAATGCCTGGAGCAATTTACACCAAACTTGCTACACACACTCTGGGAACAAACACTGTGGGGGTAACACACCATTAGCACCCCTAGGGGTGGGCCAGTAGCACACACTATATCAGGAAATGCATGATATCTCAGCGATGACAGGGCTGCATGTGAAAGGGCCAGTGACATGATGTGAGGAGGTGAATGGAGGCAGCAGAAAGACACAGACTGAGAGTTGTATAGTGGGAAGAGCAGGGTCCCTTGTGGGACCAAAAAGGGGTGCGGCCACTACACAAAATGCATCAGGGAAGTAAGATATGCCTATATACTAGATCTCCAATCAACGTAAATTAACAAACTATCATTCTCATTTACCATCCTTATACCGTACCAAAGCACGGGTATTCAGCTATCTACAATGTTATTTATACTGTGAGTTTAATATTTATATTTATTTTTGTAAACAGACATTCTTAAAATCTGGGGCAACCCCGGGTACTCCAGCTAGTATATACTAAATCATCTGTCACAGTAGCAATATTCTGAAAATATTGGAAGTCTCGCAACAGAACATTTATAGATGGAGTTTAAGATCATACATGTTAACATTCAATAATATGCTATGTCGGCATGCCCTCCTATGGAGTCTATGTAAGTCATTAGCAAAACCAAATGCTCCGTCTACATACAGTACAGCGCAGGCACAAGGTCGTCATGCAATAAGTGATATGCCGGCCAGACTCTTATATCTAAGTTTCCTTTTGATGCTTGATCCAAATAATGTATCACTAACAATGACATTACTGTGAAGTGAAGGAGAGATGATTAGGATGGTCACCTGTAACACACATGCAATGTTTCTGTGACATGGAAAAACAATGGAAGAAATGTTATGGAGTCACCTTCATTGTTGTCCTAGTTGATAGGATAACCAGAAGAGTAGCTTTGGGTGGAGTGTCATGAGATGAAATGAAAACAAAAAAGATATGTACCCTCCAGGTTCCGTTCTCAGCAGTCCGGCTGTCGGTACAATGGTGCCACATGGTGCCACAGGGCACAGCCACACTCACAGTCCACTCAACCTCTTTCCAACACGTCCAGCAGGTGTGAACAAGTCGAGTGGATGTCATTACCTATTCCCTGTGAATGTCACCTTGCGGGCCCACCTTACAGCTTTATATACGCTGGTATTGAATAATACATTTTCTAGTGCGCCAGCAAAAAATACAACTCTTATTTCTTCTCCTCTTTATACGCTCATGGGTTACACAGGTTCTATGGCTGATTAAACCAGGTGAAACGCAGACTTGAGGTCAGCCAGCCACAGAAACTGTATAATTCCTGAGTTTCCTGGTTTAATGGGATAGTATAGTTAGTATAGCTCTCTCTCCCTCTCCCTCTCTCTCTCTTTCTCTCTCTCTCTCTCTCTCTCTCTCTCTCTCTCTCTCTCTCTCTCTCTCTCTCTATATATATATATATGTATATACATACACACACATAACGTAAAATGATTAATTCAGCCTCTTAGATAAAGAGCTTTATTTCCTTATAAAATAAAAGCGGTGATTTAGTCTAGAAATTCCTGTCACTTATGTTTTCCCTTTACCTATATATTGAGGCACTCTGTACAACATTGCCTTATACTTCATTGTCTACACTAGTCATTTTTTTATAACTAGAAACTCACATATATCCAGTTGTAATTGATGTAGAAAATGTTTATGTAAGATAGCTGTAACTCTGTAGCTTTGCTGCTGGTTACTGTGACCTCAGGACCGGTAACTATATCCACTCTTGGACAATCACTTATGATCTCAGTCAAGTAATGCTATTTTACGGACTTTTACTATATACAGGACTATAACTGTGAGCCCACACATTATGACCATTTAAAGGGGGTGTATGCAAGTATTGCAATTTCTGCTTTGCATTTATTTATGTTTTTATCCTATTGTATTGGTATACCACCAATAGACATATGTCTTATACACATTGATTTTATTTGAGACAACTTTGTTGTAACAATTGAAGTAAGTTCATATATTAAAAAAAATTTAGATCACTTTGCGACATAATAGTCAATCAGTTCAAATTGTTTTTAGCGCTGTTTTTCTGTTTTCTTACTGTGACATCACACCTAGCCTGTGACATCACTAGCCCGTGACATCACAATGCTTCTCCCTGTAACATTCTATCTACAGCTGCTGACGTTTCCAGTTTCCATGCAGGAAGACAGGTAGGAGGAGGAGGTGAGTCCTTCATAGCAGGGTATGATGCAGGGAGGTAAGGAAGACAGAGTGCAGTATAATCAGCTGAAAGGCAAGACAAGACAGACAGAGCAGGGAATTCAGGTACAAGGACACATAAATAGGAGAAGCGCAGGAAGGAATGACATATAGTATTTAGGAATAAAAATGTAGCATTACAGGAATAAAGAGGGCAGTATGGAGGATTAGCACACATACAGGGGATGCAGATAACCTGGGTCTCTATGAGGCAGGATTGTGGCTTTGGGATGAAAAAGTTAATAAAATAGATACATGGGATATTGATAACTTTGAAAGTATCTTGTTTGGTTTAAGGAATATTGGGAAACTGGTTGACTCATGGACATTTTATTGTACTTAAACTAGTACCATGCTTAATGATAGTCTTTTGTGTTTTTTAGATCATCTGGCAAAGAGATTTGCAGAGTGTCGGGTGACCGACAAAGAGATCTGCAAAGTGTCAGTTAAAGACGATGGGAGGGGACGCAGAGGTAGCAACGACTGGAGTATAACATGCAGGAGGTAAGTTACCATATTCTCTCTACACATGTTACATCTGCCCCACCTGCAGTGCACATGGGGGGTCATTCCGAGTTGTTCGTTAGCTGTTTTCGTTCGTAGCGCAGCGATTAGGCAAAAAAGCTGCACTTCTGCGCATGTACTTTCACAACAGCCAAAGTAGTTTCACACAAGGTCTAGCAACGCTTTTCAGTCACACTGCTCACCGCAGAGTGATTTACAGAAAGTGGGTGTTTCTGGGAGGTAACTGACCGTTTTCGGGGAGTGTGTGTAAAAACGCAGGCGTGACAGATACAAATGCAGGCGTGCCTGGGGAAACGCAGGCGTGGCTGGCCGAACACAGGGTGTGTTTGTGACGTCGAAACAGGAACTAAATAGTCTGAAGTGTTCGCAAGCTAGGAATAGGTCTGGAGCTGCTCAGAAACTGCACAATCTTTTTTTGTAGTCATGCTGCGATCCTTTCGTTCGCACTTCTGCTAAGCTAAGATACACTCCCAGAGGGTGGAGGCTTAGCGTTTGCACTGCTGCTAAAAGCAGCTAGCGAGCGAACAACTCGGAATGAGGTCCATGATTTTGTCCATTAGAGAACAAATTTGCTGCTGCGATCAGATCTGAATTAGGCCCAGTGTATGATACTAACATGGTCCTAGCACTAGGGAAGATAAAACCTGGAGCAGATAACTTGGGTCTCTATGAGAAAGGATCTTGGGTTTTGGAAAAAAAGTCAATAAAATAGATAAATTGCAAATGAATAAAAATGAAAGTACGTAACAAAATGTAGTAGTATAATTATACACATAGTATGTCTGACCAGGAAATTCTGGTTATTTAGATCATCACTTGGCAAAGTTCTGGCAAAGAGATCTGCAAAGTGTCAGTTGAAGATGACGGGAGGGGTCGCAGAGGAATTAGTGACTGGAGAATAGCATGCAGGAGGTAAGTTACCATACTTGTGTAATTGTGTGTGTGGTGTGGGGTATTGAGAGCACAGTACAAAACATAGGGTCTATGGTGGAGGAGAGCGGACAATACAAAACATGCAGAAGGGGGCAACTTGATATAGCACATACAGATGGTGTGGGGGCACAATACAAAAACATAGAAATTGTGGCGTACTCTATAGGACATATAGAGGAAGGACATACACTTTTGGGGGTTGTGAGATGTAGTACATACTGTAATGCAGAAAAACAGGAAGGGTGGGGAGAGCATGATACAGAACATACAGATCGGGGAAGAACAATACAGATCGGGGGAGATAGTGAAATGGCTGACATTTACAGTATATCAGTGAACTGGGGGCAGGTGTACAAAGCCTGGGAGAGTGATAAAGTGGAGAGAGATCAACTAACAACCAATCAGCTCCTAGTTGTCATTTTTCAAACACAGCCTGTAACATGGCAGTTAGGAGCTGATTGGCTGGTACTTTACCTCTCTCCACTTTATCACTCTGCCGGGCTTAATACATCTCCCCAATAGAATAACCAAATGATGAAATGGTACAGAATGGTGTAAATGATGTAAATTGGAGCTGTAACAAGTGACTGTTTCCCTACCTTTACATATAATAAAGGTGACATAGTCCTTTCCCTAGAGTCCTTCTCCTTACCGCTCAGGGGGCCTGATTCAGATGCGGATGCAGAGCTGCTGTTGCACCAAGTGGCTCAATGCTTTTTCACTGTGCATGCGTGTAAACTGAACTGCGTTTGAAATTAAATCAAGCTCACATAGAGGATCGCATCGCAAAGTGATTGACAGGAAGTCAGCGTTTGAGGTGGTAACAGGGGTGGCTAACTGTATACAGGTGTGAATGCCAAATTGCTTTCTCACAAATATTTAAAATGCCCACTCTAATATATACTGCAGACGCCAGGCGCATCTTATTACCATATACGATAAAAGTGCGCTGTACATCGCAAAACACTGCATCCCACAAGAGAAAACAATATACCCACACATTATCTGAGTTCCAAAGCTCATTGATGTATATATTTGTTATTAAAAGGATATGGATTCAATATATTACAAAGTACAGTATACCTATAGTTACAACTCATACAGTAAGCAGTTAATACATACAGTTACATACAGTTACAGTTACATACAGTTACAGTTACATACAGTTACATACAGTTACAGGCCAGCGATACAATTACCATATCTTTCAATGCATCCTCCTCTTAATATCTCTCTCTCTCAGCAAATAAATACAGGAACTGATCTGGCAATAACTCCATCATCGTCTAGTCCAAAACAGCAACTGACTTCCTGTGTGATCAGCAATGTGTTATCTAGTTTGGGGGAGGGAACTCTCTCTCATTCATGATGAGTCAGTAGTCTCTTTGTATATGCTAATCAGGTTCAGCCTTGAAGACATCCAAAGGGCTGGCCTGAGCTTCCTGTCCATTACCTGTTTGGAATATCTATTGTTCTAATAAAAGTGATTTTACCTTTTATACATTTAATCATAATTCCTTGTTGCAATGTCCTACAACTTAATAACAAGTATCAAATGAATCTACACATTAATCTGGTTGCTTTAATAGTAAATATGATGGGTCTATCTTGCTTCGTTCAAATAATACACATACATGACATTACTTCATGATATAATTTTAAGACATCATGATGTATGGCGCTTGATATTATAATTATGTACTGCATGAAATAAGTGTTGAATCCATCTCTGTGGCATGTCCGTGTAAATGCGTGTGTTACCATATATTGCTGTGCTCGCTGCGCGTATTTGCAACTATAGCGACTCATAATGTGTGTAGTTTGTATGTTCTTTTTATGTAATATTTTTTACTTCGACAGTCCACCTTTTGGCAGCAAACAATAACTGCCATCAATTATAACATAAGAAAAATAAATATTTCATACAATAATCGGTGACCTAAACACAAGTATGTATGCATTTTGCAAATCAGACACTTGACTATATTTGGGGAAGACAGGGAGGAGGACGAGGAATCCTCTATATGCACTCGGCGATTGAACTCACCACACCCAAATCTAACTCTCTCTGCACATGTTATATCTGCCTCCCCTGCAGTGCACATGGTTTTGCCCAACTGCTAAAAAATTTCCTGCTGCGATCAACTTGGAATTACCCCCATTGTGCGGATCAATCATGACATGAGGTTGTCTTCCAAAAACAACCAAAAAGACACAAATACCAAAACAAAAACAAATTTCGAAGAGGGTGATTCATTGAGTGAAGATCTGGGAGTGGTTCCGAAGCTACATAATACTAGTGGCAGTATCTATGATCACAATGGTACAATTTCAAGCTTTGCTCCTACTTCTAGGGGTACCATTATATACACACAAATTTCTGCGCAATTTTTCTTTGCGGTAAACACAGCAGCATCCATGGCAGCAGGAAATGCCTCTACCCAGTTTGAGAAAACATCAGTGCACACCAATACATAACAATAATTCCTAAAGGGTGTTAACTGTACGAAGTCGATTTGTATTTCCTGAAAAGATCCGTCTGCAGGAGGGATATGGGATGGCTCTGTTGGTATTGCTTTACCAATATTCTTCCTCAAGCAAGCAAGACAGGTCATTGCTCTCTTACCTGCATGAGAATAGAATCCTGGCGCACACCAGTAGGCTCTCATCAGCCTGCACATACCCTCTTTGCCTAGATGAGTCAGACCGTGTGCCACCTCAGCTAGACTTGGAAGGTATGCTCTGGGGGCTACTGGCTTACCGTGTCCACCTGTCCACAGTCCTGAGGACTCCTGGCCATACCCCTTTGTCCTCCAGACTGCCTTTTCCTGTAGGGAACACAAATTTTTGTATCTTAATTCAACTATCGTGTGTTTGTAATGTAGAGTACCATGAGCATAACTCAAACAAAAGAAATTAAAAAAAAAAGAAACATCTCTAGAGGAGAGAAAGAAGAAGAAAATGAAAAAGAAAATGTCAGGTTTGCCATTCACCAACAGGCATATCAGTGTCTATACAAAATCTCCCTTCACCAGTATTCCCATTCTCCACCCTTTGTGCATGACAAGGCACACTGCAGTAATACTGGTGTTATCGTGCTGTTGAGATATACTGGGTTCGGGCAGAACTCTGAAGGACCTAGGCATGTGGAGTTTGAATTGTACTCTGGTCAATGTATTGTACCACCCTGTGTGAACGCAAAAGATGAAGAGGAAACTGTAGAAAAACAGAATAGAGGTTGGTGACAGATGAGTTTGTAGAGGTGAAGAAGATTTTATAAAAATTTGACAACTGGATTGGGCACTAAGTGATTCTCTACTTGGTCTACTCCCCTTAAAAAAAATTCTGTGTTTGTCATATTGCTATTGGGACTATCCCAGCCATCAATCCAGTGTCCTGTCCATCCTAAGTTCATAGGGAACCCTGTATCTGTGAGATAATTTCTTCTACCTGTGATGGACATGCATCTAGAACAGTAGAATGCGACATTAGTCTTCGTGGGTATCCAACATACTTTGTACTTCCTGAGCGGGAGCACAGTATATGTATATCATATCTAACAAAATTAAGTTAATCAGGGGCCATTTCTGCTAGGAAAAAGAAGCAAAAGTTTAGAGGCCCCATCTTAACCCCAGCAAGTTTTGTCAAAGGGTAATGTTGCATTTATTTTGTTCTTCCCATTAGCCGAATCTGTGTTTTCTATATGGCTTATGATTCCTTACTATATGTCCCCTGGTCCGGTCTATGTGTTTAACAATGTGGCTTGTGTTTTCTGTCTAGGGGATCTATATTGACTATGTGTGCTACTACTCCTACAATCTCTGGCAAAATGCCCTTCCTTCCTACAAGTGTAACATATTATTGAGCATTAGGGATCTGGGGTTTGGACTGATGGGTCTTTCCTATATGTGCCAGTATACTTACCGTCCTCAACCTCTCCACCTGTTGTTCTCTGCGCCTATCACTATTCTTGTGATGTTCAATAGCACACTATCTAGGATTAGCTACTGTGACCCCTTTCCAATTTTGCAAAGAAGTCTGCACCCTGACACTCAATGCCTTATTGAGCCCGTCCATTTGCACAGAGACAGCCACCTCCCATTTGCCGAATTAGTGTTTACCAGTGGTCTTATCCAGATGGAGAGTTTTCTATTACTGCAAGAGACAAAAACAAAAAAAAATTAACAAGTTTCTAGGTCATGCGAAGTATTCATTCAATCCTTCTCATCCCGTATTAAGGGTCTGTACATGGTCCAACAAACATTTCCGAGCTCATCTTGACTAGGGGCATTACTAGGAATGAATACTTCTTATATGGTAACTGAAAGAAATACCCTGGGGTTATCTTGTCTCTGTCCGCTTTCCTACTGGCAAATACTAATGTGCGGACAGGTTTTTCTCCATTTCTGACGTTACTTTCTTGATTTTTTATTTTTTTTTATTTTATTTTACTATATATGTACACGAATGATACCATACTTACCTGTTCCACTGGTCTCAGCCACTTCCCCCACAGGCTACTGCTCTTCTTTTACCGGTTGGATACTCCTCTGGGTACATGAGAAATGGCTGAAAACAATCAGGTCACCTTCTCCTCCTAAATAAAACTTCAACATTCATTAGTACATATATAGGTTATAGTCATATTTTTATTATTTTTATTATTTTCTATAGTTTGTATGCTGGCCGTAACTGCTTCCACATCTACATAAGGCGGTGTACTTTCATTCTCTTTTTTTCTTCCTACTTGTTTATTGTTGCTACAAGTTCAAACAGTTCTTATATTTTCATTTTTGTCTTATATGACTTTGGTTAGACATACCACCTGCAATACCTTAGGATCAAACTCACCAACCCCTCTTGCTGCCACAGGTTTAAACAATTTGAATGTCTGACCCTTTGTTTTCTGGATTTTATCAGACATATCCTTATCCTTAAGTTCTGCAATACCTCTGGTTCAAAGCTGCCCACCTTAGGGAATGGTACCCTATCTTTGTCAGCCATACGTACCCATTCATTGCAAAAAGCCTCCGTGTGTGAACCATACTTTTCACACATAATAAACCTTGCTGACCCTCTCGGTCGCAATTCTGACCTTCTCGGTCCCGAGTCTGACCTTCTCGGGCCCAACTCTTCTTCAGCCTGAACCCTAGCTAACAAACGCCCACTGCTTGTGCAGTTGGATCCCATCGTGGACTTTTTGCCAATAAACGCAATACCCAATGCACACCGCAGATAGATGGTGAAAGACACCTAGCGCTTTCACTCGCTCCTTCTCCGCTGAGTACCAGGACTCACTCCAATAGTGAACACCGCGTACCCAGTGAGGCCCTATTGGTTTCTATTTACTGGAAGTGTTAGGAGTGACTTACCTTTTCCAGTAAATATCCGCCGCTGGAGATTTTCCTGAGAGAGACCAGCGTAAACTCCCTATACACTTATACACAAATTACGCTTGCGTATGCTCTATACAGCGCTAATGATACCGCGATTCTACGCAAAAAGCTCGTAAAAAGGGTATCAAGTTGCGCTATCTATCGCACCCACAAACGCGCGGTCCAATCGCACAGCGTATAGGTACTTGTTACCTATCTGCCGTACAACCACGGGTCAATGTGCAAACTGTGACCCTCAGCTCGGAGCGTAACAAAAAACCTTTTTACTTCAATACTACACAATGCACAATTCCCTATTACGCTCCTCTGCAAATCTCCTCACGATTTGCGTATTAAACCTTATACTAACGTGAGTCAGCCGCCTCATGCCACCAAGCCTCCACTTACTTGATGTACCACACTACGGGATCCCGAATTCCCTGGGTTCAATATCCACTCACTCCTTCGTTCGCTCACTCAAATACACTTTGGTTTTTCTGTACAGAAAATTTCAATTCATTCAGATAGGAAGCTTTACCCCAGAGGCAATTTAGTTTAAACAAAAGTTTTATACTAATCTGCTTTAGAAACCAGGTAGTTTTGTGCTATTGTATTAAATGTCTACTATCCCACCTTTGAACTAAATGACACTATTGTATAATTTGTACTTAGTGCCCGCCTTCTTACGCACTTTGCGTAAACATGTGACCGTGCGTGTCTCTTACGCTGCGTGCGCAGTCCTGTACTTTGTCCGAGACACGTGTACAAAACCCTGCGTCCGCAATAAAACAAATCACACAGCTCTATAAATGTGAACAATACTAATTACTATTGCCCACTAGACACAACTTGTTCTGTATAAACTTTTATGCAGACCTGCGTTTGTGTCTTTACACTTACTTCCTTAAAATACTGTTATTTCAAATTTACCTATATAGCATCAAATGTATCCGATTTCACACAGATCTATAATGACTCTAGCAATAATCAATAATTTAAATGATATGATTCAGATTGGATAGCTATCTTGCAGAACATACACTGATATAAATATACACATAATTATAATAATATTATATATATGTACCATTCACTGGTCTCCTATGAGACACCTTACCTCTTATTTGCATATCAAAGCTATTTGCTTTTCCACTGCTAAAAAAAGCAGTTACACAGGTTAATTTGCATTTCAATGGCTATCTTATAGCAAGCAGATTCTACAAGTCTTGGAAGGAAAAAGAGAGAAAAAAAAACCCTTTCTTTCCTTTTTCTATCTGTGTGGAATTTTTTTTCACCCCAAGCCAAGCATTAATCTTACCATTTACTCTCACTAGGCCCAATTGATACTATTTGTAATTGACTATGGCATGGGTTAAATAAATGCATTGGTAACTCATAAATGGTGTTTGATGTGACCAAGGAAACTGATTGTTCTGAGCAGATTGAAAATCAGCTATTTAGAAAATGACCTTCCTAAAATGGCCACTGCTCCTCCCCCTTCCACATCCATGAGGTTTACACAAAATGGTGGACAGGCCATGTGGTTGGTCCAAAATGGAGGACAGACCATGCAGCTTCCTTTGTCACAAAGAAATCACACATTATACAAGCACCAGAAGTTATTTTAGGCCTGAGTTAAAAAAAAACTATATCAAGGCTATGCAGCAACTTTTAAATATACTTTTAAACCTACTTAACAGATAAACAATCCAATCTGAATCAAACACAATATGACTTATTTGAACTTTGTTTTGCAACAATAAAAATACATTTTAGCATCTTAAATATTATGAGAAACGCATTGTCCCTTGAAATTTCATATCATTAGCTTACTGATATCACTACAATACACGTGGATGTTATTTTCATCAGCGTCGCGATGCATCCATCGGAGCCGGTCGATTACAGCCGCGTTTGTAAAGTACAGTGCATCATTAAGACCCTGATATCCCGGACGAGCCCCCATCTGCGAATGCCAAATTGCTTTCTCACAAATATTTAAAATGCCCACTCTAATATATACTGCAGACGCCAGGCGCATCTTATTACCATATACGATAAAAGTGCGCTGTACATCGCAAAACACTGCATCTCATAAGAGAAAACAATACACCCACACATTATCTGAGTTCCAAAGCTCATTGATGTATATATTTGTTATTAAAAGGATATGGATTCAATATATTACAAAGTACAGTATACCTATAGTTACAACTCATACAGTAAGCAGTTAATACATACAGTTACATACAGTTACAGTTACATACAGTTACAGGCCAGCGATACAATTACCATATCTTTCAATGCATCCTCCTCTTAATATCTCTCTCTCAGCAAATAAATACAGGAACTGATCTGGCAATAACTCCATCATCGTCTAGTCCAAAACAGCAACTGACTTCCTGTGTGATCAGCAATGTGTTATCTAGTTTGGGAGAGGGAACTCTCTCTCTCATTCATGATGAGTCACTAGTCTCTTTGTATATGCTAATCAGGTTCAGCCTTGAAGACATCCAAAGGGCTGGCCTAAGCTTCCTGTCCACTACCTGTTTGGAATATCTATTGTTCTAATAAAAGTGATTTTACCTTTTATACATTTAATCATAATTCCTTGTTGCAATGTCCTACAACTTAATAACAAGTATCAAATGAATCTACACATTAATCTGGTTGCTTTAATAGTAAATATGACGGGTCTATCTTGCTTCATTCAAATAATACACATACATGACATTACTTCATGATATAATTTTAAGACATCATGATGTCTGGCGCTTGATATTATTCTAATTATGTACTGCATGAAATAAGTGTCGAATCCATCTCTGTGGCATGTCTGTGTAAATGCATGTGTTACCATATATTGCTGTGCTCGCTGCGCGTATTTGCAAGTATAGCGACTCATAATGTGTGTAGTTTGTATGTTCTTTTTATGTAATATTTTTGACTTCGGCACAGGCATATCAGGTCCGTTCAAATGCCGTTCCATGTGCATGCATAAATTATCCATTGTGACCCGTGTTGTTGCTAGAGAGCCCCCAGTGTCTAGGAGACTTGCTCAGCCTACGACTGCTCAGACTCATGATGCAATTGTGAATGGCAAGATTGCAGCAGCGATCGCTTCAACAACCACAACTGAATCAGGCCCACAATTACACCATTATATTTTACTACTTCATCACATTTAACAACTAAGGGGTCAGTTTAATTAGGTGCGAGTTTGTCTTACAACAGCCGCACTTTCCGGTAGCCCCATAGTCTGAATCTGGCCACAAAGGGTGTGAGTTTGGATGCTGTTGAAATATCGCAGCAATGGTAATGCATACCTAATTGGATTGACCCCTAAATGTTAGCAATTTATAGCTTTTATTATTTACTGGTCAAATTTCTTTTCTGAAGGTACCCACTAATTACTATAAGAGAGAACTTATCCCCCCAATGTGTGTATTGTATAAAAACAATGGGCCCTTTGGGATAATTGTCCTTATTTTAGGTATTTTCCATGTCCTCAGTAGTTAGAGTAACATATTTACATAGAGAGATTTTTCTCTCTGCACAACCACACCACTGTTTGCAGTTTGTCTCTCTGCTTGTTCATCTACTAACAATGATTTTTCATCTCTTCCTCTTCGTCTACATGCAGTGGGTGATCCCTGAATAGCTGACCTGGGAGGAGAGCTGCGGACACATGCTCCAAATGTTGGGACATATGCAATACCTATTAGGAGATGCGGTAAAGATGCCAGCTGTCGGTTTTACGGCAGTCAGAATACTGACACTGGGATCCCGACACTCTACAGAATCCCGGCGTTGGAACTCCGAATGGGCAAGGATACCGATGCCCGTATCCCCACGATCATAGGTTTAGGGCTGGGCAAGGGGGGTTAGGTTTAGGCATCAGACACAGGGGAGGAGGGGGGGTGGTTAGGCTGCAGGGGAGGGAGGGTTAGGTTTAGGCGTCAGGTGGAGGTTAGGGTTAGGCTGCAGGTGGGGGGAGGTTAGGGTTAGGCTGTGGATAGGGTGGGTTAGGCACCCCCGGGGGTGGTTAGGCTGCGTGGGAGGGAGGGTTAGGTTTAGGCAACAGGCAGGAGGGATAGGTTTAGGCGTTAGGCAGGGGGATTAAGTTTAGGCTGCGGGTGGGGAGAAATTAGGGTTAGCCACCCCTGGGGGTGGTTAGGCTGTGGGGGAGGGAGGGAAAGGTTTAGGTGGGGGAATTAGGTTTAGGCGTCAGGCAGGGGAGGGTTAAGTTTAGGCTGTGGGTGGGGGGAGGTTAGGGTTAGGCTGTGGGTAGGGTGGTTTAGGGTTAGGCACCCCTGAGGGTGGTTAAGCTGCGGGGGAGGGAGGGTTAGGTTTAGGCTTCAGGCACTGGGTAAGGTTTAGGCTGCATGTAAGGGGAGGTTAGCGTTAGGCTGCGGGTAGGGTGGGTTTGGCACCCCAGGGAGTGGTTAGGCTGTGAGGGAGGGAGGGTTAGGTTTAGGCAGCAGAGATGGAGGGGGGGTGGTTATGCTGCGGGAGAGGGAGGGATAGGTTTAGGCAGCAGGGACGGAGGTTAGGATTAGGCGTATCCGCAGGAGGGTTAGGCACAAAGGGGGGAGGTTAGGGTTAGACTGTGGAAAGACAGGGTTAGGGGAGTGGGGAGATGGTTTGGCATCAGGCGGAGGGGTTAGGGTTAGGCTGCAGGTAGGGGGAGGATAGGGTTAGGCTGCGGGTAGGGTGGGTTAGGGTTAAGGACCCCCAGGGGTGGTTAGGCTGTGGGGGAGGGAGGGTTAGGTTTAGGCATCAGGTGGGGAGATTAGGTTTAGGCTGTGGGTGGGGGGGTTAGGGTTAGGCAGCGGGTAGGATTGGTTAGGGTTAGGCACCCCCGGGGGTGGTTAGGCTGTGTGGAAGGGAGGGTTAGGTTTAGGCATCAGACAGGGGGGTTAGGTTTAGGCATCAGGCGGGGGGGGTTAGGATTAGGCTGCAGGTGGGGGGAAGTTAGGGTTAGGCTGTGGATAGGGTGGGTTAGGCACCCCAGGGAGTGGTTAGGCTGCGGGGAAGAGAGGGTTAGGTTTAGGCAGCAGGGACAGAGGTTAGGCACCTCCGCAGGAGGGTTAGGCACAAAGGGGGGAGGTTAGGGTTAGATTGCGGACAGGCAGGGTTACTGGGGTGGGGAGAGGGGAGAACACCCCTTACTCACCCCTGTTGGTCTTTTCTGTACTGGGATCCCAGCTTCGGTATGACAACCACCGGGATTCCATGCGCTGGAATAGCATACTGACCCATCTATTAGTACACCTCTTAATGCCCAGAGGGAAGGGCGATCCTGAGGCCATGATTCCCCAGAGGTTTCCCCCCAAGGGGGTTTTCCTCTCCTGAGTGCTGAAGGATGACTCTTCATGAGTCCAGAGGTGTAGCTTTTATGCCATAATGAGTACCAATCTCATGCCCATCCCTGCAATGTATAAGAAGTAAAATAATTGCTAATGCGATCACTTTACTTCTGGGTTTAGACCCCGGCTGCGCTAGTTCACATGTGCAATCGTCAGACTGCCTATGTGAGAGCAGACAGTTATGCAGAGGGATCCCAAGGATCCTTCTCCTGGGAATGATTGCATAATGTAGCCCACAGACTACAAAAGCCACTTAGAAATGGCATTAGCTGCCGGGCCAAGCTCAGAAATGCTTTGCATTCTGGAGCTTGGTGAGTTTCACAGTTTACCATCTGCTGTAGAAACTTTTGGTGGCTGCTTTTGTTTTAAAAATAGGAGGAATGCAATAGATATCTCAAATATCCATTGCAGTCCCCAATACATACATTCAGGGGCTGGTTAATATTTGTGGACAGCCCCCAAAACCGACTGGTTTTGGAGATGTCTCGCAAATATTATTTATTAAATATACCACTTAATAAACTTTTTATATTTTAACATAAACTAAAAAATGTTTTATGTATTCATTGACTGAGTCTCCCGTCTTTACTGAATGCTAATTCCACAGGGTCCGCAAATTATTACTGATATTACTCTTACTCGACTGTCCTGCTGGTGCTCCTGGCCTGCTGTATAGCAGCCAGACATATAATTTATATACAGCACTCTTGGGGAGATGTATCAAGCCTTGGAGAGAGATAAAGTGCAGATGTCCAAACCACCCAATCATCTTCTGTCACTTATCTAGCACAGTACATGAAATGATACCTATATTTAGAAGCTTCATTTGATTTGAGCAAATACTCAACTTTATCTCTCTCCACGGCTTGATACATCTCCCGGAAAATATCATGTCTTCCTTTCACTTAATTAACAAGTTTAATTATTTGTCTTGGAAACAGGGTAAGAAATTCACAGTATAAGATAATGTTATAAAGGCTTGTCAATACCTCCTGGTACATTTACATTGATTTATAATTCACATTTCTTCCATGCCAGACAGGGGCGGATTGGGAACGTAAGTGGCCCTGGAAATATATAAAAAGTGGCTTCATGTAGGTTGGAGTAAGTCAGCTATAAGCGGAGCCCAACACAAATTGGGCTTAAGCAAATTGTTAGCATTACCCACAGTGCTAGTAAGCAAGGTTAATGCAGCATGGTAGGCAGTCACAGCACCAACAGTAGGATCGTGTCACAGGAGGTGGAGATCACACCGGTGGGTGAGGCATTGCACTGGTAGGCAGTCACATCACCTGCAGGAGAATCATGTCACAGGAGGTGGAGATCACACCAGTACCTGAGGCATTGTACTGGTAGGCAGTCACTGCACCAACAGGAGGATCGTGTCAAAGGAGGTAGAGATCACACCAGTAGGTGGGGCATTGCTCTGGTAGTCTGTCACAGCACCAGCAGGAGGATCGTGTCACAGGAGGAGGAGATCACACCAGTAGGTGGCGCATTGCTCTGGTAGGCAGTCACAGCACCAGCAAAGAGGATCGTGTCACAGGAGGTGGAGATCACACCAGTAGGTGAGGCATTGCACTGGTAGGCAGTCACAGCACCAGCAGGAGGATCTTGTCACAGGAGGAGGAGATCACACCATTAGGTGGCGCATTGCTCTGGTAGGCAGTCACAGCACCAGCAAAGAGGATCGTGTCACAGGAGGTGGAGATCACACCAGTAGGTGAGGCATTGCACTGCTAGGCAGTCACAGTACCTATGGTAGCTACACCCCTATATAAAACACATGTAACTGTGATAGAGAAGGTGGCCTCTCTCAGCTCTGGGCCCCATAGTAGCTGCCAGGGGCGGATTGGGATCGAACTCCAGCCTGGGAATTTTTTGGAATTAGCCCTAATGGGGGCAGAGTCTGTTGAGGGGGAGGGGCCTGTCAAGAGGGCGGCGTCACTCTTCAGAGGTCCTGATTCTGAGATAGACACAGTTGGGGCCTCCTTTGCTTTACGTTATGCTAATGTTTACCTGTGACTGTGGCCCTCATTTCGAGTTGATCGCTCGCTAGCTACTTTTAGCAACTGTGCAAACGCATTGTCGCCACCCACGGGGGAGTGTATTTTCGCTTTGCTAGTGTGCGATCGCATGTGCAGCCGAGCGACACGAACACATTTTGTGCAAAACAAGACCAGCCCTGTAGTTACTTATCCTGTGCAATGATTCTAGCGACGGAGGTCCCGGAATTGACGTCAGATACCCGCCTGTAAATGCCTGGACACACCTGCGTTCTACCAAACACTCCCAGAAAATGGTCAGTTGCCACCCACAAACGCCCTCTTCCTGTCAATCTCCTTGCGATCGTCTGTGCGAATGGATTAGTCGCTAAAAGCATTGTACAATAACGATGCTCTTTGTACCTGTACGATGTGCGTGCGCATTGCGGCGCATACGCATGCGCAGTTTTGACATTTTTTTACCTGATCGTAGCTCTGCGAAAATCGGCAGCGAGCGATCAACTCAGAATGACCCCCTTTATGCATATGCTGCTACAATACCCTTCCCTGATGCACATCTGTACGTCTGAATATACAAGGACTGATATGCCCACTTTCAGTGTTTACTGACACTGCAGTCATGCCTATAATCTACTTCTGATTTTATTGATTTTTCATTCTACAAACCCCTTTTTTTAACCTTATATGTTTCCAGGGAGGAGGAGCACACACAGTGCTGCAAGTGGGCGGGTACGGGCGGGTACAGCGTACCCTTAAGAGTTTAGCCGCGGGTACGCCGTACCCACTCCGCCGCGCCGCCGCTCACAGCGTTGATGTGCGCAGCGCTCACCAGTTGCTGTGGCCAGCCGGGTACTGCTACTGCCGCTGCTGCTCCTCCCCTTCCCAGTGTGCAGGGAGCGTGATTGTGATGTCATCACGCTCCCGCGGCAGTGGGCGCAGAGTGGGGCTGGCTGCTGAGGCTGCTTGAGCCGCGCGCGTTAGGAGGAGGCGGAGCAGGGAGCACATCAGTTGGAGGGGACGTGGAGCAGCCTGAGTGAGGCAATGTATATCTAGCACTGTGGGGGCAATGTATATCTGGCACTGTGGGGGCAATGTATATCTGGCACAGTGGGGCACTGTAAATCTAGCACTGTGGGGGCATTGTATATCTAGCACTGTGGGGTCAATGTATATCTAGCACTGTGGGGGCAATGTAAATCTGGCACTGTGGGGGCATTGTAAATCTGGCACTGTGGGGGCATTGTATATCTAGCACTGTGGGGGCAATGTATATCTAGCACTGTGGGGGCAATGTAAATCTGGCACTGTGGGGGCATTGTAAATCTGGCACTGTGGGGGCATTGTATATCTAGCACTGTGGGGGCAATGTATATCTAGCACTGTGGGGGCAATGTATATCTGGCACTGTGGGGGCATTGTAAATCTGGCACTGTGGGGGCATTGTATATCTAGCACTGTGGGGGCAATGTATATCTAGCACTGTGGGGGCAATGTATATCTGGCACAGTGGGGCATTGTAAATCTGGCACTGTGGGGGCATTTTTTATCTAGCACTGTGGGGGCAATGTATATCTGGCACTGTGGGGCAATGTATATCTGGCACTGTGGGGCAACGTGTATCTGGCACTATTGGGGTCATACGTGTATCTGCCCCTCCCCCCATATGTGTACCACGCCCCCATTTTCATTGGCCACGCCCCATGTGACATTTGGCCACACCCATTTTTTGCAAGCGCGCCTTCGGTGCGCGCACACAGTACCCGTAAGACATTTTTTCTACTTGCACCGCTGAGCACACACTACATGCAGCACAGTACAGGGAGGTAGTACACACTACATACAGCACAGTACAGGGAGGGGGAGCACACATTACGTACAGCACAGTATAGGGAGGGAGCACACACAAGTAGTGAAACACAGACACAGGGAACCAGCGCAGCAGAATCTGTCCCAGTGGCCAATCTGCCCCTGATTACATACATTGCCAAAATATTACATACATATAGCCACCACTTTATTACATGAATAGCACCACATTATACAAATAGCACTGCATACACGTATAGCACCACATTACACGTATAGCACCACATTACACGTATAGCACCGCATTACATGTATAGCGCTACACGTATAGCACTGTATTACACAAATATTACCACATAACACGAATAGCACAGCATTACAGGTATAGCACCGCACTACACGTATAGCACCACATTATATGACTAGCATCACATTCTATTTAAGATGGGATGTTGCCCATAGCAACCAATCAGATTTCAGGTATTATCTTCTAGAAAGTGCTAGATAAATGAGAAGTAGAATCTGATTGGTTGCTATGGGCAACATCCCATATTAAATAGAACTCCCATCTCAGTAAATTTACCCCCAGGTGATAGTATCTAATATTGCAAGCATAAGATCATACAAGTCATATCATGCAAACAAATAATACATAACCACAAAACATAAGATATAGTACTGAATCAAGTTGAATTAATACATTGCAGAAATGTGGCGTACAATAGCACCAATGTTATATAACTATGAATAATTTGACAAAATAAATCACACTTTCTTGTTTCACTTCAGCACACTTGGATGAAAAGGAGAAAAAAAAATCTCTGTTACAAATTCCTTTTCCAGAATACTTGGGAATAAAGACTTCTTTTCAAGATGTCTTTCTTGTATGGAGTTTTGGCAGCACAATCACACATATGGTGCCATAAATTGATTATTTTATTTGAAGGGACTTTTCAGAAGGGTCTGTGTTGGAACCGTGCCTGCGCCACGGTCTCCTCACCCAGTCAGTCATTATACCAAGTATAGAAAGAAATTAATTGTTCAAAATCCAGAACAATAAATTGAGTGGAAAGGTTTTGGTGTTAGAGCCAAGAAACTCCATAGCAACCAGTACTATATTGTGACTTATGTGCCGTGGTATAATATTGATATCCCTCTGGCTCTAATTGTTGGGTTATTCTATTAACATGGTATGCAGAATGATGAGGATTGATTTCAGACACTTGTAAAACTACACTCTATTAAGTACAATGTTTATTTTGTATGTGAGCACAATCTCCCTACAGAATAGGAGGAGCAGAAGTCATTTGGCTCAGTAAACATCTTGTTGTTAATGTTTTATCATTGCCAGAATACTAAAATGTTAATGTGCATTTGAAAGGTCAATTGAAAATTGAAACACACAGTGATAATTACAATCTGATTATATTAAACATAATATCATATTATTTATTTACTCCCTAGCCATATATAAAAAGACGTGTATTCTTACTGTTTACAATGTGTGGTACTTATGTACTGCAAAAGGTGTGTAGTGCAAATAGAACCTTAAGTTTTACTTGTTTTATAGGGTCATTATATTCTAAAACCTAGAGCATATTTTATTACATAACTATCCGTCTTATGATCAGTGGTCTGTGGGGGTAATACAGATCTGATCGTAGATGTGATAAATTTAGCACATCTACAATTATATACTCTGACGTGCGGGGGGACGCCCAGTACAGGGCTAGTCCACCCCGCATGTCAGGCACGACCCCCCCTCCCGCAAGGGTGCAAAAGCATCGCACAGTGGCGATGCTTTTGCACCCACTGAGTAGCTCCACAAAGGACTTCAGACTGCGATCGCTGCCGTTGCAGTGATCCAGTCTGAATTAACCCCTGTGTACACTGCACTTATGTCCAACCACAGGTACCTGTTACAATCATCAATATATGCCTTGGGGGGTCTAGCACCCCCTGGTGGACTTATCTAGCAGACTCTTACAGCATCACATGCGATCGTGTCGTCAAGTGATTAATAAGCCACCAGTCAGCTCTTCTATACAGCAAAGAAAGAAAATATGTTTATAGAGCATTGGCATAAAGTTTTCAGCATTAAACTTATTAATTGTAATAAAGAAAACAGAATTACTATTATGAAGTTTATTGTGTTGTTTTTTTCCTATAAAAACCAGCATAATAAATGAAAATTAAAAGTGATTTAGAATATGTTTTGATCCTCTGTTCCTTTATTACTAAAAATGTCCACAATTTAATTGGTTTGATACAATACGAAATGTTATTCCCTATCAAGAATCACCTCTAACAATAATCAATTAATTGTTTTTATACAATAAGGTCAATAATTTCTAATTCAACAATAAGACAACTCTGTATAATCTCATTCCAAAATAGAGGTAAGTGATAGGAACCATAATCTCCACAAACATCTATTTACTGCAGTTGGTATAAAAAAGTTAAAATGTTATAGGGTATATGCAATTGCGGTCGAATTCGCGGCAATTTTCGCCGTTTTTTAATTCGACTCAATTCGACAGGTGAATCCCGGAAGGTGGCTTCCGGAATTCACCATATTCAATGAAAAACGGATTCGCCAGAGTCGCGGGCGAAAATCGGCCGATTTGGCGGATTTTGCCGCGATTTTAAAAAACGGTAAAAAAACGTGAAAAACCCGAAAAAAAAATGGCGTGGGGTCCCCCCTCCAAAGCATAACCAGCCTCGGGCTCATCGAGCTGGTCCTGGTTCTAAAAATGCAGGGGAAAAATTGGCCAGGGATCCCCCGTATTTTTAAAACCAGCACCGGGCTCTGCGCCTGGTGCTGGTGCCAAAAATACGGGGGACAAAAAGAGTAGGGGTCCCCCGTATTTTTAACACCAGCATCGGGCTCCACTAGCTGGACAGATAATGCCACAGCCGGGGGTCACTTTTATGCCGTGCCCTGCGGCCGTGGCATTAAATATCCAACTAGTCACCCCTGGCCGGGGTACCCTGGGGGAGTGGGGACCCCTTCAATCAAGGGGTCCCCCCCCAGCCACCCAAGGGCCAGGGGTGAAGCCCGAGGCTGTCCCCCACCATCCAATGGGCTGCGGATGGGGGGGCTGATAGCCTTTTGTGATAATAAAAATATATTGTTTTTTCCAGCAGTACTACAAGTCCCAGCAAGCCTCCCCCGCAAGCTGGTACTTGGAGAACCACAAGTACCAGCATGCGGGAGAAAAACGGGTCCGCTGGTACCTGTAGTACTACTGGGAAAAAAATACCCAAATAAAAACAGGACACACACACCTTGATAGTAAAACTTTATTACACACTACCGACACACACATACTTACCTATGTTGACACGCCGACTGCCACGGTCTCCGACGATCCGAGGGTACCTGTGAAAAAATTATACTCACCTTCCAGCGTCCCGAGATAAATCCACGTCCAGAGAGTAAAATCCACGTACTTGTTTAAAAAAAAAACACGCAAAAACCCGCTCCATACCGGACTAGAAAGGGGTCCAATGTTTTCACATCAGACCCCTTTCTCCCGAATGCCGGGACATCACGTGACTCCTGTCACTGACGTCCCTTCAGCCAATCAGGAAGCGCTACTTCCGTGGCGCTCACCTGATTGGCTGTGCGCTGTCTGTACTGTGACAGCACATCGCAAAGCCGCTCCATTACTTTCAATGGTGGGAACTTAGCGGCTAGCGGTGGGGTCACCCGCCGGTCAGCCGCTGACCGGCGGGTGACCTTACCGCTAGCCGCTAAGTTCCCACCATTGAAAGTAATGGAGCGGCTTTGCGATGTGCTGTCACAGTACAGACAGCGCACAGCCAATCAGGTGAGCGCAACGAAGTTGCGCTTCCTGATTGGCTTAGAGACCTTTCTGTGACAGCTGTCACTGACAGGTCTCATTCGTGGAAAGGTGTCCCATGTGTCAGCATGGGACCCCTTTCAGTCCGGCATGGAGCGGGTGTTCGGTTTGTTTTTTTGCCAAGTACGTGGATTTATCTCTGGACCATGGCTGGGGTGAGTATATTGATCTTTTCTTTTCAGGTATCCGTGGATTCTACATGGAGAAGAGGACCGATGTCGGCGTGTGAACATAGGTAAGTATGTGTGTGTCGACGTAAGAAATAAAGTTTTACTGTCGACGGTGTGTGTGTCCTGTTTTTATTTGGGTATTTTTTCCCCAGTAGTACTACAGGTACCAGCGGGCCCGTTTTTCTCCCGCATGCTGGTACTTGTGGTTCTCCAAGTACCAGCTTGCGGGGGAGGCTTGCTGGGACTTGTAGTACTACTGGGAAAAACAATATCTTTTTATTATCACAAAAGGCTATCAGCCCCCCCATCCGCAGCCCATTGGATGGGGGGGGACAGCCTCGGGCTTCACCCCTGGCCCTTGGGTGGCTGGGGGGGGGGACCCCTTGATTGAAGGGGTCCCCACTCCCCCAGGGTACCCCAGCCAGGGGTGACTAGTTGGATATTTAATGCCACGGCCGCAGGGCACGGCATAAAAGTGACCCCCGGCTGTGGCATTATCTGTCCAGCTAGTGGAGCCCGATGCTGGTGTTAAAAATACGGGGGACCCCTACTCTTTTTGTCCCCCGTATTTTTGGCACCAGCACCAGGCGCAGAGCCCGGTGCTGGTTTTAAAAATACGGGGGATCCCCTGTCAATTTTTTCCCCGCATTTTTAGAACCAGGACCAGCTCGAAGAGCCCGAGGCTGGTTATGCTTTGGAGGGGGGACCCCACGCCATTTTTTTTATGATTTCACCGTTCCAGCATAAAAATAAAAAATAAAAAATAAAAAATATTTTAAAAAATATATAAATAATATTTGTGCCTCCAAAAAAAAAAAAAAAAGTACCTAATCCCTTCTAATATAAATAGATCTGCTATTCCCCAAAAAAAAAACACAAAAAAAAACATGTTTAAAATTTTTTTATTTGTTTTCACCCTCCAAAGTGTGGCGGATTGAAAATGACGAATTTGCTGTCTAAAAGCACTGCTGTCGAATTTCCAAACTTGAATTGAATATGCTTTAGTCGAATTGCAGCACTTGTATCATTGCAGAAAAGTCGAATTTGCAAAAATTCGAATTTCAAAAAGTCGAATTTTGAAAGTCCGTTTTTTGGTCGGAAAGCACTGAATTGCATAGGCGATTTTTTTTTTTTGGTCGAAAATGACCCGAAATTCGACAATTTCGGGAATTCGACCGCAATTGCATATACCCCTATATTGGCTAAATCCTTGAGAATCAAAGAATTTTTGTGGAGCAAATCAAATCCAGTTATTCCACCCAATAAAGACAATTATTCAGGCTCAATACCAAACCAAACCTTAAATGAAAGATTAATGGTAAAAATACATTTGATCCACAGTACAAAAATGTTTCCCCAAAGACATTCCTCAAACAAGTTGACCAGCAAATTTATTTTCGGTAATAAGAATTATTCAATCCTTTCCTATGAACAACATAAAGCTCTATTTATAGGCAACGGGAAAATACAACACACAGCACTAGAATATATAAATAGTATAGCTGTGCGGCGGGCACTTTTCGTGTTTTGTGTTTTGGTTCTATTTCCCCGCTCGTGTTTTGGGTTTGGCTCGGTTTTGCCAAAACCACCCTTTCGTGTTTTGGTTTTGGATCTGGATGATTTTTGTAAAAACAGCTAAAATCACATAATTTGGGGGTAATTTTGATCCTACGGTATTATTAACCTCAATAACATTCATTTCCACCCATTTCCAGTCTATTCTGAGCAGCTCACACCTCACAGTACTGTTTTTAGGCCTAAAAGTTGCCCCAAGGTCACTGTATGACTAAGCTAAGCGACACAAGTGTGAGGCACAAACACCTGGCCCATCTAGGAGTGGCACTGCAGTGTCAGACAGGAGGGAAGATATATAAAAAAAGGCCAAAAACAGCACATCATGCAAAGATGAAAAAGAGGTGCAATGAGGTAGCTGTATGACTAAGCTAAGCGACACAAGTGTGCCGCACAAACAATATGGGACGTGCTGGAATTTGCCCAGATGTAATACTCGCACAATATTGGTGGCACAGGATAGCGTACCCCTAAACCAAGCACACACACAGCAAAGCCTGTAAAATTAATTTGGATAATAATAATCCACCCTTTTTTATGTTGTATAAACAGGACATGCACACTTTAACAAACCAATCATTTCAGCGACAGGGTCTGCCACACGACTGTGGCTGAAATGACTGGTTTGTTTGGGCCCCCACCAAAAAAGAAGCAATCAATCTCTCCTTGCACAAACATGCTCTACAGAGGCAAGATGTCGACCTCATCCTCCAATTCCTCACCCCTTTCACTGCGTACATCCTCCTCCTCACAGAGTATTAATTCATCCCCACTGGAATCCACCATCACAGGTCCCTGTGTACTTTCTGGAGGCAATTGCTGGTAAAGGTCTTCCCAGAGGAATTTATAATTCATTTTGATGAACATCATCTTCTCCACATTTTGTGGAAGTAACCTCCTACACCAATCGCTGACAAGGTTACCAGCTGCACTAAACACTCTTTCAGAGTACACACTGGAGGGGGGGGGGGGGGGCAACTTAGGTAAATTAAATCCAGTTTGTGCAAGGGCATCCAAATTGCCTCTTTTTCCTGCCAGTATACGTACAGTCTGTCTGACATGCCTACTTGGATGCTGTCACTTTTATAATCCTCCACCATTCTTTCAATGGTGACAGGATCATATGCAGTGACAGTAGACATGTCAGTATTCATTGGCAGCTCCTTCAGTCTGGACCAGATGTTAGCACTCACTCCTGACTGTTCTGCATCACCACCAGTGGGCGGGCTTGGATATCTTATCCTTTTCCTCACAGCCCCAGTTGCAGGAGAAAGTGAAGGAGGAGCTGTTGATGGGTCACGTTCTGCTTGAGTTGACAATTTTCTCACTAGCAGGTCTTTGAACCTCTGCACACTTGTGTCTGACGGAAGGAGAGATACAACGTAGGCTTTAAACCTAGGATCGAGCACGGTGGCCAAAATGTAGTTCTCTGATTTCAACAGATTGACCACCCTTGAATCCTGGCAAAGCAAATGAAGAGCTCCATCCACAAGTCCCACATACTTTGCACAATCGCTCCGTCTTAGCTTCTCCTTCAAATTCTGCAGCTGCTTCTGCAAAAGCCTGATGAGGGGAATGACCTGACTCAAGCTGGCAGTGTCTGAACTGACTTCACTTTTGGCAAGTTCGAAGGTTTGGAGAACCTTGCACAAGACAGAAATCATTCTCCACTGTGCTTGGGTCAGGTGCATTCCCCCTCCTTTGCCTATATCGTAGGTCGATGTATAGGCTTGAATGGCCTTTTGCTGCTCCTCCATCCTCTAAAGCATATAGAGTGTTGAAATCCACCTCGTTACCACCTCTTGCTTCAGGTGATGGCAGGGCAGGTTCAGACGTGTTTGATGGCGCTCCAGTCTTCGGTACGCGGTGGTTGAATGCCAAAAGTGGCCCGCAATTTTTCGGGCCACCGCCAGCATCTCCTGCATGCCCCTGTCATTTTTTAGAAAATTCTGCACTACCAAATTAATTGTATGGGCAAAACATGGGACGTGCTGGAATTTGCCCAGATGTAATGCACGCACAATATTGGTGGCGTTGTCCGATATCACAAATCCCAAAGAGAGTCTAATTGGGGTAAGCCATTCTGCGATGATGTCCCTCGGTTTCTATAAGGTTGTCAGCTGTGTGCCTCTTACGGAAAGTGGTGATACATAGCGTAGCCTGCCTAGGAACGAGTTGGTGTTTGCGAGATGCTGCTATTGGTGCTGCTGCTGTTGTTGCTGCGGGAGGCCATACATCTACCCATTGGGCTGTCACAGTCATATAGTCCTTAGTCTGCCCCGTTCCACTTGTCCACATGTCCGTGGTTAAGTGGACAGTGGATACAACTGCATTTTGTAGGACACTGAGGACACTTTTTCTGACGTCTCTGTACATTCTCAGTATCGCCTGCCTAGAGAAGTGGACCCTAGATGAGATTTAATACCGGGGACACAGTACCTCAAAGTCCCACTGAACTAATTGTGGATACAGGACACACGTCTAACACCAACATAGCTGTCAAGGCCTCAGTTATCCGCTTTGCAAAGGATGACTGCTGTCATATTTAATCTTCCTCACAAAGGACTGTTGGACAGTCAATTGCTTACTGGAAGTAGTACAGGTGGTCTTCTGACTTCCCCTCTGGGATGACGATCAACTCCCAGCAGCAACAACAGCAGTGGCAGCAACAGCAGGCGTACCACTCAAGGATCCTCCAGAGGAATCCTGGTTAGGAGAGGACTCCTCAGTCTTGACAGTGACATGACCTGCAGGACTACTGACATTCCTGACTGAGGAGGAAGTTGACGTTGAGGGAGTTGGTGGTGTGGCTTGCAGGAACTTGGGTACAAGAGGAAGAAGAGATTTAGATGTCAGTGGACTGCTTACGCTCTTACCCAAAGTTTCACAACTTGACACTGACTTCTGATGAATGCGCTGCAGGTGACATATAAGGGAGGATGTTCCTAGGTGGTTAACATCCTTACTCCTACTTATTACAGATTGACAGAGGCAACTGACGGCTTGACACTTGTTGTCCGGATTTGTGGAGAAATAATTCCACACCGAAGAGGTGGCTTTTTTGGTAGTTTGCCCAGGCATCACAATGGGTTTCTTAATCCCACAGACAACAGGTGTCTCGCCCGGTGCCTCATTTAAACAAACCACATCACCATCAGATTCCTCATCATCAACTTCCTCCTCAGCGCCAGCAACACCTATATCCTCATCCTGGTGTACTTCAACAGTGACATCTTCAATTTGAATATCAGAAACTGGACTGTGGGTGCTCCTTCCAGCACTTGCAGGGGGCGTACAAATGGTGGAAGGAGCCACCTCTTCCCGTCCAGTGTTGGGAAGGTCAGGCATCGCAAGCGCCGACTCACTTGGGCTCTCCTTGGGGATTTGTGATACCATCTTAGAACGCACAGTTTTTTTCTCTGCTTTTTCCATCCTAACTCTTATCATTTTTCTAGCGGGAGGATGAGGGCTTCCATCTTCATGTGAAGCTGAACCACTAGTCATGAACATAGCCCAGGGCCTTAGCCGTTCCTTGCCACTCCGTGTCGTAAATGGCATATTGGCAAGTTTACGTTTCTCCTCAGACCATTTCAATTTCTTTTTTTGGGTATTTGTACTGAACTTTGGCTTTTTGGATTTTACATGCCCTCTACTATCACATTGGGCATCAGCCTTGGCAGACAACGTTGATGGCATTTCATCATCAATGTTATGACTAGTGGCAGCAGCTTCAGCCCTAGGAGGAAGTGGTTCTTGATCTTTCCCTATTTTATCCTCCAAATATTTGTTCTCCATTATTTTTCTGGAGTTATATAACACAAAGGGGGTGATTCCGAGTTGTTCGCTCACTAGCTGCTTTTAGCAGCATTGCACACGCTAAGGTGCCGCCCTCTGGGAGTGTATCTTAGCTTAGCAGAAGTGCAAACGAAAGATTAGCAGAATTGCGAATAGAAATTTCTAAGCAGTTTCTGAGTAGCTCCAGACTTACTCAGCCATTGCGACCAGCTCAGTCCTTTTCGTTCCTGGTTTGACGTCACAAACACACCTAGCGTTTGCCCAGCCACTCCCCCGTTTCTCCAGCCACTCCTGCGTTTTGAAACTCGAACGCTGCGTTTTTCCGCACACTCCCATAAAACGGACAGTTTCCGCCCAGAAACACCCACTTCCTGTCAATCACACTACGATCAGCACAGCGATGAAAAAGCTTTGTTATGCCGTGAGTAAAATACCTAACTTTTGTGTAAAATAACTAAGCGCATGCGCACTGCGAACCTTGCGCATGCACAGTAAGCGACTAATCGCAGTATAGCGAAAATCGGCAACGAGCGAACAACTCGGAATGACCCCCAATATGCGGCACAGGAGAGGATACCCCTACACCTCACAGGGCAAACCCTGTAAACATTATTTGGATTAAATATTAATAACCCCTTTATTTGGAGTAAATAATATACAACACAGGACAGCACCACTGAAATTATATGGCAGCACCACTGGACTAGATTTAAACGGAATTATATGGATTTATATGGAATTATACGGCAGGATCACTTGAATTATACAGCAGGATCACTGGATTTATACGCCAGTACCACTGGAATTATACGGCAGGATCACTGGAATTATATGGCATTACCACTGTAATTATACGGCAAAATCACTGGAATTATACGGCAGGATTACTGTAATTATATGGCAGGATTACTGGAATTATACGGCAGGATCACAGGAATTATACGACATGATCACTGGAATTATACGGCAGGATTACTGGAATTATACGGCAGGATTACTGGATTTATACGGCAGGATCAAAGTAATTATACGAAAGGATTACTGTAATTATATGGCAGGATCACTGGAATTATATGGCAGGATTACTGTAATTATACGGCAGGATCACTGTAATTATACGCCAGTACCACTGTAATTATACGGCAGGATTACTGGAATTATACGGCAGGATCACTGGAATTATACGGCAGGATTACTGGAATTATACGGCAGGATCACTGGACATATATATGGCAGTACAGGGACACCACCACTGGACTGATGCAGGACAACACAGCACCACTGCAATGGACTGGGTATACAGCAGCACTGGACATAAGGCAGCAGAGGACACCACTGTGACTGGTCACTGGACTGACTGATGCACAGGACACTACCACTGGTCTGATGCAGGACAACACAGCAACACTCTAAGGGACTTATTATATAGCAGCACTGGACATATGGCAGCAGAGGACACCATTACTGTGACTGGACTGATGCAGCACAATACACCACCACTGAACTGATGCAGAACAACACAGCACCCTATACAGAAGCACTGGACATATGGCCACTGTGACTGGTCACTGGACTGACTGAGGCACAGGACACTACCACTGGTCTGATGCAGGATAACACAGCAGCACTGTAAGGGACTTATTACACAGCAGCACTGGACATATGGCAGCAGAGGACACCACCACTGTGACTGGACTGATGCAGAACAACACACCACCACTGAACTGATGCAGCACAACACAGCACCACTGGACAGTACTAGACATATGGCAGCAGAGGACACAACCACTGTGGCTGGACAGATGCAGCACAAGACACGGACACTGAGAGAGCGGAGACTGAGGACACTGAGAGAACGGAGACACGTCCTCTCTCTACACTCTCCAATGCCGGAGTGAAAATGGCGGTGACGTGCGGGTCCTTATATGGAATCCAAACCCTGCGAGAATCCAACAGCGGGATGATGAAGTTTTGCCTCGTTTTGGTTTCTGAGTCAGGCGGGAAAACCCGAGCCTGACTCGGATCCGGGCTCGGAGCGTAAGGTCTGGTAGGGTTCGGTTCTCTGAGAACCGAACCTGCTCATCTCTAATAAATAGGAGGAACCAAACCTTCCCTTATGACTTGAAAGTTTTTCAGGGGAATGGTCTCTTTAATGCCACTTTCGAATCTCCCAATGTGATTCCTTTCATATGATAGGTTATGAAAAACAAAAACAAATAATACAATGGTGTAGTATGTTAAAGTTCTTATGGTTGGTCTGCACCCTGGTGCTTTTACGGATCTTTAGAAGGGTGTTATTCCTTGAGCCCTCCACCTTTATCCTTAATGAAGTAATAAGTGGTGTACGAAACTCACAATGTAGTAGGTAAAAATGTACACATAAAGGTATCTTTATAACACCAAGAAATTTAACTGGTGTAAACTCACAGAATTGTAGGATCAAGCAAATCAAGATCTTTCAATGTCTCAGGAGTCACCAGGATGTGGAAAATGTATTTATTGGACAATACAATGTGAAAACTTCATGCAAGTATATACAGACAAAATTGCACAAAAACATTTTAAAAACAGGATAAAAAACATGGGCCCTCATTCCGAGTCGTTCGCTCGGTATTTTTCATCGCATCGCAGTGAAATTCCGCTTAGTGCGCATGCGCCATATTCGCACTGCGACTGCGCCAAGTATCTTTGCTATGAAGAAAGTATTTTTACTCTCGGCTTTTTCATCGCTCCGGCGATCGTAATGTGATTGACAGGAAATGGGTGTTACTGGGCGGAAACAGGCCGTTTTATGGGCGTGTGGCTGAAAACGCTACCGTTTCCGGAAAAAACGCAGGAGTGGCCGGAGAAACGGGGGAGTGGTTGGGCGAACGCTGGGTGTGTTTGTGACGTCAAACCAGGAACGACAAGCACTGAACTGATCGCACAGGCAGAGTAAGTCTGGAGCTACTCTAAAACTGCTAAGTAGTTTGTGATCGCAATATTGCGAATACATCGGTCGCAATTTTAAGATGCTAAGATACACTCCCAGTAGGCGGCGGCTTAGCGTGTGTAACTCTGCTAAATTCGCCTTGCGACCGATCAACTCGGAATGAGGGCCATGGTTGGTTATTATAAGTATTTTCCATTCTTGATTTGTTTCAGAAAATTCACAACCCGATCCAGTGCATATTCCAAACCGCAAACCCTGAAGGATAAAAAAAACATGCAGGGGCTCTACATAACTCCACCAAGGGAGAGTGCCATTGGAAGTTGGAATATATAACCTTGGAATATTTTGTTATGGACATTGATGGACTTTTATGTTAATAAGAAGACATAGACATTACAATATAGAATCCTGCTTCTTAGGTGCATTATGAAAAAGAATCATACTCTTTCAAGAATCAGTGCTTGTCTAATGTTAACGTACATTTGTGGTAAATGATGAGATGCCTTTGGAAACATTCTTTTTATGGATTTCGGTATTTAGGTATGAATCCACTACAGGTTGAGTATCCCTTATCCAAAATGCTTGGGACCAGAGGTATTTTGGATATCGGATTTTTCCGTATTTTGGAATAATTGCATACCATAATGAGATATCATGGCAATGGGACCTAAATCTAAGCACAGAATGCATTTATGTTTTATATGCACCTTATACACACAGCCTGAAGGTCATTATGGCCAATATTGTTTATAACTTTGTGCATTAAACAAAGTGTGTATACATTCACACAATTCATTTATGTTTCATATACACCTTATATACACAGTCTGAAGATCATTTAATACAATATTTTTAATAACTGTGTGTATTAAACAAAGTTTGTGTACATTGAGCTATCAAAAAACAAAAGTTTCACTCTCTCACTCTCGCTCAAAAAAGTCCGTATTTCGGAATATTCCGTATTTCGGATATTTGGATATGGGATACTCAACCTGTATCTCAAAACGTGTGGCTACATCTCCCGGGTTGTGGAACACATAAGGTACCCAGTGACATGCATGCAGCTGTCCAGAAGGCGCGCGTGACTTCCAGTTCATAAAACGCACAACGCACCAGGTGGCACACTACAGCCAATTGCGACACCTCCCGGTTTCACTTCCGGCAGATGGAATGCAGGTGGAATGCAAGCACACTTCCAGTATGGTGGTTCTGCTTCCGGTCCAGCACACGAACTGTGTTTTTACGTTTTATTCACCTTTTGGCTGCACTAAATGTTCTATTTTCACTATGGGGGATTCATCACCCACTTAGCAAGTTTCCAAAGGTTTATTCAAATATAGTAAGACGGTGAACTTGGTGTTTTCATCCGAATTTGGAAAGTGACATCACTTCCAGTATTCCCTATAGCAGGGGTGGCCAACCAGTCAGTGACAAAGAGCCAAAAAACCTTGTTGGGTACGTCAAAGAGCCGACATCGAGCCAATGGCGCGCATGCAAAAATGGAATGTGGCCTTGTGCCTGCTAGACCACACCCCTAGTATAAAATACAATGAAAAAGCCAGAAGGACATACAATAAAAAATTTTAAGCCAAATCCATTGAAAAAGCCACTTTCACATAATAAACTTCAGCTACCCCATGTGTCACTCCAGCCAGCTCCCCCATGTGTCACTCCTGCTAGCACCCTCCTATGTCACTCCAGCCAGCTCTCCCATGTGTCACTCCTGCCAACACCCTCCTGTCACTCCAGCCAGCTCTTCCATGTGTCACTCCTGCTACCACCCTCCTATGTCACTCCAGACAGCTCTCCCATGTGTCACTCCTGCTAGGACCCTCCTGTGTCACTCCAGCCAGCTCTCCCATGTGTCACTACTTCCAGCACCCTCCTGCGTCACTCCTGCTAGGACCATCCTGTGTCTCTCCAGCCAGCACTGCCATGTGTCACTCTAGCCCACCCTCATGTATAACTACAGCCCCCTCACCCCCCGTCAACTCATGCCATTGCAGCAGTCCCTAATGTGTTCTCTGTTTGCTTGTGGGTGTCTCACCTCTAGTATCAGGCTCCTTAAGTTTTCAGTCCCTGTAGTGCTGCTGCGTGTCAGGCTGGAGTGCCGCGGTTTCTGTATCTGTTCTGGTCACATGATTTAGAGTGTTGGGAGCAGGGTCGGATCTAGGGGGGGGGGGGGACGAAGGGGGTGACCGCCCCCCCTAACACAGTCATAGCCACGCCCACTTTTGAGCAGAAGAGAGCACTCCGGGGAGAGTCTGAGGCAGAACGATGTGCTGCAGCTTATACCACAGCAGCACAGAGGAGCCAGGAGAGCAAGGGTTACAGAGCATTTTCATTTGCCCCTTACTTGCTGGTGTGTGGGTATTAGGGCTAATAAATACAATTACCCCATAGCACAGTCACATGTACATAGAACAATCACAAAGCTCTATCTCAGTCTCACTCAAAAAGTTCAGTCAGAATTGAGAGAGGAGGAGTTAGGATTGCAGATGGGAGGAGTTGGGACTGTAGAGGGAGGAGTCAAGATTAAACAGTAAACCGCCCCCCCCTAAAGAAAAGTCTAGATCCGTCCCTGGTTGGGAGCCACATTTGAATAAAGAAAGAGCCACATGCGGCTCAAGAGCCACAGGTTGACCACCGCTGCCCTATAGTTTATGGTCTATATAGCAGTTCTGGTACTCCTCTCTGCAGGCCTTGATAAAGATCTATTAAGATCTAAATGCATTGGAGCAGAGGGGAGCCTATTTTTTTTTTTGTACATATACTCCACCATAGGGAGTTTGGACCATTGGGACCCTAACACAAAAGGAACGTTTAGACCTCCATATAACAGGCTATATATTCCAACTTCCCATGGCCCTCTGCCATGGCGTGCTTATGAAGAACCCCTGCATCTTTTTTTAATCCTGATTTTATATTGTTTTTAAAACTTTTTTTGCGCAATTTTGTCTGGGTATACATGCATGAAGCTTTCACATGGTGTTGTCCAATAAATACCTTTTCCAAATCCTGGTGACTCCTGAGACATTTAAAGATACCTTGATGTGCTTGATTGTACAATTCGTACAAAACAGAATTATTATGAGTAGGAACTGGATCAGATTTTCAAGCTTCTAACATTCTACCTCCATGCCTGTTCCAGCCGTAGGCACCATTCCCAACCTAACCAAATCTTCATTACAGATTTCTCTTTTTTTGTAGCTGAAGAGTTACTACTCAACTTGATCATTTATAACTCACATTTCCCACAGGGGTTAACAGTGTGCAGCAGGGCTTCAGAGATCAATTTCATTGATGTCCTGATTTGCATTGAGTATGGTAGATTAAATACCAATTTGCAAGTAAAACAGTTTTCTGCATGCATTTAGTTTTCGCATTGTCCTCTGAAGGATGGTATACCAAGATCACAGATCACTAGGGCACATAGGAAAATCAGCGACAAAGCAATGTCAGAATCATAATGGGGTATACATTTTTTTCAAGGGGATATTCACTACTGTAAATTCATCTCCAACTTTATCAATCAAGTAGCTTACATTTTGAAAGCCTCATTGTTGGTATGCAAAGAGTTTAAGAATAACAATACTCAAAAACTATTTCCACTCATATGCATTTATTAAAAAATATGAAATTTGGAGGCCTCAGTAATCGAAACAGAATGACCTTTAATTAAATATTATCCAATTTAAAAACTTTGATTAGCTGTAGTCCATTGAAAGATTAGGAAGAAAGCTACGAAGTGTGCTCCTTCACATGACTACATATACATTTGAAGCCACCTTACATATCAGAGGATGTAAATTTCAATATAAAGGCTCTTTTAGATGTCCACATTGTAAGATTTACAAACATCAATTTGTGGGAGAAATCTCAGGGGGGAAAAAAAAAGATAAAAAATGTTGTATTATGTACCACCATGTGGTTTCTGGTATAATATGTCAATTTATTTAAAAAAATCTATGTTTGTTAAAGGAACCTCAGAAAGTGCATTGTTATCTACCAGTGAGCCATCAAAAAAACACTGCCCCGTTGACTGCACGAACAGCCAATTGCTGGCATAGAAACATAGAATTTGATGGCAGATAAGAACCATTTGGCCCATTTAGTCTACCCTTTTAGGGTGTGATTATTAGGGTTAGGGGTTAGTTTTGGATTAGGTGTTGGGTTAGGGGTTTGTTTAGGGTATTAATGTTAGGGTCAGGGTTCGGCTTCAGGGTTAGGGTGTTAATGTTGGGTGTGGTATTGAAGCTGTACAGTAAGTAGATAGACAGTCAGTCAGTCATTAGGTAGACCCCATATGGTCAACATGCATTAGATTTACAGAGTCAAAAGGTTGACATGGAAAAGGTCAACAAGTACTGTAAAAAAGGTTGAAAGTGTCAAAAGGTAAACATGGAAATGGTTGCTACAAAAAATGTTGACACAGTTTTTTTATTTTTGGGTGTCATTTTGTATATTTCATCATATGTGACCACAATTATTGCAAACATATAACCTCGCATGCTCACATTGCTCGCCACTCTTCGTGCAAGGTGCCTCACTCCACTACCGCCGCACTTGGCACAGGTTACTATTCCCAGGGCCGAACCAACCAGAATTGGTAAGCGAATATAGATTTTGGCATTCTTGGATGGAATAAACTTTTAAAGGGACAGTGCATGCCGTAGGCACCACAGAAAGGGGTGTGGTCTGACAAGAGTGACAGGGAGATAGTGGGTGACTGGAGAGGCAGGGGTGTCAGGGAGATGGTGGGTGACTGGGGAGGCAGGGGTGACAGGGAGATGGTGGGTGACTAAGGAGGCAGGGGTGACAGGGAGATGTGGGGGACTAGAGAGGCAGGGGTGACATGGAGATGGTGGGTGACAGGAAGATAGTAAGTGACTGGGGAGACAATGTAGCAAGGGGTCAATTAACAGGGAGTTACGGTGAGGGTCAAGGTATTATGTTAGGTTATTAAGATTAAGGGTGACGGTTAGGCTATTAGGGTGAGAGTGGGTGTATGGACTGAAACTCACAGTCATGTCACCAAGGACAAGCTGGGGAGAGTGACCAGGGTGGAGTGCAAGAGCTGTAGGGGAAATCAGAGAAATAGCAAGCGTTATCGTCTTGCGATGTCCAAGCAGGGTGCCTAGGAAGCAGTGTCAAAGACATGGTGAAAGCAGGTGTTTGAACAGAGGCAAGTTTCTTCAAAGTAGTTTTACAGTAGTAGAGATTTCAGGTTGACTGTTATCCTACTGTTTTCCTCCTGTTTAACTAATATAACTCTAATAATGTTTTAAATGTAATTACACTTAGTAAATATAAAAAAAAACACACTTTTAAAAAGAAAAAAAAATAGCAGCCCATACCAGCTGGAGCCTATGTATAAACTAATTAATAAATAGTGGCAAACACATGTGTTCTGTATGATTGTACCCCACTCTCAATACCCCCTTCCATTCCAAGGCTAGCAATAAATTCCTCAGCAACAAACAATGGCCCTCATTCCGAGTTGTTCGCTCGCAAGGCGATTTTAGCAGAGTTACACACGCTAAGCCGCCGCCTACTGGGAGTGAATCTTAGCTTCTTAAAATTGCGAACGATGTATTCGCAATATTGCGATTACAAACTACTTAGCAGTTTCAGAGTAGCTTCAGACTTACTCGGCATCTGCGATCAGTTCAGTGCTTGTCGTTCCTGGTTTGACGTCACAAACACACCCAGCGTTCGCCCAGACACTCCTCCGTTTCTCCAGCCACTCCCGCGTTTTTTCCGGAAACGGTAGCGTTTTTATCCACACGCCCCGCAAACGCCGTGTTTCCGCCCAGTAACACCCATTTCCTGTCAATCACACTACGATCGCCGGAGCGAAGAAAAAGCCGTGAGTAAAAATACTATCTTCATAGCAAAATTACTTGGCGCAGTCGCAGTGCGAACATTGCGCATGCGTACTAAGCAGAAAAACGCTGCGATGCGAAGAAAATTACCGAGCGAACGACTCGGAATGAGGGCCCATGTCTGAACATTACCCCATTTATTTATCTAGAAATTAATAGAAAGCCATGCCTTAAAGCAGACTACAGTTTGCATATTGTAGTTTAAGCGGATGTAGTAGGGTATGCCGGCGGCCTGGCTCCCAGCGACCAGCATACCGGCGCCGGAAGCCCGACGGAGCGCAAATGAGCCCCTTGTGGGCTTGCTGCGCTCACCACGCTGCGGGCACGGTGGCGCGCTATGCTCGCCACGCTATCTATTCTCCCTCCAGGGGGGCCGTGGACCCCCAAGAGGGAGAAAAAGTGTCGGTATGCCGGCTGTCGGGATTCCGGCGCCGGTATACTGTGCGCCGGGATCCCGACAGCCGGTAACCTGAGGACCACCCGTTTAAGCCAATCTACCAAAATAACCATTTTATTAAAAAGAAAAGTATCCAGCCAATTCCATTACTAGTATTATTTAGTGTCATATTCCTTTTTCCTAGAGGAGGTGATAAATAATGAGGCCAAGTGAATATATGTGCTTGTTGTGTCCTGGTACCAGAAGAGTTAAATAAGCAGTTGTTTATACTATACTTTTATTTTGTATTTTGTGTAAGTCAGACCCTCTTTTTTTAAAATACTTGTCACATTAATATGGTAGAGACTATCTACAGGCTACAGTAGAGTTTCTCGAACTCTGCCATAAAAGTCCAGGTCTTAAGGATATCCATACTTGAGTTATGATAATGAAATCAAATTGACCAAGGTACTAATTAAGTTGAACCCTTAATTAGGATGAACCCATTTTCCACAACTTGGCTTCTTTATTCTGGTTCTTTCCCGCAAAGTTTTAAGAACATTTTTGTAGTAATGCTGATTCAGGTACCCAGTCTGCAAAAAAAAAAACACACCATTGACATCAAAGAAAACAATTAACATGGCTTTGAATTTGGATTGGCTTTGACGTGCTTTCTTCATTCTTGGTGATGGTGGTGTTTTCCAGTGCATGGACTGGCGTTTTGTCTCAAGATCGTACAGGAAGATCCATGTTCCATCACAGGGAATAACTTTATCTAAGAAATACGAATCTAATTGCATTTGTTCCAAAATGGCTGTACAAATATTCTTTCGATTTTCTTTTTGCTCGGCAGTGAGACGCTGTGGATGCATCTTAGCACAAACTTTTGTCATGTTAAGATTAGAGATGAGTGAGTCCGTTCTCTGAGAACTGGACCCACCCGAGCTTCACATTCCGAGCTAGTACCCGAGTCCTGCTCAGGTGTTCCTGCCTGACTCGTCTCCCAAAACAAGGCAAAACGTCATCCTCCCACTGTCAGATTCTTGCAGGTTTTGGATTCCATAAAGGTCCGCGGTGAACGCACCATTTCCACCCTGGGTGGGGAGCTTGTATGGCGCAGATATGCTGTGTTCATCCAGGGTGGTCTGTCTGTGCTGTGTCCAACCAGGAGTGCTGTGCTGTCCATCAAGGGGCTGCTGTGTCCTCCAGGGGTGCTCTGTCCATCTAGGTGTGCTTTGTCCATCTATCAAGATGCTGCTGTGTCCTTGAGGTGTGCTCTGTCCATCTAGGGGTACTCTGTCCATCCATCAAGGGGCTGCTGTGTCTTCCAGGGGTGCTCTGTCCATACAAGGGTTCTCTGTCCATCCATCCAGTGTAAAAAAATTATATATTTTTTGTGCTGTACCACAGTGTACTATACTATTATTTTTCATATGCAGTTACTGTGACACTGACGGTCAGACTGCAGTGTAATATTCATACAATATTCATAATATTGTAGGTCAGACCTATTGTAATATTCATACAGTAGGTCAGACCGCAGTGTAATATATTTATACAAGTATTGTGACTGCAGGTCATACCCCAATTTCATCTAAGTGCTGTGACAATGTAGACGGTACCACAATGTAATATTTTTACACTATTGTGATACTGTAAGTGGTACTGCAGTGTAATATTCATCCACATATTGTGACGCTGTAGATCATACTACAGAACATTCACATAAGCGGTGTGACTCTGCAGTGTCATTTGTGAACAAAGCTTAAAAAAAACTGTACAAATTGTTGTGTGTGCTGTACTCCACTTCATTTGTGTTGGTTGATATGGAGGACGATCAATTCAGAGGAGAGCATTAACCACATACTAGTGCTGTATCTGCTGCCACCAGTGTAGACGATACAAGTCTGTCAATATCATCTACTAAGGCTGATGCCCAGCACAGGGCAAGTCCGCCCCGCATGCCAGTTCCAGCACCCCCACTTCTCCCCCGCAGACATGCAAGAGCATTGTGCGGCGGCATTGCTGTCGCATGTTTTGAGTAGTCCTCTGCCTGCACAGCCTAGCTGCAAAGGCATATGGCTACCCACCATGTTAAGGGTCACAGTGGCTGTTTGTGACTTCACACAGCCACCCTGGCTTGCCCCACAAATGGTCTGGACATACCTGAGTTGTCTGGACCGTGCCCCTAAAATGGAGCATCGAAATGCATCGTCAATGCCCCATTACCACCGACCTCCAGGTCTTAAACTGCATTTAAGAACGCATTTTAGGACTTTGCACATTCTAGTATCGGTGTACGCTCATGTGCACATGTGCAGAAATTGCTTCATATCAATTTTTGCATATCAGCGTCAGGGTATGAATCAGCCCCTAAGTCATCACATGTAAAATCAAAGAAGCAATATCATGTGGTAAAGAATAAAATATTGAAAGGAAAATTAGCTGCAAGGAAACATAAAATTGCCAACATACCATTCACCACATGCAGTTGCAAGAAAAGGCTCAGGCCTTTGCCTTTATTTATGAGTGGTGGTTGTGCAACTGTCAGTGAGGCATCTACTTCTGGAAGAGTATAAAAAAAATGAAAACAACTAAGGCAGTAGAATAAACTGTGTGTTCAGAACCGTCACACATTCCTGAGCAATGTTTATGGGTGTCCACGTTAGCTATGTGGGAGTCTGACATTTCTCATACTGTCCTCATAGAGAAGCCTCTTTTACCTCCTTCCACCATTTCTGCACCATCTGCACATGTGGGAAGCATGTACAAGTAAAAATGGTGATGAGGGCATAATAGAAATTGAGGATTCATGTGTGGAAGTGGAACAGGATGAGGGGGATATGTGTGTACTACTATCTGACATTGAGGATATAGATGATATTGTTTGTGTAAGTCAGGAATCAGTGGCTGCAGTTCTTGCCCATGATAAAGGAAAGCCATTATGATGCCTGGTTTAAGACCAAAAAAGTAACTTCTTGGGTGTGGGATTCATTTTATCCAAATCCTGACAATGTTTGTGAAGGCATCTGCATCATTTGTGAGGCCAAAGTTAGTAGAGGTAGGGACGTTAGCCATCTAGGCACCTCCTCCATGTTAAATCATTTGTGGCCAGTTCATGAACTGTATTTTACAAGATTATAATGAAATTAACACACTCATCATCAACCTCCTCATTAGTGATCGGAAGTAGTCCTTCCAAAAACTTTTTTGTCGGGCCCCAAAAAACCAAGCACTTCAGCCACAAAAGTGACAGTCACTGAAGTGCTTGGTTTGTTAAACTGTGCATGTCCTTTTTAATATCCCACATAAGGCTGGGTGGAAGAGCCCAAGGACAATTCCATCTTGCACCACTTTACATTTCTGCACTGCTATGTAGCAATAATTCATAGATGTGCTATAAACTGCTATGTGTTTGTGCCACTGCTCTGAGGGTTAGTAACCAGCCAGCTTGCTGCAGTCTTTGGCTTAAAATGGATGAAAACAATATTTTGAGCAGTAAGGTGGTCAAAACTGAAAAGAATGTTATTGAGGTTAATAATACTGTAGGAACAAAAACAGGCCCAAATTATGTGACTACTATAGCTGTTTTTGTGATAAAAAAAAAAAATAACAGATCCAAAACCAAAACATGCCAAAGCCAAATACATATAGAAAACATGAAGGAGATACAGATTCAAAACTAAACCCCATGACTGGGGCTGGCGCAGATCTAGTTAACATCTTGATTCAAAACTTGCCTAACAGTTTCCTTGTCGATGTTTACCATTTCTGCTATCATTCTGATGCGGAGTCGATGATAAATTTGAAAGTAAAAAAATCTCAATTTTGTTTCTACATTTTTGTTTGTTTTTAATGTGCAAGGCCTTCCAGGACATTCATCATCTTCGACATCCTCATGACTGTCACTAAAACTTTTGTGCCACTCAAACACATGTGCACATGACATACAATCTGCCCAGAGTAAATGACATACAATCTGCCTTAGCCTCGGTTATCATACAGAAAGATTTGGGCATTTTATTTAATTTAACAAAAAAATTTCAATTAGCATGTTGCTCTTCTTTTGAAATAAGTATTTTAACGACGCATGGGAAGAACACAACTTCTTCGAACGCTGTGTGACAGCAAACTATCTGTGCAAGGGTGGTGAAACTTGTAAAACCAGTTTTGGATAGACCAAGGTCAATGATCACCCACTCCGTTTTAACTCATGCAGTATGGTTTATTTTTCTAAGTACATTATTTAATATCCACACCTTTTCCTTCCATCTCTTTGCCTGCCATCTGCCATGTCTCAGCTCATTTGACTACATCCCGCTTCCTACATTCTATACCTTGGTGTCCTTCTCAGCCAATCCTCATCACGTCTAGTCCTTACCTGAAGGGAGTCAACGTGCAAAGCAGCTATGAACATATACCCTTGTGCAGAGCGGTATTAAGGCATGGGGTATTTAAGACAGGGGGGCCCTAAAGTCTAAAATTAGTATCATACTGTAGCAAATATTAAAGATTCTTAGTCTAAAGGCCATATACATCAGCTAGAATTGTTGCAATTTCCCGATCCCAGATGCCAGGGTCAGGAAATCTTCAACAAATTTAAAGATCTTGATTCCTTGATCCCGACAGAAAACGGTTGAGATCGGAGAATTGGGGATTTTTTTACATAAGGAATTTTCCCTGGTTCCGCAATGGATCACCGAACACTGATTGCAACTGATCTACATATCCGATTGCGATTCTGGTTGTGCAGGGAACCAGTGGTAGATGTATGACGGCCTAAATATTAATAGTTATGTAGAAAAAGAGACTGCCACACCATACATATCATTTGCCTAAAAACAAAGGACCTGTGAGTTTGAAAAGTTGCTGAATATTGCTAATAAACCTTTTTGTTTAGGCAAATTAAATAACAGTGTGTGTGTGTGTGTGTGTGTGTGTGTGTGTGTGTGTGTGTGTGTGTGTGTGTGTGTGTGTGTGTGTGTGTCATATATATATATATATATATATATAAAAACAAGCAAGAAAAGCCGCACACATTTGCATAGTTAAGTCTGGGTGCTGTAATTCCATATAACAAGTATAGCAAAACATTCCAAAAGCATGAGAATCCCTCCTCAGCAAAAAGAAAGAAACCAGCACACCAACAATAATCGATTCAAAAGTGCTCTATTTCAGCATGGCAACAGTCAGAATTTGAAAAAACATTATCTTCCAGTTAGGCTAAACATGATACATCACATGTCCCTCTGGTAGGAAAGTCATGGTTTCATCTGCCCAACAGCTGTTTCGGTGTCACCACCTTCCTCAAGGGCATCCAAACTACTACTGAGCCAAACCCTGTCTTTTATCCTCAGTCAAACGCCCGTCAACAACCTCATAATCCCACTCACCTGTCCACAAAAAGTACCAACACCTGGGACCAGTCACGTTCACATCGCTCAAAACCGGAAGTTCCCGACTTGGAACGCAATCGGCCCGCGGTGGAACGCACTTCCTGTCCCGGCATACATCGCGGGAGCAACACACTTCCGCAAATTGCGGCCGGGCGCTCCCGCTAGCCAATCCACTGTGTGCACAGGAGTTCACCTAGGCAACCAAGGTAAACTAATTCTCCTCGTCATCCGAATTTAGCTCTGACGGTACTCTGGTAATCACCCACAGGTGCTCCCAGCATTTTCAAAGAACCTAATGTGACTGGGACTGAGATATGCCTGACAGGCGTCATTCCCGAGGACTCCTATGTCAAATCAATACAGGACCCAAAAATAATAACAAAACAACAAAAAAAACATATATATACATATCCTACAACATACAAAAATAAAGAAATAAAAAACACAATATTAAACAAAATCAATAATCAATAATCATAAGGCAGCCCTCAGAGACCATTCCTACTAATATCAACAAGGCAAGTGTGAACCACGGCAATAATATGATGATCTAATGAGAAACGCTCAAAAATTAATCATATTTATAAGAAGCAAGTAAACGTTAATTCCTCATTTAGACCAAGTGGTGAGACAGTCTTGAAGTTATATATCAGTTCACATTCTTTCTGTAGCAGCCTTTTATGCCGATCACCCCCTCTCTTCCAAGGTTTGATCTGATCCAACGGCATAAATTTAAAGTCACGTAATGTGTGACCACAGGTCGCAAAATGCCTCGCTACAGGAGGTGTAGTTTGTTCAACCTTGGACATAGCTTTTTTAATTGAAGAACGATGCATAGCAATACGTTCTTTCAATCTCCGGATCGTTTTCCCAATATAGATTAGCTTGCATGGGCACAAAACCAGATACACGACATATTTGCTATCGCAGGTCATGTGATGCCTGAGGACAAATTTCTTTCCAGTTTGCGGATGGATAAAAGTATTGCGTTTCTCATTAGATCATCATATTATTGCCGTGGTTCACACTTGCCTTGTTGATATTAGTAGGAATGGTCTCTGAGGGCTGCCTTATGATTATTGATTATTGATTATGTTTAATATTGTGTTTTTTATTTCTTTATTTTTGTATGTTGTAGGATATGTATATATATGTTTTTTTTGTTGTTTTGTTATTATTTTTGGGTCCTGTATTGATTTGACATAGGAGTCCTCGGGAATGACGCCTGTCAGGCATATCTCAGTCCCAGTCACATTAGGTTCTTTGAAAATGCTGGGAGCACCTGTGGGTGATTACCAGAGTACCGTCAGAGCTAAATTCGGATGACGAGGAGAATTAGTTTACCTTGGTTGCCTAGGTGAACTCCTGTGCACACAGTGGATTGGCTAGCGGGAGCGCCCGGCCGCAATTTGCGGAAGTGTGTTGCTCCCGCGATGTATGCCGGGACAGGAAGTGCGTTCCACCGCGGGCCGATTGCGTTCCAAGTCGGGAACTTCCGGTTTTGAGCGATGTGAACGTGACTGGTCCCAGGTGTTGGTACTTTTTGTGGACAGGTGAGTGGGATTATGAGGTTGTTGACGGGCGTTTGACTGAGGATAAAAGACAGGGTTTGGCTCAGTAGTAGTTTGGATGCCCTTGAGGAAGGTGGTGACACCGAAACAGCTGTTGGGCAGATGAAACCATGACTTTCCTACCAGAGGGACATGTGATGTATCATGTTTAGCCTAACTGGAAGATAATGTTTTTTCAAATTCTGACTGTTGCCATGCTGAAATAGAGCACTTTTGAATCGATTATTGTTGGTGTGCTGGTTTCTTTCTTTTTGCTGAGGAGGGATTCTCATGCTTTTGGAATGTTTTGCTATATATATATATATATGAAAAAAGGGGGGATGAGGGATACATAGCGATCATGGTGTCAGTGCAATAAGTATAAAATTGCCAATTCTATACAATAAAAGGTATTTATTAATGTACAATTAAGCATAAAAGAGACATTTAAAAAAATGGGACAACAATAAAAACACAACTGATCTAAAAGCACTTAAATGAATCATATAAAACTACAATAAAAACAAGTATTAAGGTTTTTTTCCTTATCTTAAATGAGGTAGGTGAAAGTTCCCAACGCGTTTCGTCTGATGAGACTTCTTCAAGGGGTAAGGGTACAATGAACCTACAAGTCTATTTATAGCAGTTATAGCATGGTGGGAGGGTCCCAGCTTTGCAGGGAGTCATGTGATACAATTATACATTAAATACGTTCAATTTACTACAAAAGGCAGTCTGAAAGATATCAGGTCATTAGGAGCTACATGACAATAAAATTGTCTTAGGCATTGTAATTGCGGCACTTCCGCCACACTTCCGGTGACGGTAGACGCGAGACGTCACTTCCGCCCCACTTCCGCTGCCGTCCGCGCATGCGCCTGCGGCGGCACAATGTTATAATACAGTCCTCAGTGTCTTCTACAAGCGTCTGTGATCCAGGGGAAAGGAGGAAGTCTTGTGTTATGTCCTCTCCCGGCGGCCATGTTAGATGTTAGATGGGACTTTGTCCATAGGATTTAAGGCAGCGGTGGCCCTTTTTTTGTGTATCAAACAAAGCCTTGCTCCGGTATCCATGGTAACCGTTCCACATATAAAAATAAAGATAGATGCATCAGGAATACATACTTTTATCAGTTCAAAATCATATAAACACTAATATATACTGCACTTGTATATTTACCACCCATATCACTGATGCATAGGCACTTTATATTAAATGCGAATATTAGCATTTCTAGTTATAAATTAATCCCTAGTCACTATAAATAAGCACCTGCATCTGTACGTGAAGGGTTAACTCTTCTGTGCTTTGTAAATATTACTTTTTATATGATCAATTTCCTTATAATAGTTACAGTGTAAAAGTGAATATTTCTATTTCCCTAGTGAAGGGTTAAAACATGCTATATGAACTCTTATGTGTTTGCATGGATGCGTGCTGCCCTGTGCTAGGTGCCTTTGTCTCTCATACAGATACCAGGCCTGTGTGGGTCTGGCATCCAAGGTCAGTTCCATACTAGATGAAACTTGTTCTTTCTACCCAAATATACTGTGTTACAAAAACTTTGTAATATGTTTGAGAAACTTGTAGAAAACCCATATATGGACATCCGCCTTTTTCTGTTCTGCCTGGTAACTATTAACGAACCAATGGGAGTGTAACGACATGTCAGTTACACCCATATGCATTGTCATATATACTTTTGTTAACTTCATAATAAACAGTGTGAATTTTTACTGCTTGTGTTGTGCATGTACCTTGTGGCTAAAAGTTCATACTCCAGACGTCTAAGAGGCCATCACATCGAGGGTTAAAGAATATAAGGGCAAATCCTTTCAGCTGGGGGCTCGTCCGGGATTCAGTGATCGTCCCTGAATGGTAAGATAGAGAATTTATTGTCTGTCTTTGCCATACAGGATTGCGGTCATACACTGAAGCTGAATCCGTGTCAGTGTTCCGGGAACACGTGACAAGGTAATATTTAAGTCCGGGACTTAATATTACGAAGTTTTATGTAAAAGCATAAAACAGGTATCAGGGATACCATAGAATCTTTAATGTCTGGGACTTAAAGATACGTCTGAGAAAGGACCCGAGGTCCAAGCGCAATTCTCCAAAGACGTCAGTATCTGGGATACTTAAAAAAAAATAGACCTGGGGTCTATACGTAACGTAGATCATACCTCGATTTGATCGTCTATATTCTTGTATGTTTGTAGTGAGATAAGTTCTTATATTTGGTCCAGACGGCTGGTAAGTTTTCGTCTGCCAGATATCTTTACTCAAACACTTTTCTTGCTTCCTGTCTAAAACGCTGTATTTTTCTGACATCTTGTACGAATGTAAGTATCGTACGCGTCAAAAGATTTCATGTTCTCACTATACAGATAATATTGTGATATTGTCAATGACTAATTAACTGGTTAAGCTGATGCATGTATAAGTAAGTAGAGTGTTGTATATTTTAGATAATTTTCTTTTAAAAGTTGTATTGTTGATTTATATTACTGTCTGACAATGGGCTCTAGTCAGAGTAAAAAACTGCATATCCCCCGCCCCTCCCTGGTGAGACATGCAAGATGTATGTCGCCCGCAACTCTACCTCAGAGTATTACTTAGTTAACCCATGGGTGGATAATTTAGCGGGATGGACAGAGAAAGCAGGACAGGACCCATTCCTACGGAAAGGCAGTAATTACCCTTTCTATATGGAGATTTAAGAAAAAATGTCAGTTTAGCACAGAAGCGAAACTGCAGAGAACTGTAAATCTTTGAAAATCCCTCTCGCCTCCCCCCTTTGCATTCCAATGTATCCTGCGCTCAGAGACACAAATCTCTTGGCAGCAGTAACCCTTTCACACCAGATGGGATCGCCTCCAACTTCACTGCTGGAGGGTGCGTCCACTAGCTCTATCCCTAGCACCAATAACCCAGAGTTTAGATAATAGTAAAACACTGTCCCAAGCCCACTATTACCCTCGATGGCTGTATATCTTATTTGCGCAAAGCTTGCAAAGGATGCAGCTATACACATATGAAGGAGGTCTTTAAAACCCGTGCTCCTTTGCCTGTGCTTTTTTTGCCTGTCGCTGTGGCTTGTAAACAGAAACCTTCATAGTCTGTTACTGCGTTTTGGAAAAGGTTTAAGGACTGCTGGACAGATGACGCTGGCTTACCTTTGCTTAACTCAGAAAGCTTACTCATTTCCCCACCCACTCATAACTATCAGAACTCCAGACGCTTTGACAGACAGAACCAACCCCGCAGTCAGGGAAGATTCCAAAGACCCCGCGCACTGACGGGGCCCGGAGGAGGGTATCCCAGCCTTTATTCAACTCTCCCGTCATAGTAAAGATTCACCTCTGCTGCCACTTATTATAAATGGAAGTAAAATTCCCTTTTTAGTGGACAGCGGTGCAACAACCAGTGTTTTGTGTTCTGACCTATGCAGTATCCCCTCTCACCAGAAAAGATAGAGGGTCTCCGCCCCATGATACAGCAATTCTTACAACAGGGTATTCTCAGACATATTGTATCACCATACTGTACTCCTGTGAACCCTGTTGCCAAAGCTGATGGCAGTATAAGATTTGTACAGGATCTCAGAGCGATCAATCAGTTAATTGTCCCAGATGTAAACTCACTCATTTCTGCAATCCCTGCAGATGCTGCGTTCTTCTCTGTAATTGATTTGAAGAATGCCTTTTTTTCAGCATACCTGTAGATTCACAGACACAATTACTTTTTGCCTTTTCTTTTGAGGGTAAACAACTTACCTGGTGCAGATTATTGACGCACCTGTTGTCTCCAGGCCACATTGAGGCCCTGGCAACCTCACCATGGTTCAGTCCTGCTACAGTATGCAGATGATCTGCTGCTCTGTAGTAAAACTGAGGAGGCCTGCCGAGAGGATGGTGTTTCATTACTAAACTGGCTTTGTGAATGTGGACACAAGGTGTCCAAAAATAAAAATGCAATGGTGTAAAAAGCATGTTGATTACTTAGGTTTTGTGCTCACTCAGGGAGAGAGGAAAGTCAGTCCACAACGCATACAGTCTGTATTGGGCCTGGTCACCCCAACTACCCAGAAGGAACTACTGTCCTTCCTGGGTATGGTAAATTACTGCAGACAGTGGATTTCTGATTGCTCCTATTATGATAACATTTTGAGACAAGCCACACTGAAGGACAAACCTAAAACTGTACAATGGTCACAAGAAATGTTAACTGCATATGAAAGTTTAAAATGTATGTTGATAAAAAGTCCGGCACTTGGCCTCCCCAGTTATGTACTACCTTTCCATCTATATGCAAGGGACAATTGTAAAACCATGGCGGGGGTGCTCACACAGTTTCATGGAGGGAAGTTGCGCCCCGTGCATTTTTTTTCCAAAGTCATGCCAGTGTCTGTGCAAGGTATGCCTGCCTGCCTCAGGGCTTTGGCAGCCTGTGCAATGGTTGCAGAAATGGCCACTACCCTCACTTTAGGCCACATCACAGTACTCCACACCACACATGATGTCCTGGCAATACTTAAAGGCTTGCACACACAGCACATGTCAGCACAACGCCTTAGTGGATATGAAGTACTCCTTTTGAGTAACCCTACCCTTACCATCAAGTACACTGCTAGTTCTTCTGGCCCTGCACCCATTCTCAATGCCCTTTTAGGCTTGAAAGGTCCTGAGGATGAACCACCCGACCTACATGACTGTGCTGCTTCCATTGAAGCTGAAACTTCTCCCAGACTTGACATGTCTCCCGTTCCCATACCAGGCGCAGACATAGTTTTTGTTGACAGCTCCTGTAGTAGGCCCAATGACAATACATACCGGGCTGGCTATGCCATTGTCACCCTCCCTGACACTGTGTTGGAAACCCTGCCAATACCTTATCAGTCCGCGCAAGCTGCAGAACTCATTGCACTCACTAGAGCATGTCCCTCCCTTGACAACGTCCATCTGCTCACTCAACTTCAAGCTGCTGCGACTAATGCTGATCTCTCCGACTGGACTTACCCAATTCTGCAGAAAAAATCCTAAATCAGGATTAATCTGCAAAGAGGGGAAACCCTGTATACCCCAGTCCAGTGCCCCTTTGCTCGTTGCCCAGTGCCGTGGTGTTGGTCACCGTGGTGAAGCCACAACACTCCTCCTACTAACCAATGATTTTTATGTTACTAATGCCAAATCACTTGTGGACCAGTATGTTAGCAGATGCATCACTTGCCTCAGGAACAACCCTAATAAAGCTAAACACCAGCATCTTGAATACCCCACAGAAAACTCTAGGATACTCACCCTTTGAAATACTAATGGGTAGACCCTTTTCCTACACCCTGGGCTAAGAAACCACTAGTAATACAGGAAGGAGATCTAGAACTCATCAGAGAAGAGTATGTCAGGTCCCTGATAACAAAACTGAATGAAATTGAACATGAGGTTGTTTGTAAAAACCCTTTTGAATTCACAGGAACCTACACACCCCTTTAAAGTCAGAGACAGAGTCGTGGTGAAGGTGCTCCCCAGGAACAAGAGCCCAGGAGACTTCACCTATGGTCCAGAGACAGAGGTCGTAGCAGTTACCCGAACAGCAGTCCTGACAGAGGAAAGTCCTACCTGGATCCATGCATCCCGAGTAAAAAAGGTTCCTAGACCAGACCTAGAGAGGGAAGCAAGTGATTCCAGTGAGGTACGAACCGGGGCAGACAGCCCTGACCTCCCACCTAGCGAAGAAAGAAGAACAGAAGAAGATGAGGAACCTGTCCCCTATCTCTATCCTGGGGACTATCTCGATAGCCCTACTGGCCCTCATTCACCTCACAATATGTGAAGTCGACATCACACAAACAGATGGGGTCCCCACCTTGTGGTATAATTCCTCTAACACACACGTAGCCACATACATCCTTGATTATTTCATGTTCCCTAAACTTGCTGACAACAAACATTTCATACAGCAGAAAAGGAAATCAGGAATGTCTGAGACAGTATATATTTGTGTTACTGACGAATGGTACTATGACATTAGATATTATGGATCTAATTGTAATTCCTGGGAAGCTGTGGGGTGGAATACAGGAGCAGATTGGAAATATGGCCCATCATTTGCAAAAAATAGATATAGCAAATATCCCCAAAACAAACCTTTAAAGCCCCATATTGCCACTTCTAAAGATATGGTGGCTATTACTAACCCTACCTTTGAAGACACCCTAGCTATTGAAACTGGTTTCCCTGACATTAATTTTTGGTTGGAATGGATGAAGTATAGTGCTAACAAACACAATAAAAGCAACTGTTATGTCTGTGGCAAATCTAGGCCCCACCTAGGTACAGTGCCCCTTAATATACCCCTAGAACAGGAAAATTGTTTTTTCAGCCTTTTTAATGACACCAAAACAAATGACAGTCAGTGCGAAATGTGGAAAAGGGAATATCCCATATTGTCAAAAAATCCCAACCCAGGAAGCACCATAACCATATATCCTGGAAACTATACCTGTTATACATCTAACACCACCACAGGGAGAAATTTAAAAGGAGCCTCACTCAAGAATCATGTCATATAATAATCATGATTCTAAGAGGGGATTGAAGGGTTAACTCTTCTGTGCTTTGTAAATATTACTTTTTATATGATCAATTTCCTTATAATAGTTACAGTGTAAAAGTGAATATTTCTATTTCCCTAGTGAAGGGTTAAAACATGCTATATGAACTCTTATGTGTTTGCATGGATGCGTGCTGCCCTGTGCTAGGTGCCTTTGTCTCTCATACAGATACCAGGCCTGTGTGGGTCTGGCATCCAAGGTCAGTTCCATACTAGATGAAACTTGTTCTTTCTACCCAAATATACTGTGTTACAAAAACTTTGTAATATGTTTGAGAAACTTGTAGAAAACCCATATATGGACATCCGCCTTTTTCTGTTCTGCCTGGTAACTATTAACGAACCAATGGGAGTGTAACGACATGTCAGTTACACCCATATGCATTGTCATATATACTTTTGTTAACTTCATAATAAACAGTGTGAATTTTTACTGCTTGTGTTGTGCATGTACCTTGTGGCTAAAAGTTCATACTCCAGACGTCTAAGAGGCCATCACATCGAGGGTTAAAGAATATAAGGGCAAATCCTTTCAGTACGTTTAATGCACAAGCACTTTAATATGTGGACCTTAGCATTTCTAGCTATAAATTAATCCTGAGTCTCTCCATGCACTTTAATATTAATTCAATTCACCATTGCAATATAAATAAACACCTGCACTTGCACGTTTATATTCTGCCCAATATCATAAATATAAATACTATGTTATGTCACCACCCATCTTTAAGTTGTTAATATATGATTTTGAACTGATAAAAGTATGTATTCCTGATGCATCTATCTTTATTTTTATATGTGGAACGGTTACCATGGATACCAGAGCAAGGCTTTGTTTGATACACAAAAAAATGGCCACCGCTGCCTTAAATCCTATGGACAAAGTCCCATCTAACATGGCCGCCGGGAGAGGACATAACACAAGACTTCCTCCTTTCCCCTGGATCACAGACACTTGTAGAAGACACTGAGGACTGTATTATAACATTGTGCCGCCGCATGCCCGGACGGCAGCAGAAGTGGGGCGGAAGTGACGTCTCGCGTCTACCGTCACCGGAAGTGTGGCGGAAGTGCCGCAATTACAATGCCTAAGACAATTTTAAACCTTTTAACTACTTTTAAAATGTTGTGATTCACTCGTTTTTATTGTCATGTAGCTCCTAATGACCTGATATCTTTCAGACTGCCTTTTGTAGTAGATTGAACGTATTTAATGTATAATTGCATCACATGACTCCCTGCAAAGCTGGGATCCTCCCACCATGCTATAACTGCTATAAATAGACTTGTAGGTTCATTGTACCCTTACCCTTTGAAGAAGTCTCATCAGACGAAACGCATTGGGAACCTTCACCTACCTCATTTAAGATAAGGAAAAAAACCTTAATACTTGTTTCTCTGACGTCCTAGTGGATGCTGGGAACTCCGTAAGGACCATGGGGAATAGACGGGCTCCGCAGGAGACTGGGCACTCTAAAAGAAAGATTAGGTACTATCTGGTGTGCACTGGCTCCTCCCACTATGACCCTCCTCCAGACCTCAGTTAGATTTCTGTGCCCGGCCGAGCTGGATGCACACTAGGGGCTCTCCTGAGCTCCTAGAAAGAAAGTTTATTTTAGGTTTTTTATTTTACAGTGAGACCTGCTGGCAACAGGCTCACTGCATCGAGGGACTAAGGGGAGAAGAAGCGAACCTACCTGCTTGCAGCTAGCTTGGGCTTCTTAGGCTACTGGACACCATTAGCTCCAGAGGGATCGACCGCATGGAACTGGCCTTGGTGTTCGTTCCCGGAGCCGCGCCGCCGCCCCCCTTACAGAGCCAGAAGCAAGAAGAGGTCCGGAAAATCGGCGGCAGAAGACTTCGGTCTTCACCAAGGTAGCGCACAGCACTGCAGCTGTGCGCCATTGCTCCTCATGCACACTTCACACTCCGGTCACTGAGGGTGCAGGGCGCTGGGGAGGGCACCCTGAGGGCAATATATGACACCTTGGCTGGCAAATCTACATCATATATAGTCCTAGAGGCTATATAGATGTAAAATTACCCCTGCCAGTATTCCAGAAAAAGCGGGAGAAAGTCAGTTGAAAAAGGGGCGGGGCTTCTCCCTCAGCACACTGGCGCCATTTTCTCTTCACAGTGCAGCTGGAAGACAGCTCCCCAGGCTCTCCCCTGTAGTTTTCAGGCTCAAAGGGTTAAAAAGAGAGGGGGGGGGGCACAAAATTTAGGCGCAATATTGTATATACAAGCAGCTATTGGGAAAAATTCACTCAATATAGTGTTAATCCCAAAATTATATAGCGCTCTGGTGTGTGCTGGCATACTCTCTCTTTGTCTCCCCAAAGGGCTGTGTGGGGTCCTGTCCTCAGTCAGAGCATTCCCTGTGTGTGTGTGCGGTGTGTCGGTACGGCTGTGTCGACACGTTTGATGAGGAGGCTTATGTGATGGCAGAGCAGATGCCGATAAATGTGATGTCGCCCCCTGTGGGGCCGACACCAGAGTGGATGGATAGGTGGAAGGTATAAACCGACAGTGTCAACTCCTTACATAAAAGGCTGGATGACGTAACAGCTATGGGACAGCCGGCTTCTCAGCCCGCGCCTGCCCAGGCGTCTCAAAGGCCATCAGAGGCTCAAAAACGCCTGCTCCCTCAGATGGCAGACACAGATGTCGACACGGAGTCTGACTCCAGTGTCGACGAGGTTGAGACATATACACAATCCACTAGGAAAATCCGTTACATGATCCCGGCAATAAAAAATGTGTTACACATTTCTGACATTAACCCAAGTACCACTAAAAAAGGGTTTTATGTTTGGGGAGAAAAAGCAGGCAGTGTTTTGTTCCCCCATCAAATGAGTGAATGAAGTGTGAAAAAGCGTGGGTTCCCCCGATAAGAAACTGGTAATTTCTAAAAAGTTACTGATGGCGTACCCTTTCCCGCCAGAGGATAAGTTACGCTGGGAGATATCCCCTAGGGTGGATAAGGCGCTCACACGTTTGTCAAAAAAGGTGGCACTGCCGTCTTAGGATACGGCCACTTTGAAGGTACCTGCTGATAAAAAGCAGGAGGCTATCCTGAAGTCTGTATTTACACACTCAGGTACTAGACTGAGACCTGCAGATAGTGCTGCTGCAGCGTGGTCTGTAACCCTGTCAAACAGGGATACTATTTTGCGAACATAAGACGTAGTCTTAAATATGAGGGATGCACAGAGGGATATTTTGCCGGCTGGCATCCAGAATTAATGCAATGTCCATTCTGTCAGGAGGGTATTAGAGACCCGACACTGGACAGGTGATGCTGACTTTAAAAGGCACATAGAGCCTTATAAGGGCGAGGAATTGTTTGGGGATGGTCTCTGGGACCTCGTATCCACAGCAACAGCTGGGAAGAAATTTTTTTACCTCAGGTTTCCTCACAGCCTAAGAAAGCACTGTATTATCAGGTACAGTCCTTTCGGCTTCAGAAAAGCAAGCGGGTCAAAGGCGCTTCTTTTCTGCACAGAGACGAGGGAAGAGGGAAAAAGCTGCACCAGTCAGCCAGTTCCCAGAATCAAAATTCTTCCCCCGCTTCCTCTGAGTCCACCGCATGACGCGGGGGCTCCACAGGCGTAGCCAGGTACGGTGGGGGGCCGCCTCAAAAATTTCAGCGATCAGTGGGCTTGCTCACAGGTGGATCCCTGGATCCTTCAAGTAGTATCTCAGGGGTACAAGCTGGAATTCGAGGCGTCTCCCCCCCCCGCCGTTTCCTCAAATCTGCCTTGCCGACAACTCCCTCAGGCAGGGAGGCTGTGCTAGAGGCAATTCACAAGCTGTATTCCCAGCAGGTGATAGTCAAGGTGCCCCTACTTCAACAAGGACGGGGTTACTATTCCACACTGTTTGTGGTACCGAAACCGGACGGTTCGGTGAGACCCATTTTAAATTTGAAATCCTTGAACACATACATAAAAAAATTCAAGTTCAAGATGGAATCGCTCAGGGCGGTTATTGCAAGCCTGGAGGAGGGGGATTACATGGTATCCCTGGACATCAAGGATGCTTACCTACATGTCCCCATTTACCATCCTCACCAGGAGTACCTCAGATTTGTGGTACAGGATTGCCATTACCAATTCCAAACACTGCCGTTGGACTGTCCACGGCACCGAGGGTCTTTACCAAGGTAATGGCAGAAATGATAATACTCCTTCGAAAAAGGGAGTTTTAATTATCCCGTACTTGGACGATCTCCTTATAAAGGCAAGGTCCAAGGAGCAGTTGTTGGTCGGAGTAGCACTATCTCGGGAAGTGCTACAACAGCACGGATGGATTCTATACATTCCAAAGTCACAGCTGGTTCCTACCACACGCCTACTGTTCCTGGGGATGGTTCTGGACACAGAACAGAAAAAAGTGTTTCTCCCGCAGGAGAAAGCCAAGGAGCTGTCATCTCTAGTCAGAGACCTCCTGAAACCAAAACAGTTATCGGTGCATCACTACACACGAGTCCTGGGAAAAATGGTAGCTTCTTACGAAGCAAAATTCCATTCGGCAGGTTCCATGCAAGAACCTTTCAGTGGGACCTCTTGGACAAGTGGTCGGGATCGCATCTTCAGATGCATCGGCTGATAACCCTGTCTCCAAGGACCAGGGTATCTCTACTGTGGTGGCTGCAGAGTGCTCATCTTCAAGAGGGCCGCAGATTCGGCATACAGGACTGGGTCCTGGTAACCACGGATGCCAGCCTTCGAGGCTGGGGGGCAGTCACACAGGGAAGAAATTTCCAAGGACTTTGGTCAAGTCAGGAGTCGTCCCTACACATAAATATTCTGGAACTGAGGGCCATTTACAATGCCCTAAGTCTGGCAAGGCCTCTGCTTCAAAACCAGCCGGTACTGATCCAATCAGACAACATCACGGCAGTCGCCCATGTAAACCGACAGGGCGGCACAAGAAGCAGGATGGCGATGGCAGAAGCCACAAGGATTCTCCGATGGGCGGAAAATCACGTCTTAGCACTGTCAGCAGTGTTCATTCCAGGAGTGGACAACTGGGAAGCAGACTTCCTCAGCAGACACGACCTACACCCGGGAGAGTGGGGACTTCATCCAGAAGTCTTCCAACTGTTGGTAAACCTTTGGGAAAGGCCACAGGTGGACATGATGGCGTCCCGCCTAAACAAAAAACTAGATATTGCGCCAGGTCAAGGGACCCTCAGGCAATAGCTGTGGATGCTCTAGTGACACCGTGGGTGTACCAGTCGGTTTATGTATTCCCGCCTCTGCCTCTCATACCAAAGGTACTGAGAATAATAAGAAAACGAGGAGTAAGAACGATACTCGTGGTTCCGGATGGGCCAAGAAGAGCTTGGTACCCAGAACTTCAAGAAATGATATCAGAGGACCCATGGCCTCTACCGCTCAGACAGGATCTGCTACAGCAGGGGCCCTGTCTGTTCCAAGACTTACCGTGGCTGCGTTTGACGGCATGGCGGTTGAATTCCGGATCCTAAAGGAAAAGGGCATTCCGGAAGAAGTCATTCCTACGCTGATAAAAGCCAGGAAAGAAGTAACCGCAAACCATTATCACCGTATTTGGCAAAAATATGTTGCATGGTGTGAGGCCAGGAAGACAGAGGAATTTCAGCTGGGTCGTTTTCTGCATGTCACAATCCTGACTGTAGGTTTATATTTGGTGACTTACCCCTGCCATCTGTCCTGGATCCTGTGTCTTTTCACTCACGGAGTTAAACAGCTTGTCAGCACTATGAGTATTCCTGAGTTCTCTGCCTGAGAGGTAATCAGCTCCACCTGTGGTGGTCTCCTGTGTGAGGCTGAATTCAGTAATCTAAAAGCAAGCATCCTGTGTTTTGCAGAAGTCCAGGCTTCAGTGTTCTCTTGGCCTGCTAGGCCTCATTCTACATTACAGCCTTGGCTAGAGTAGTCACATGTCAGTGACATCACCTAATCCTGCCCACCAATCATCAAGGACCAGGAAGTATAAATCAGGAGGCTGAGTTACAATCTGGGCCAGTTCCTTGTGTCACATACAGCCTTGTGTGAGTCTGAAAAGCTGAGCTCCCTAAAGGTAACCTTTGTACCTAAGTTCCTGTGGAAACTCTGTTCCCTTGTTACCGTATGGTTTACCTTTGTGTTGCCATTGATTTCACCATTTCCCTGAGTCTCAATGTAAAGGCACAGCTGCAGTGTTTTGTCTTAAAGGCACAGTACAGAATTCCGTGTTCTCCACTAATACCACAGTTGTCGTGTTTCAGTTTTACTACTGTTGTAGTTGGGATCTCCAGAGCTCAGTACCTCCGTGCCTCAGCACCTCCGTGCCTCAGCACCTCCGTGCCTCAGTACCTCCGTGCCTCAGTACCTCCGTGCTTCCAGCACCTCCGTGCCTCAGTACCTCCGTGCCTCAGTACCTCCGTGCTTCCAGCACCTCGTGCCTCAGTACCTCAGTACCTCCGTGCTTCCAGCACCTCCGTGCCTCAGTACCTCCGTGCTTCCAGCACCTCGTGCCTCAGCATCTCCGTGCTTCCAGCATCTCCGTGCCTCAGTACCTCCGTGCTTCCAGCACCTCGTGCCTCAGTACCTCAGTACCTCCGTGCTTCCAGCACCTCCGTGCCTCAGCACTTCCGTGCCTCAGTACCTCCGTGCTTCCAGCACCTCCGTGCCTCAGTACCTCCGTGCCTCAGTACCTCCGTGCTTCCAGCACCTCGTGCCTCAGCATCTCCGTGCTTCCAGCATCTCCGTGTTTCAGTACCTCCGTGCCTCCACGCACCCCAGTGCCTCCACGTACCTCCGTGCCTCCACGCACCTCAGTGTCTCCACGCACCTCAGTGTCTCCAAGCACCTCAGTGTCTCCAAGCACCTCAGTGTCTCCAAGCACCTCAGTGTCTCCAAGCACCTCAGTGTCTCCAAGCACCTCAGTGTCCGCAAGCACCTCAGTGTCCGCAAGCACCTCAGTGTCCGCAAGCACCTCAGTGTCCGCAAGCACCTCAGTGTCTCCAAGCACCCCGTTAGCACAATTATACCTGGTATTCTTCACTGATTCATCAGTGCCTTTCCAGTTCTGTCTTTCAGGAGACCTTCAGCATGCCTCCTGTCTGCCGACCTAATCCTGCATGAGGAGAACCTAGATTCGGCCATCTCTGCTGCGGTTCCTCTTCCCAGTCACCGGAGGAAACCCTGAGTCCACAGCATTTCAGAACCAGGTCAGTGGTAGTATTCACATAATCCTCCAGTCGCCCGCACAGACTTCACTACACCGGGTTCACAAAAACCTCAGTCATGACAGTAGGAACTGGCCACATGGACCCGGCCGAAAGTGTTAGTCTGACGCATGACCTCCTAAGCAATATTGCAGGACGCTTGGAAGGTCTGGAGTCGACTCAGCATCGATTGGCACAGTGTCTGCAGCGGAATTCGTCCTCCAGTGATTCTATGACCTTCTGCTCTAAGACTCCTGACCAACTGCAGATTTTCTACCAGATGTTACTACAGTTACAAGAACTTTTGCCTAGTATTCTCTCTGTGATGCCTGATCTCTTCAGGAATACTACCAACGTTGTTGATCCTGTTTTGTCCCATCCAGTTAATAGAGTCTCTTCCTCTGCGCAAGGGAAAGTTTTTCATCAGAGCTATCCACGGCCCAAGCTCTCTGAAGCTGAACGTCAGCGGCGTAAGGAGCTACATCTCTGTCTTTACTGTGGAAATTCTGGTCATTTTGTTAAAGACTGCATTCTTCGCAAGCCAGGTAATAGTGACAAATCTCAGTATCATAGTGCTCATGTCTACAAGTCATCCACAGTATCCGATTCTTCTGCTGCTGACGGGGGTATCAAGAAGGCTACTCTTCTGAGAGAGACTCAAATTTATGACTGGGGTCCGGTGGTTAAAAGACCTTATCCCAAGTTGGGTGTCCAGAGAAGAATGTTCAAGCCATTTACAGTCACAGAGGAGTCCGTGTCCACAGCCCCAGGAGGGGCGTCTTCAGAGCGTCCAGCCCCAGGAGGGGCGTCTTCAGAGCGTCCAGCCCCAGAGAGTCTTCAGAGTGCTGCCCAGCCAGTGAGTCTACAGAGTGCTGCCCAGCCAGTGAGTCTACAGAGTGCTGCCCAGCCAGTGAGTCTACAGAGTGCTGCCCAGCCAGTGAGTCTACAGAGTGCTGCCCAGCCAGTGAGTCTACAGAGTGCTGCCCAGCCAGAGATTCTACAGAGTGCTGCCCAGCCAGAGATTCTACAGAGTGCTGCCCAGCCAGAGATTCTACAGAGTGCTGCCCAGCCAGAGATTCTACAGAGTGTTGCCCAGCCAGAGATTCTACAGAGTGCTGCCCAGCCAGAGATTCTACAGAGTGCTGCCCAGCCCCGTGAAGAGGGGGCTCTTGCCTCAGCCCAGCCCCGTGAAGAGGGGGCTCTTGCCTCAGCCCAGCCCCGTGAAGAGGGGGCTCTTGCCTCAGCCCAGCCCCGTGAAGAGGGGGCTCTTGCCTCAGCCCAGCCCCGTGAAGTGGGGGCTCTTGCCTCAGCCCAGCCCTGTGAAGAAAGGGCTCAGCCCGTCCCGGTTCCAGCCGGTCCAGCAATACTCCAGGCCCTGCCTGGTCAGTCCGTCCCGGTTCCAGCCGGTCCAGCAATACTCCAGGCCCTGCCTGGTCAGTCCGTCCCGGTTCCAGCCGGTCCAGCAATACTCCAGGCCCAGCCTGGTCAGTCCGTCCCGGTTCCAGCCGGTCCAGCAATACTCCAGGCTCCGCCTGGTCAGTCCGTCCCGGTTCCAGCCGGTCCAGCAATACTCCAGGACCAGCCTGGTCCGTCTCCTTTGGCTCCAGCCAATCCAAGTATCCTCGGATCCAATCCAGTCCTACTCGTCCAGCCAAAGCTTTCTTCAGTTTCATCCTCTAAGCTTTCGTCTGATGGTTTTCCACCTATTTACTTTGATGGAGATTTATTGCAATATGCCGCTCTGGTTGAACAATTTCTCTCTCGGATGGAGTCTGATCCTTTAGGTGCAATAACTCCTTCCAACGTTACTCGATATCTGTTCCTGGCATTCAGAGGAAGAGCTTTGGAGTGGGCCAACATGCTCTTTGAGAGTAATGATCCTGTGTTCCATGACTTACAGACTTTTAGTAACGCTGTAGTTAAAGAATTTAGTCCTAAACCTTTGGAACCTTCTACAGTTTATTCCTCAGTCCTTTCGGATGAAGGAAATTCCAGTCTTGTCTATGATGGATGGTCTACCTGTTCTGAAGATGAAGATCAGGAAGACTTCTAAAGAATCCAGCTTAAGTTTTGTTCTGGACCCTCTGGTTTCCACTTTTTAGAAGCTTTGTGTACAAGTTATTCATCAAGTTCCTCTAAGATTCAAGATGGGTGTCCGGAGTCCACCCTTGAAGAGGGGGATACTGTCACAATCCTGACTGTAGGTTTATATTTGGTGACTTACCCCTGCCATCTGTCCTGGATCCTGTGTCTTTTCACTCACGGAGTTAAACAGCTTGTCAGCACTATGAGTATTCCTGAGTTCTCTGCCTGAGAGGTAATCAGCTCCACCTGTGGTGGTCTCCTGTGTGAGGCTGAATTCAGTAATCTAAAAGCAAGCATCCTGTGTTTTGCAGAAGTCCAGGCTTCAGTGTTCTCTTGGCCTGCTAGGCCTCATTCTACATTACAGCCTTGGCTAGAGTAGTCACATGTCAGTGACATCACCTAATCCTGCCCACCAATCATCAAGGACCAGGAAGTATAAATCAGGAGGCTGAGTTACAATCTGGGCCAGTTCCTTGTGTCACATACAGCCTTGTGTGAGTCTGAAAAGCTGAGCTCCCTAAAGGTAACCTTTGTACCTAAGTTCCTGTGGAAACTCTGTTCCCTTGTTACCGTATGGTTTACCTTTGTGTTGCCATTGATTTCACCATTTCCCTGAGTCTCAATGTAAAGGCACAGCTGCAGTGTTTTGTCTTAAAGGCACAGTACAGAATTCCGTGTTCTCCACTAATACCACAGTTGTCGTGTTTCAGTTTTACTACTGTTGTAGTTGGGATCTCCAGAGCTCAGTACCTCCGTGCCTCAGCACCTCCGTGCCTCAGCACCTCCGTGCCTCAGTACCTCCGTGCCTCAGTACCTCCGTGCTTCCAGCACCTCCGTGCCTCAGTACCTCCGTGCCTCAGTACCTCCGTGCTTCCAGCACCTCGTGCCTCAGTACCTCAGTACCTCCGTGCTTCCAGCACCTCCGTGCCTCAGTACCTCCGTGCTTCCAGCACCTCGTGCCTCAGCATCTCCGTGCTTCCAGCATCTCCGTGCCTCAGTACCTCCGTGCTTCCAGCACCTCGTGCCTCAGTACCTCAGTACCTCCGTGCTTCCAGCACCTCCGTGCCTCAGCACTTCCGTGCCTCAGTACCTCCGTGCTTCCAGCACCTCCGTGCCTCAGTACCTCCGTGCCTCAGTACCTCCGTGCTTCCAGCACCTCGTGCCTCAGCATCTCCGTGCTTCCAGCATCTCCGTGTTTCAGTACCTCCGTGCCTCCACGCACCCCAGTGCCTCCACGTACCTCCACGCCTCCACGCACCTCAGTGTCTCCACGCACCTCAGTGTCTCCAAGCACCTCAGTGTCTCCAAGCACCTCAGTGTCTCCAAGCACCTCAGTGTCTCCAAGCACCTCAGTGTCTCCAAGCACCTCAGTGTCCGCAAGCACCTCAGTGTCCGCAAGCACCTCAGTGTCCGCAAGCACCTCAGTGTCCGCAAGCACCTCAGTGTCTCCAAGCACCCCGTTAGCACAATTATACCTGGTATTCTTCACTGATTCATCAGTGCCTTTCCAGTTCTGTCTTTCAGGAGACCTTCAGCATGCCTCCTGTCTGCCGACCTAATCCTGCATGAGGAGAACCTAGATTCGG